>NW_006400029.1:2874000-2957492 GCF_000299155.1 Elephantulus edwardii | reverse complement strand
GGGAGTGTCAGAGACAGTGCGATTGGCACAGGACAGAGCAGAGTTTAGGGCTGTTGTACATAGGGTCGCTATGAGTCGCAGGCGACTCGATGGCACATAACAACAGCAACATGGTTACCACCCTGTCTGTCCTCCTCTGCTCCTCCCTTGCATCCTCATACCCATTTTACCAATTACTTTTATATTTCTACAGTAAGGTCTTAAACATTGTCCTCATAATGCTCTCCAGTCCCTGTCAAGTTAGGTAGTAATTTTCAAAGTCATTCCTTCTGCATGCTGCATTAAAATTCATCATGTGAATGTACCACAATTTCTCAATCCATTAGATTGTGCTTGGATGTTTGGGCTGTTTGCATAGTCCAGCAGTGGTGAGTAACATGGCTATGAACATTGGTGTACAAATAGCCATTTGTCTTAATTTCTAATTTTCTTGGGATATATTCCAAGCTTTGGAATAGCTAGGTCATATGGCATTTCTTTGTCCAGTCAAGCCCATTTTATAATCACTGTGTCATTCTACTTTGTTGGAGGAATCTTCCTTTTTTTTTTCTGACTTGTATCTTTCCCAGAATGACATCTTTTTCCTCGGACTACTCATGACAACATGCCCAAACCAACAGCACAATTCAAAAGCATTTCTTCCTCAATCTGTATTCATTATCCAACTTTTAGATGCTTAGGAAGTAGTTGAGAAATACCATGACTTGAGTCACGAGCTCTTTATCTTTAAACTGACTTGAAGCTCTTTAGGGCTTTGGAGGGTGCTTTGATAGCAAATTTTCTCAATGTACCATGTCTTTTAATTTCTTGACTGATACCATAATGAGTGTTGTTCATGGATCCAAGTAAAATGAAATTGTTGACAACTTCAGTTTTTTTCCCTCCATCATGAGGTTGGTGCCTATGGTCCACTGGTGATTAGTCCAGGGTTCATGTTGCATATAACAGGTTTTTTCTTTGTATATAACCTTTGATATGGCCAGTGTGACTTTTGCTATATAGAAAATTGTGGGTTTTTTTAACGGTCAGATTTGTTAATCTTTCCTTTTGATCTCTGGAATCTGCATCATTGTAAAAACAATGTGATGGTCATGGGGCAGCAGTGTTTGACTTCGACTGTCTGCCCAAAGGGGAAGGAAGAGTCCCTGTCAACAGCACACAGCCAATTCCAGTGAGATCTGATATTCTTCTTACACCCCAGCTGCCCCCAGTGCATACTTCTGTTGACTCTCCATCACCAACTATCCCTCGTCTGGTTCTATTTTCCCCTGTTTGATAATAAACAGAACTCACAGTCAATATAATTATGAAGTTTATAAGGTAATTTTTCCCCCCAGCAAGTTGGAGCCAACCCATAGGTGACCTTCCTTTGGGTTAACAGCACAACTCCTTATGGCATAGGCTACCTCAGCAAAATTAACAGATTACAATTAGGAAACAAGATACAAATCTTCAATCAAGACAGGCTTTTCTCTGATTCTTAGCTTAATGACCTTGTCTTCCACCCTGGCTGGGCAAGTGTTAAAAAAACCCTTTCTTAGCTCTGACAACTCTGTGCCAGCCGTTCTGTGCCAGTATGCATAGGCCCAAATGGGCTTGGCTCTAGCTCTTATGTCAACAGATTTAGT
Source organism: Elephantulus edwardii (assembly GCF_000299155.1). NCBI lineage: Eukaryota > Metazoa > Chordata > Mammalia > Macroscelidea > Macroscelididae > Elephantulus > Elephantulus edwardii. Next base: position 2,955,864 of record NW_006400029.1, on the reverse strand, counting down.
GCCCCCGGCATCTATTTCACCAGCAAGTCCTCAGCTTTCTCGCTTCCTGAGCCAGGAGCCCACAGCCATTTCACACTGGTTGTCTTTATCTACCATGGCTGCTGCTGTCATCACTCCAGCTACTGCTCCTCACCAGTGGTGCTGCTGTCTAGGCTGTTGTCTGGGGTTCTGTGTTAGTTCTTTGTCTCTATCTACAGGAACCTCAGATCCAAAGGATACACTGTTAGTTTTCAGTTGTTTCTCTATAGTAATGAGATTCTTTAGGTTGCTCAGCTTAAAGTGGGAGGATGGCAGAGCTGACCAGTTCCCACCCTGAGGCTCTACACACCTTATTTCCATGATACCATTTCAAAGGTATCATTTACCTTATTTGTAATATCAGTAAATTTATATTGTCCAGCCCGGGTGGGCTCCAAATATCTAACATTTGCATAGTCCCACTTAACCATATGATAAAAGTAACAAGGCTAAAGGCTAGAATAATCCATTACCACAGTCAAAAGTGATAAGAAAGATCTTCTTTATGCTCCTAAAAATTCCTACCTAGTTTTTTTGTAATGTTTTTTTATATATAAATCACTGATAAACTTCAAATTTTAAATCTCTGTATATTATTATGCTGCTAACTCAAAGGCATGTAGTTCAAATTGGCCAGCTATTCTGTAGGAGAAAGATGAGTAGTCTCCTCCCATGAGATTTACTGCTTCTGCAAACCCTCTGGAGGGTTGGCTGTGAATCAGATCTGACTCGAACACACATCACAAAAACAAGTATGTAAGTCAATCTACTTTATTTTTTCCTACATGGTTTTATATGCAGTCTCAGTGCTAGTGATTAAGATTCTAATTTTTATCATGAATTTAATTCCTATGTATTTGGGTCAAATTCTTTTCTAATGATCTAGTTATGTACCAGAATTACACGTTTGGTCATTGAGGCTTTTGATACGTTTAAGTATCTAGTAAAACCAATTCCCTTTTGGTGGCATAAATTTCTTAACCTAGAGGTCTGTATATTGAGGTTTGGAGGAGTTGGAAGTCTATGAACCCAGTAAATTCTATTGGTAATTTGGGGAAATAGGTGATTTCCTAGCATTCTTGAGAACCTTTCAGATTCTCAAAGAGTTTTGACTCCCAAAATGTTGAAAGTTTACCTATAAGAATGTCTGAATAATCCTTAATTCTAAGGCAGTCCTTAATTTTTGTAGTCAGATTTTGTTATGAACCAAATATAATTGTCCACACACAGAATATTGGTTAGGATATGCAGGAGAAATTGGTAACACTGCTTGTCTAAAGGAGCAAAATGGTGTTGAATAATGGAGATGCAGGAGGAAGACTTCATTTTTATACTCCTGCATTTAAGGTCACTGAGTTGGAATTGACTAGATTGCACCTAACAGCAACAACCTTTCTCTTGAATTTTGAACTACATGATAATATTAAATGTTTTAAAAACTGCACTGGCCAGAATAAGAGTTGCATAGTAAAGTGTACTGGGGAGACGGACTGTATAAGAATGAAAGAATTTTTTTTTTCAAAGAGAAAAACGAACTAGGGGGGAGGGCAGGGCAGGGAGGAAAATGTGCAACAATGAGTGAATGGAAATCCAGGTTCTCTATAAACTTTCATTAAGATCTAAAAAAAAACCCCAAACCTGCACTGGCACATGTTTCTTCCAGATTGTCCCAAGCATGACCTCTGTGGAAGGAGAACCATGTTGATCACTGACTTTTTGTGTTGCTAAGTGTAACACTAGAATTCTTTGCTTGAAGGTCACTCTCCACACATCACATCTGAGCCTGGTTTTGTTTTTTTTTTAAATGGTAGTAAATGGTGAAATTAAGATACTACCAGATAAACAGAAATTAAGGGAATTTCTAACCACCAAACCTGACCTACCAGAAGCATTAAGATGAGTCCTCCAGAAAGGAAACCAACAGGATTCAGCAACTGAGGATAGCGACATTGACTAGCCACTTGGACACATATAACAATAAATATAGATTATAGGAAATTTAGGGTGCAAAGGTAAAATGGGTAATAAATAATACAGAATTTTTACACGTTGAAGAAGTTAAAAGCAGTATTAAGAAAAACATTGTTTTAAATGTAGGACATTAAGTTTATAAAACTTATGGTACCCACAAAGAAGGTAAATAGATCTGCTAACCAAGATGAAGAAAATCGACTTGTAGTCCTCAAAAGAGCAATAATTAATAAGAGGGAAAAGATATTTTTAAAAAACTATACACTGGAAGTAAACAGGAACAAAGAGGCAGTCAACCTCCCACACAAAATATAAAATGGCAAAATTATTTTGATAATTGAATGTAAATGGATGAAAATAATGGCACACGCTAAGGTACAGCTGAGTAAAGGGGTAAAAAAAAATCAAATGATCGTGAGGATGGGGAATAGTACTAAAAAAAGCCCCAGTAATCTAAAGGACAGAATTAATATTTTTTAGCAGTCTCAGTATCTTACAAATAGATCTGAAGTAAAAATTCATCAAAACAAAGAACATTATATGACAAACAGCCAGTCTACTCAGATGATGTTGTTGATTGCCATCGAGTTGAGATTGACTCATAGAGACTGAACAAAAGACCTAATGCCTTTCCATAGCTATCGTTGTTTCTCCAAGTTCATAGAGTTTCCAGAGGCATGTGATTTAGGAAGTAGATACCACTCCTGCTTCCCAACATGAATCAATCTGGAAGCTCATCCAATCATTGTACATAATGGGCAACTATCTACATACCTTTTGTCAGAGACCTGAAATTTAGAAAGCAAACTTATGCAGAATAAAGGGGTCAGTATGCTGTAGAGTAATAGTTAACCAGTTAGACCTAACTAAAAATAGTCTTTAACCATCTAACAGCTCCTCGATTTATGTTATACACTACTGTACACCGGCCATTTTCCAGAATAAATACTGTAAAACACCAGTGAGTTTTAGACAAATTTAAAAATTGTAAAAATGTAACAAAATCTTTGGAACATAGTAAAATCGATGTTGAGCATGAAATTGTAACACTTTTTATTATGTTGACATGTAGGATTTCTATTATGTTGCCATTTGTATTTGTGATGGAAAAAACACTGAGTTTTTAAAAAATGGCTTTATTTTTAGTATGAATCAAAGTAGAAGCCAGGTTGTACATACAGTAGTTAAGAAAAGTGTAATACCAGTTTCACTTAAGAATGTAATTGATGAAGAAATAAAATTTATTTTATTAAATCCTGGGGAGGGGGGGCAGGGATTGAATTTGCAGGGTAGTTGGTGTTGCTTGAATTAATGGCATGTAAAGCCTCCTACAAATGTTAGTTCTGACTTTCCTCAACCTTACTTATTTTTCTTTCCAGGGAGTCTGAAGATACAGTATTGCTAGTTCTCAAAGAAATCTATCAAACCCAGGGTATCTTCCTTGATCAGCCTTTACAGTAAAAGTGACCCGTCTGTGCTGCTCCATGTAAGTTTTGTCATGTGTTGAGGATAGTCCTCAGATTGTTAACATGTTAGAAGAATCTTGGGCACTTTGAGGTCTTTATAAATACACTTTCCTGTTTGTCATCAATATCTAGATTACTGTTCATTTTTAGAAGGAGTCTGGTTAAAATTCCTGGGGGGAAAACATAATTATAGCTCACTTGAGAAGATTAAGTTTATGTCAGTTTTGACAGTGATTTGTCCAATACTATTTGGTATTTTTAGGTCTAGACTCAGAATCACAACAGTTCTGCTCATCTGAGCATTAGCATGTAAAGTTACAAATCAAGTCGCAAACAGCCCATTCTGCGGTTTCAGTGCCTTTTCCGTGTACACTAGTCTGTATGCTCGCTGGTGGCTTTTCCCTCTCCGCCTTCCGTTGTGCATGCTGACCTCTTTCCCACTCTCTTCCCTAGAGACGTTGAAGGATCCTCCCCCAGAAAACCCACCTGTTTGCTGCTAGAGTGTTCCTCTCCTCAGCTGCATGCTGCCTGCCATTTACTTACCATATGGGTTTTGGAAAAGAACTTTCCTTTTGAATTGAGTGGAAAAACAATGGGAAGACCCTATTACTGGTTGCCTTTAAACACTTGCCATCCTTCATGGCTGAATGCTCTGCATCTTTAATTTTTAATGACAGTATATATGTGCCACAGCTTGTTGCTTTATCAATTGAGATGATGTACAGTGTGTTTGGGTTTGATTGCTTTTTGGTCAGTAGAAATTTTTTCCAGGAAATGATTACATATTTTGGAAACCTTGTAGTTTGTTGAGAGTCAGAAGGCATTTTGGGGATACATTCATCTCGTCTGTACTTGAAAACCAAATCTGAGTGGCTATAGAAATGATTTTGTCAGGCAGGCATTTCAATTTTTTTTTTTACACTAATCTTTCTTTCCTTATGTGTACTGGATGAAGATAGACTAAGATGTAGCTTTATTTTTTTTTTAAATATTAAATGTAGTTATGATATTATTTCCTTATAGGATAGATTCCTTAATAGAAATTACAAATATTGTTTCTTGGTTTTACACTGTTATTACAGCTGCTATAAGAATATAACGATGATTTAGTTGATATTCGATACAATTTTATAAAGCAAAGATGCTGTATATATGCAGGGTCTTCCCTTTTATATCATTGGGAGACTCAAGATATATTTGACTTACTGGATAGTAGCTTCTGTTCTTATGTTTAGGGAAAAGTTTTAAGTGCTGACAAATCTCACGTAGCAGCCTTTACTGGCTGTTAGGCTAGAAATCGTTATATGTCCAGTGAAATAAAGCTTGAGTCACCTACCTTATCTGGGTGAAGGCAGTTGTCCTTTTAAAAAACATTTTGTGAACATCATTGCCTCCCAACTACCCATAGCCCAGAGTTCTTACTGAAAGGGCACTTGGCAGTGTTGGTTGAACAGGTAGATATAATTCCATTTTTTTTTGAAAGGAAAAACCTCTGCATATAGGATATCAGGAATAGCTCTTGCCAGCTCAGCTGGTAAAATGTTTACCTTGAAGAGGACAGGTAGGTGAATAGCCTCCAAGGCATCTGCCCACCACTCTGCAGTGGGTATTTTCTTTCTAATTGGTCACAGTTAGTCAGTATCTCAGCAGTTCACTTTATGATGGTCCTTTATATGCCCTCTCAAATTTCACAGGCCCATTTATTATTGAGTAGCATATATAGACAAGCTGTTATTTGTAACTTTCATAGGTAAGTATATTGTATCCAAAGTACTGACATTTACTGTTCACTTGAACCATCCCCCAGGCAGGCAACAGTGGTCTTTATCCCTTTCTGGAGAGGAAAGGGCAGGTTGGCTTTATTCTGAGATGGTGAAAGAGAGGTTGAGTATAATCAGAGGACAGCCTTTCCTTGAGTATCTGCTTCTGTAAGTCTAATGTTGATGTAGCCACTGAGTTGTTCCAGATATGTGGACCATTTTCCTTGTTATATAGACCCTGAGTTTCAAGTAAGGGTTTGTAGGAAATAAGCAACACTCACTAGAAAGGGGAAGCTCTTTCAAATTGCTGTCTTCAAATTTAGATCTACTCTCCATTTTAGCAGAATAGGTCCTGTTCAAGAGTAAACCAAAGGACAAGAATGAGTTCCTTCAACCAGAGGAACAGCGTGGCCCTGGAGAGCTGGCCAAGCCTCTGCACGGTAGAGCTGTAGAGCTTATCTGTCCATCTGTGATACTATTATGGGGTCATAAGCTCGACTTAAAAATTTTAATTTAGTTGTATATTATTTGCACTATTTCAGTTGTATCATGTGCAATCTCTTGACCAAACCTACTTTACTCTGGTACACTATTTTTGTTTTTACTTATGCCCAGCTGCAGAGTGAACATTGCTTATTTTAGAAGAGATTGTTTGCACAGAAAGATTAATAGCACTGATTAGCTATCTAATATTCTGCACTTTTGAAATGTTTTTTTAAATGATTATATTTAAAATTTTAGTGCGTACTGAAATAAAAGTGTATTGACTTACTTTTACCTGCCTTTATCCATAGTAAAGAGAATAAACATTTTCCCTCTTATTAAAATAAGTTTTAAAAATAAAAGTTTTAGACAAAGAACAAATATTAAAGTTCTGTTCCTTGGATTGGTATATTCACTGGCATAGGCAGATACAGGTCAGAATTTAAAGTGTGACAATTATAAGGTAAACATTGAGACAGTTCTCAAATATTTTTAAACATCAACCACAACTCAAACACTTCCTTCAGATGGGAAATCTGGTATTGTACCTTGAAAATTTCCCCTTGACACTTGAGAGTGAGGTCCAACTTACCATTAAGGGAGGGCTTCAGAGATGGTGGCTCACTACCATCCTTTCAAGAATCCAGTTTAATACATCAGGCTCCTCCGGAGGCTTCCTACCCTTCTTCCAAATATCCCCTCCTAGAACTTCGCTCCAGAAGTACCATTATGAATCTAAATTGTAAAATTTCTGGTCTGCTTGTGTTTTGCTTCGCTGGTCATGACAGAACTAATTTTAAGCCATGCTTTCACAGACATAAGAAGGAGCTGTCTGTTAATAGGTAGGTCATGTTAAAGCAGTGGACTTCCTGTACAAGAAAAAACATACTCAATTGGGAGTATCAAGTTTACTGACGGAAAAGATGCAGTGATAATGTTATAGGGGAAAATCCATGTAGACAAGATCATACATAAACTGCAAATACAATAAACTGTCAGGTGTAGGTCCTACAGCATCTGGTTTGACCTTCTAAAACTGTTCCATATATCCAGTTGTGAAAGAGGACAGAGTAAGATTAATTTGTCTTCCAGTAAGTCTTTGTCATTTCTCCTTCCTGCCTTAGCCAGTGGCACAGTTGGGCTATTTGGGCAGATCTTTGATAATGAATACAGGACAGCCTTTAAGCCACAGTTGAAGGACAAATGAGGTAGAAACAAGTTACCTGTTTTTAGTACGGAAACATTCCTGATAACTATGTTCTTTTTTAATTAACTTTGATAATTGCTTTCTAGTTCACTCAGTAGAACAACAGATTGTTTATGCTCACGGAATTCAAAAGCCAAACTGGACTGAGATCAGCTATGTGGATCATAGTGATAAATTAAGCAAGATTGTATATTTTCTTATGCCCTAGATTTTATGAATTTGGGCTGTGTGAAGTAGAAATTAACTTTTTATTATTTCATTGATAAAATGGGGCTATGCAAAGGCTTTTTGTGACAAGATCCTTCTACAACATTTAAATTAAATGTAAAAACATTGTAGATCAGGGTATTCTAATCTGAACTCTAGGATGTTCTGGTGGGATAGGGGTAGGGATTGTCCTGCTAACCTAAAGGAAGTTCAAATCCCAGAGCAGCTCCGTGTGAGGAGGACAGGCATTCTTTTCCCGTGACTTTGCTGGAGGGTCAGCAGTGAGTGGCTTCCAACTCAACAGCAATGAGTTGAATCTGAACCAGACTAATAAGCTTTTGGAACATTATAGAGAGAGCCCATTTATCCCAATGTCTGGTGGTGCACAATGTGGAAAAGGACCTTGAGTCTCCATGGTGGATCCGTGTGTGGTGGCAAATACTCAGAAATTCCGTCTTGTGTGTGGTCCGTTTAGGAGAGGCTGGGTCAAGTATTCTCCACAAGGATAGAACAATTTTTACACCTCAAAACGGTGAGAATCACCAAGCTTCTTCTCTGCAGTGGGATGTGCAAGTTTATCCTGAAATGGTTTATGGCATTCTGTATCCGTCAGGGGAGGGTAATACTGCCTATAGCAGACATAGGCAAAAGTCAGGCCAATTATTGATCCAACAAGGACATCTGAAGGGAGAATAGTGAGTGAAAACATTATCATTAGGTAGTGAGTTCTCTAAACATCAAATAAAATAATATCTTCGGTAAGTATACTAAGCCTTGTTCAGTGGGTTGTGACTTACAGCAACCCCCTTGTACAAGAGAATGAAGCCTGGCCTGGTCCTACAGTGGTCCTTGCAGTGGTTGCTGCTTAAGCCCCTTGTTTTGTAGTCTTGTTGACAGTCTTCTTGTTTGTTTTTGCTGAACCTCTACCAAATATTATGTCCTCCTCCAGGGAATATTCCTTCCTGATAACAGATCCAAACTACGTGAGGCCTAGTCTTATTATTCTCTTTTCTAAGGAGCATGCTGGCTGTACTTGATGACAAATTGGCAGTCTATGGTATAGGTAATAATTTTTTTTTTCAAGCACCATAATTCAAAGGCATTCAAATGAGAACTTGTAAATTCAGAAGAGTAACAAATGTTCATTTGATGCTACTAGTTACCCTTTTTAGCATTCAAGAACTTCCAGAATTTGCAAAGTATTAGTTTATTCTTCCAAACAGGGCTCCCCCAGGACCTCTTGGCAGTACTATTGACAGGGAATTGTGGATTTTCTTTTAAAATAATCTGACTTTCAGTTTTAATTTTTTTACTCTATAGCTCAATTTAAATTTGTTTTACTTATAACTTCATGGTTTTGAGGTTTATTTCTAAAAACTTCTTGTAAATGGACTTTTCTTTGAATTTGTTTTGCTTCAAAATAATATATATAATAATGAAAACAAATAATTGAGAAGCCCCTCTTTGTAAAGCTGCCTCTTTAAAAAAATATGTTTTCGCACCTACTCAAATATGAATGCATCGGCCTAAGACACCCCACCACCACCACCACCACCACAGGGAAGAGAGGAGGGAACCCGTTCGCTTCCCCAGCATAGACACCTTACTACTCACCTTGCCAGTGATGCTTATAGTCACAGGTGCGGGACAGTGCAATCACAGCTGCAAACAGCAGAGGCGACAGAAAGGCACAGAAGCGCCACGATTCCCCACGGCCTTGTGGTGTGAAGCAGTGTAACTTACCTGCCAGGTAGAAGGAAGCAAAGGCCAGACCAGCAAATGCAACTAAAACAGGGAAAACCTGTAAGTTTAAGTCTTTTAAAGGTAGCTCCACTTAACTCCTCTGCAAAAAGGAGGCAGGAATCATGAACATGTTTTACCTTCTTCCCCCCCTTTCATATTTTTCTACTATCGATTCTTTATTAGGAGGGGAAAAGAATAAATGAAAAATGAAGGACTTAATTTTTGCATCTCAAGTTAGTATTTTACTTGAAAATAGTTTTCAGAATATTAGCTGTGCTTTGGGCATGTCATTTAACTTAATGCTTTAGTCTCCTCACCTAGAAATATAATAAAAATCTAGTGTCCACCTTAACGTGCTACTGTGAGATCAAAGAAGTGTCTGAAATGCTGTTCAAAGCAATTAGCACATGGTAATGCTTCTAAAGGTTATTATTTTTATGACCACTACAGTATTGCAGGATGGATACAAAGAAAAAGTGATAATAAAATGTGGTCTCATAAAGGTAAGAAAGATGCCATGTGGTTTTATAGCCTCCAGAAACCAGCCGGAAGGTCAGCTCCAAGTCTGTTCTGACTCAACAGTGATGATTTTTTTTTAAACTGATACAAAGGTAACTACCTCCTCTGCTCTTGAATATTTATCATAAATGAGGATCAGGATGGAGACATCTTAGTTATTAAAGAGTGAAGTTCTTCTACTTTCTAGAGTCCAGTAAAGAGCAATCAGATGTTAGCATCCACACAAGAAGCTACCTAAGGTAAATGCAATGATCCAAATATAAGGATAGAAGTAGAGTTGATATGCTGTTCATACAGGAGGAATGTCCACTAGGAAAGCTCTTGCGGCCCTCATTCACCACGTCCTTGTCCCCTGTGCACATCAGGTCAGAATGGGCTTCACCATCGGGGAAGCAGCGGTAGAAGAAATCTGGGCGTGGCCTGGAAGAAATTAGCAGGTATGAACATAAATGGTGTGCAACTCCAAAAATCAGCTATGAGTAATCCTGTCATATAGTATCTCAGGCAAAATAATGGACAGTATGAAACTAGATACCACAGTAGTGGAAAAGCATTATTTCCCAGGTTAACATTTTTATTATGGGAGGGGGGGAAAAAGCATTCATCCTATGGTGGTTTTTTTAAGGCAAACAGTGACTAAAGCTGCAGCTGCAGCTGCACAAGGGTGATCATGAGGACAAGACTCAGCTGAGCTTGTCAATAGGAAATGCTGTTTGTGGCAGAGAAGGGCTCTAGTGCCACCTTTAGTAGGACTGTGGGAGAAGGGAGAAAGATTAGCCTAAGAATAAAGAAGAAATGATGTAGAGAAGAAATAATTCTGGCACACACTCTTCAGATTTCTTCTGAAGAGGTTAAGGCTCTTCACCCTCAACCTTGACACTTACTGACTCTTGGCACTTACCTCCCCACTATCAGTTTTATTGTGTTGGTAAAGACACCATTGAGAGCTAGGGCAAGGCTGGCAGCTGGAAAGCAAAGACAATCGGTTACTATTTTGCTGTCTCACAGGGCAGCAAGAAAGGACTAAGGAGGTAGTGCCTAACTCATGGCAGCCTTGACTCCTAGTGACCTTGTGAACAGTGGACAGGACTTTTGTGACCCACAGGGTTTCCATTAGCCAATTTCTACTAGATCAGAAACTGGGCATTTTTAACTTGTCTTAGAATACTGTGCTGAAACGTGTTCATCATAGTAGTAGCACGGAAGCTTCCATTGGCTGATGGGAAGCTGCGCCCAAGTTTCCAGAATGGAAGGTGAGAATTCTAACACTGAACCACAAATACATTCAGAAATACTTCAGGAATACAGAATTCAGTGGTTTTCACACAACTAAGACAGGACAACCCTGGCAGAAAAAGAGCTGGCTCTTACCCAGACAGGCTTGTTTGCTGTCTCTTGAGTCTGCCTTCTTGAGACATTTGACCAGGAGGATCAGTGACAGTGGAGAGAGAAATGCAATGATCTGAAACAAAGTATGTCAGTGGTAAAAGAAAATATGTCAGAGCAGCCCTCACAGGGTTGGGAGGGGAGGTGACACAGCAGGTGCTGTGATGCCTCCTGCTGCCCACCATGTGCACAACCACAGAAACCCTTCTTTAGCCAAAAAGGAATTTGTCATCTTGCTCTCTAGAGTCTTAAATTTTTAGGTACATTGAAAACAAAATGGGAAAAAAAAAGGGGAGCTCAACCCCAGAGAGATCATTTTGGAGCAAGAACTCCCTCTTTCCCTCTTAAGCACGGCACGAGATTATTAGGGGTCAGAAGGTAGGGATACTCTCCCACGCACAAACATCGGCTTGGTGGGGAAATACTCTGCTTCCACATAGGGATTCCGGTACAGCCACATCTCCTCTGGCTGGATGAGCCTCTGGAAGGGAGCCAGCAGCTCTGTCACCCTAAGAACAGAAAGGAGCACCATACATTAGCATCGCCGCCGCCCGGGTTCCTCTGGGATCCCCATCTCGGCCTGGACCCCCAGGCTTCTAGGGGCGCCAGACGGAGAGTGAAGAAGGACTTGCTTGCCGGCCCACAGGCTCCATCGGTAGAATGCTTACAGAAAGACCGCGAAGAGCGCGATCCGCACGCCCACCTCGGCCCCCAGGGCCGCCGCGGCCGCCTTTCCCATCCCGCCCGCGCTCGGCTGACGCGCTGACGTGGCTGCGGGCGGCGCGGCCGAGACGCGGAGGCGGGCCCGGGAAGGAGGAGGTGGGCCCGGGGCGAGGAGAGTGAAAACGGGGGCGGAAGGAGGGAGGTGGTCCCTGTGTGGTGGGAGTGGTCATCGTCGGGGAGGTTGCTTGCTAGCTCCATTTCCCCCGGTGAATCTACAATCAACAATCCCAGAAACTGCCTGGGAAGCCAGAAGCTTTGCCTTTGCTCTAGGGTGAGGGCGTCACCTAGGAAAAGCAAGCAGGGGTGAATGCCCACGTGTCCAGCCAAACAGCAAGTAAACTTTGGTACTGTGAAATCAGTGGGATGAAAGTAATGTGCTAGTGTCTAGGTTTTCTCATACTAAAACAAGGGGAAACATTCTGTACGAATTTTTCCTCCAAGTATAAACTCAAAACTCCACTTTTCATTCCAAGTTTCTTCTCAGTAGCATAAATGTATTTTGCATAACGGTATACTTGGCTCTCATAAAACACTTGGCTGTGCTGCAGGCCTCCCTGGCGAGGTCTGGAGAGCCTTGGCCATTCTGCCCATCCCCTCCCCCAAGGATGGTCCATTGCCCAGTGAGTTGTACCAAGAAACTGCATACAAAAAACAAGGCTAGAAATTTAATTTGTAACATACAGGACAATTTATTGGAGTCAATCTCAAGCAAATTCTGAAATCAGTGGAATGTCATTAAAAATCTTTCCAAATTAATCCTCAAGAAAGCAAAACACATTTGAATTCCAAAGTATTTGTAAAATAAAAAAGGCAACATCTCAGTAAATATAATGTACAAAATTATATATTCCTACCAGCACACATATCAGTAAGAAGCTTAAATATTACAGGCAATCCTAAATACACTATAACGAGTCAACAATAAGCTGTCTATATACAGGTCAACCAAGTTTTACACATTTCACACTATGCAATAAAACATAGGCCAATCAACAAAATCCCCAAAATAGCATGTATCTTGAAGTCTGTGGCAACATGAAGTCATTGTACAGTAATGCCCTGGTGGACATTCCCAGGGAAATGTAACACTAATCTGTTAGTGTCAAGAGCTTCGAGCCAAGTCATAGAAACTCAAAATGAGATTGACTTTAGTGAATACTGATGTTTTGTTATTAAAGACTCAAGTCTCAAGTGATTTAGGCAAAATAACATTTCACAGGATCTACAAAAGTTTATTACAGATAAAGTACAGAAAAAACTGACCTACAAAGGTCATTATCAGATAAAGATCACAAGGAAATGGGGAAAAAAAGGGGTCTGTTGTGCAATATCACCCAATGTAGACAAAAATCAATTTCTCATATCAACTCCAACTATGCACACACTTTTATATAAAAGACAGCCTTAGTATCAGCCAGCTGAAATCACCATTTAGCAACTTGGTCACCAGTGGCAATGTGATTATCTTTTTTAACACAGAGTATATAACCGAGTAAATGACATAAAGAGCAATGTTACTGACAATGAAGTAGAAGTTAATTTTTCCAGTCTGCTTCTAAACTGACAAGAATATCTTATAATACCATCTGCAGGTAATCTGAGGCATACTTCAGAGCCATTCACATGTATCAGCAGTCTGTGGGTGGGAGGAAGGGAGCACTGGATCTACAGACACTCAGCAGATGCAGTGATGTCATATAAGAAAAACTAAGAACTGAATAAGTGATTTTGACAAATATTTGTCCTTTTATTTGTATGTTAATGACTTTTTAAAGAGGTTTTTGAAAGTAATTGTCCCCTTTCCCATACCTGATGTATGGAAAAATGTATGTATGCTACAATCACCTGATCTTGCCACTTAATCAGTGGAGGACAGATGGAAACAGTTTTTGAAAGATACAGATTACATCCAACATCAGAAGTGTAAGTGCAGCTCCCCAATTCCCTCCTCCCTCCCTGGAACCCCAGGCATACATGTAAAGGAAAGAAGTGCTTAGGGACAGGGCTGACAAAATGAGAAACATGATACATAGAAAATATTCATAAAATGCTGCTGGTAGCTCATGCAGGAGTCCCTTCCTAAAATGTGTACCTTAAAGTTGAGCTATCTACTCTGAACAAAGACCTGTCAGCAGAACTTTAGCTTTAACTCAAAGAGAATAGGGTATTTATTTTCCAAACAGTACATAAGCAATGCTTCTACTTCATAAATGTAAAAGGAAAAAACTGTAAAATGAGAAATCTGAGGAGTTTCAAGTACTTAAGAAACCTGAATTCAATGAGGCAGAGGTCTCAAGTTAAAGTGACTACTTCGTACCTGTCGTAAACATTATCCCCCCATGGTCCCATTTATAACCCCTTTTCTCTCTGTACCCCCAACCCCAGATAAAAGTTGGTAAGATTTCAGTATATATATATCTCCAACTTTTCAATGTTAGCTAAATTTGTGGCAAAGCTGTCTAATTTTATCTATTTCCTATCCTACCTAAGAATGCATTCTTTTTTTGTTTATAACCAACCAGAGGCCAAATTTGTGAAGACTTTAAGCCAAAAGTTGTTGCATGTGATCACTTCCTATCTGCAGTAACTTGGACAATTTGGGGATGGCTGGAAGCATAAGACAGTGATTCAAGTCTGTTCTGATCTGCACTGCCCAGCAACAAAGCAAGCTCTCCAGGTATACTCCATCTCTTGTAAAAGGATGTTAGATTCAAGCTATTAGAATGCCATGGTAACTTGTTTTCTTCTCTTAGGACACTAGCTGTTGAAACACCTTGACATTAAGGTGAATGTTAAAAGAAGAGCTCTGTATTTAAAAACTAGGTGAAATATAAGCAACAATGTCTTGGGCAGCTCAGAGATTACATTCTTCCTAGATGACATTTCTGCTTTACAAACTGCAGACCTGGGACACTGTTTGAGCTCATTCCATGCAAGAAATTACTCAAAAAAGAAACTACTTCATGGACAAAGCCTACCCTACTGAGTGAGAGTCCTTTACATAATTAAAGAATCCGTATCTAAGGTCCACAGTATTTATAGGCATGTTTCCAAATACTCAGTGGCAAAGTAGAAGTGAACTGGAATTTCCATAATTAGTTTTCACCTATGTTCTTGATTTGGTCACAGGGAAATCTATTTCAGCAATTAAAAAATTCTACTCAGTTCTGCTTAAATAATTCAGCCCATTCCATGGTTTCTTACTCAGTGTCGTTGATTCTGACTCATAGTGGCCCCACGTGGTAGAGCAGAACTGCCCCATAGTGTTTTCTGGGCTGTTATCTTTACAGATGTAATCTCTCTTGGCACAAAGGGGTGGGTCTGAACTTCCAACCCTTCTTTTAGCAGCTTACCACTACCATCAGGGCTCTTTTTCTACCACTTCCACGTGATCAATTTTAAGACTATCAAGTGGGAACTTGTTCTAAAACAAAAATGAAAACTCACCTCACTCCTAACTCCAGCCTTGATTTCATATTAATGCGGTGAATCACAGCTTCCAGCTGTTTCAGAGTCGCAGGAATGCGGCTCCTATCGCACTCTGCTCAGATGCCCGGACTGCACTCACCCTTGATGGCTTCTGACCATTTCCTCTGTAGCTTTTACTAGTCCTCGTTCTGAAAATTTACGCTGATTACCAACAATCTTATATTCACTTCTTTCTTCAAGGAATTAAGGAGATTTAAAGAACAAAATAAAACCCACTATAATCCCATTGATTATTAATTTCATTTTTGGACAAAAATAAAACCCAACCACTTCTGCTCTGATCACTAAGAGATTTAAAAGATAACAAATACCAACTTCAAACTATGAGGGAGGAGTCCATCTTTTGGAACATTTCACTGGTGTTCCACAAACACGCACAGTGTATTTCTACGTACAAGAAAGTATAACTTGCTCTCAACCTGCTTCTATAACCTGCAGTTGAAAATTCAAGCAAGCAGGTCAAAGTGAGGAGGTGTGAGGAGCGGTCCTTGGCACTGGTATCATTGAAACAACACTTTAGACCAGTAAAGAACTCTTAAGGACAAAGACACAACAGCTATGGGGAGCTATTTTGGTTTTACCCTGATTACTGAAATGGCATATCAAAAATGGCCCCCCAAAAAATAATCTCAGCTGAGCTATGTTATAAAACCAAAATGTGACACAATGAAGAAGTTGCATAAAAATACTTAAACCTAAGGTATCTGCAGTATATAGAATATACCCTGGCTTGCCATATAAAATTTATATTAAATTGTACTAAGTCCAAAGCAAAGAGTTTAAGATTTTATGTTGGGTATAAGCTTTAACAAGTGTTGTATTTGGAATAGTAAATGAAATACTTCATGTTAGTAAATTTATAAAAGCAAACATTTACCATATATATATATATATAAAATTAAATTTTAGTACGACAAAACCTAGATATTTTTAAATTATTTTAAAAGGACATCAGCTATATAATTGCTCAAAAGCAAAGATTAGTGTTTTGGTGCGATTTATTTCATGTTACTTGTAGCAATTATATTTGGTAACATTGTAGCAATTTCCATTTTCTCTTTCTTCAAGGACCACATCTAATTAACAGCATTATTTGAGGCCCAACAAATAACCTCAGAGTTAACTGTTGGAATCAGGCAAATGGCAGTTTAGGAGCTTAATTAAAGAACTGTAGTGTTTTTTTTTTGTCTGTTTTGTTTTTTTTTTTAAAGAGAAAATCCAGTATAATTGCACATAATACATACACAAAAAAATGAGGCACAACCAGCTTATTTTCTTCTAAAGAAGAGCTTTAAATTGATAACACACATGATATAACTGAAGGAGTAAGATAGAGTCATCTATCATCCCTACCTTCATGAAGTTACTAGATTTGCTCTTAGGGAAAAGGTGCGGCTACCAGATACCAGCAACTGTAAGCAGTCAAAATTCACAGGGCAAGTTAACGCTTCTTCAGACTAACTCTAAGCTTCTACTTAGTACAGTGTTACACAATGTCTGACATGACTAATACAGGGAATACCAGTATATATATTCCTCTATGGTAAAAGTGAGTTTTATGGGTAGACATCTTGGCATACTTGCATCAAGAAGATTCAAGCATCAGACAATCATTTTGGCTAACACTGACTTTCTTGGGAACTTTCCCCAGGTGCTTTCTAAGGAGTGTGGCTTTTAGACATGAGTCAAAGGAGAAGTGCTTCTCTCCCCTTAGGCAACGAGGTTAATCTGAAGTATTGGTTAATACTACATACGATATGTTTACATGCAATTCAGGGATGTCCCTAACCATTTCACCCCAAATTTCAGCCAAAAGAGAGCTATTAAAAACACAATTCAAATTGATTTATGTAGTTTTCACCAGGAAATAGGATTCAGTTGAAATATGTCACAGCTGATAAAGGAATGTTTGATTATGAAAGGGAAGCAGAGACATAAAAGAAAATGCCCATAATTTTCCCCAAGTCAGACCACAGTCTAATTTGGATAGAATGGTGTTTATCTGATCCCACTTTCCATGTCTTTCTCCTCTCGGTAGCTGCCTTCATTGGTGGGCTGGGATAGTAGGAATGACCTAACCGTGCATTCCTATCTACTAAAATACACTTCATCAAAAAACATTTAAAAAAAAACCAAACACGCCATTAATGGAAAACAATTTCCAAATCCATGAGCAAATTCATTCTTCCCTCCACAAAAAAATCTCCAAAATTTAAAAATAACAGCACATTATGTACTTATTAAAACCTCAGTGCTGTTGAGCAGGTTCTGAATCAACAGGTGAAGGCTTGAAATCTTTGTGAGGGCTGCCTGCCTGTCTTTCTCCCGAGAAGGAGCTGGTACACCGCTGAACTTTGCCAGTTCGCAGAACGATACATTAGACATTGCGCCACCAGGGCTTCTTTATACCATTTTAAGTAAAATTTTGAAGTCACAAAGCTCAGCTACTTTAAGATCACAGAGGAAATACTCCACTAAGGCATTTTCTTTCTTTCAAGAGGCCAGATTCAATACTTCATAGAGTCTTTCTCTAAGTCTATGAAAAACATTTTGAAGAGGAAAAAGTAGTCTAGCTACTGCTCAGAGGTATATGAAGATCATCTTACCCTTCTCTAGAGGGCCCCTCCAGTCCTACCTAAGACACATACACGCACATGTGGTGCGCTCATACATACACACACTGATTAGACTATTTCAACTACACTTCTCAAAATTTCTAAAAATGAAAATAAATAAAGGAATGATACCTACACTTTTTTGTACACCCAAGGAATATATCCTAAATTTAAAAATTTATGTCATTAATAAAATTTTCTTTCCTCTTTGTTCCTATTTTAAATGTGACATTTCTTGTTCCAGCTGCAAAAGCATTGAAGCTCACAAAAAGGGCAAGAAAGAACTTGTTTTTCACCTTCCATAAAAGAATCCCCAAACCAACAAAAACCAAGCTAGACACTGCCCCCTGCACCTGCCTGAATGAACTATCTTCCCCTTGCACACAGCAGTTCAGATGGCATCAGCTGTCTGCAGTGGAGCTGTCTTTTCTTTCTCAACTGCATGATCTATTCATTTTTCTTTTCCACTTAAACAGAAAGGAGAGGGGGAGAAATCACCACCCATTTATTCTTTTCCTTCTTCTCCATGATCTTGTGATTCCAATTTACATTTTATCTTGCTCCAGTATTCAGGTGACACGGGAGAGGCAGGGTCGTGTTCAGAGCAGCAGAGGCGGCCTTCCAGAGCAGAGGGAACCAGCGCGCCTTTCTCATGATCTTTACAGAATGAACGTGGACAGAACTCACAGAATGAAACTGCCAAACAGCCGCAGTTATCACACTGATGCCATGGGCATTCCCACTTTCCTAGCATGGGATGGAAGGAAGATGGAAGAAAGGCCAAGTTAGTGCCTGTCTTGATTACCCATCAGAAATCCAATTTCACATCATTGTCTGTCTCTGGCTAAAATTCAACTGAACACAACTCCAAATTTCAACCCAACACAAGTCTAGGTATACTATTAACTAAGCATGTGAGTGATTCCCCCAAGCCCAGTGCCCCATGTGTCGATTACCCACTTATGGTAATAATAAATAAGCAGATCCTCTCTGTAGGTACATGTTGTTGTGTACCACTGACCCTTCAGCAGGTTTTCAGAGGCAGTAAATTGCACAAGAGGAGACTGCTCATCTTTCTCCAAAGGAGCAGATTCAAACTGCGTACCTTCAAGATTACAGTGCAGCTCCTTATCACTAGGAGCTAGTACATGGGGTATCTCACATTTGTAAGGAGATAGATTTTTCACTAGTGAAATTTTTCCTCATTCTACTTAATCTTTTATTTTCCATGCCCTCCCCTCCTTTTTAACACTAAAGGTCTTACATATTTATCGAAACATTCCATGGGAAGTGATCATATTGTGACACAATTTAAACATGATATGGTAGCATGTCAGTCAGCCTGACATAGTGTGATGCTAAATGAACCCAGGTTTATCACGTGTGAAACTCCTTAAAGCCCCAGCTTGGTTCTTCTCCAGTATCTCCTCTTAGAGCTATATTTGATTTTATTCAAGTTTTCATTTGAATCCATGGCTCTTTAAAGGATAGCAAAGTACTTTATCAGGTACACACAGCTGGCAAGATGCCGTTAGATAAAGGCTCTTAAAGTAATGGTTTACCATATGGAGGCTGAGTCAAGTTAAGGCATAGGAGGTGGTATGCTTTGGGACAGTCTTTTTTGTCACACATGACCAGCTCGCCACCATCTCCACACTGAAAACAGTAGTCTTCATGCATCTGCTTTGGTTCTGCTCTGATTTTTCTTCTCTTCTGCTTTAACTTAGCATTTTTTGCTTTCTCTTCAGTTGTTGATGCACATGCCGACTGGCAGGGAAAAAAACAAAATCACAGCTTTAATGACTACAGGCTACGTATGAAACTAAGCATAGAAAAGAAAACCCTACAACCTCACAAGTATTTACATTCATGTGCTATTCAATTACCTAAATGAATCAGGGTTGACTCATCTTGCAACAATAATTTTTTACTTAAGTGGTTGAAAAAAATGTTAAGAGGCATTTGATTGACTTCTGAGTAGGGTACTAATTTTTTTCTTTTATGTATCAGGGATACCCAAGCAGCTTTTAACCTATTAAGGTTTAGACAATATGGAATTCTTTTATCATTTATTTGTAATTCACAGAACTTATGCTGTCATGTTAAAGTGTATAACAGACAATGATTTTAAATATACTGTCATTTTCAAAATAAGATTTTTGAAGGAGATTTTGCTAATTTCACATTCCTTCAGAAATATAAGTGTATTTTCAGAACAGACCTTAGTAAGATACACTTCATCGGAAAGGCCAATTGTCTGAACTTTTCCTGGACATACTGAGGTCTTGCAAACTAAACTAGATCCTTATTTACCTACATGCTCCTGAGATGGTCAGAGACAAACTCCTACCACCTGCAGGCCAGACAATCTGTGAACTGACCTTTGGCCGGACTCCTAGGAAACCACTACAGTTATCTGCTCCACAGTGACACTCTGTTCTACCATTGCCCAGACAATCCAGGTTATAATTAAATGTTAATTCCATCCCTAAAACATGAGAAAAATAATTATTCATACTCAAGTCATACAGAAGAGAAATGCTGCAAGAGAAACTCATAATGGAAAACAAGGGACATGATTCTGTAATGAAGACTTTTTGCTTCCTCATGTTTCATCACATTGAAGACAATGAAAAAACAGGGGCAAGAAACATCCCCATTCACCAATGATTATAGTGAAAATATATATTATAAAGAGTATTCCTTTTCTCACTAGTAAGATGTGTACAAAAGTCCAAAGAGGAGGGAGAAGAGCAAAGGAGAGGGAGGAGGAGGACTTAAGAAGGAGATGGGGAAATCACAGGGTTGAAGAGTCCTGTGGGCAGAGGGAAGGGGTGAAGGAATTAGGAAAGATCCAGTGGGACCTGAAAAGACACGGTAATAATGGCACAGATCAATGGTGATTAATTTTATAAAACACAATGTATGGGAATGATTGTATGAAACAATGTGAATAGAGGAATGTATGAAATATAATATTTATAAATAAAACTCAATGTACATGAATTTTCCATGTAAACCAATATAAAATAAAAAAATTTTAAATAAAGAGAGGCTACAACTCTAAGGGAAAAAGAAAACACCAATCCTTTCAGAGAAATGAAATCTAAGAGGCACAAAGAATCTGTAATCCATGCTCACGGTGGATTTTAACTATTTTCCAAAACTGATTTACACTAACTTCTAAATGAACCGTACAATTATCAAATTATAAAGGCAGTACTATTTCTAGCAATTAAGACTTTCTATTATGAACAGATGAAAAGTTCAAAATGGAAGTTTACCACAAATACCAAAGATCTATAGAGATTCACTCTAGGGCCTTCTAAGCTTGCTTTCAATTGGGCTTGAATGAATTCTAGAATTTTCAATGTGTTATAGCTAGAACATTTACCTTTTTAACCATTTTCTATAAACTTAAATTGGATTCTTTAAAATTCTAGATGAGTAGGGAAAGATGAAAGCAATAGGTCTGGTTTCAGAACCTTTTTATGTCTAATTCAAAGCAGACTGTTAGAAAGGTAAAAAAAAACTACAAAAAACAAACCCAACCCATAAAATCAAGAAACCAGTTGATGATAAGCCAATTACTTTCATTTTTTTTTTTTTAAAAAGACAAAAGCTTACACATCTGGTTACATTGTACAGACAGCAAGAATTTGGAAAACCAATTCAATATGTCTTTAGACACTCAGAACTCTGTAACACCCTCTCATACAAAGGTTCTTGCGAAGCTCTTTCAGTACACTATAGATTTCCACCTCTTACTGGCAGCTAACACTTAATTCTAAATACTATATTTTGGATAAATGCTCACACATTAAGCCTGAAAAAATAATGCCCTGTCTTCAAAGGATATACTTTCTTCTTAGGGAAAGAGGGTGGAATATCAGTTAATAGTTTTTACCTGCAGGAATATCACAAAGCGCAAAAAGTCCAACTCTAACATCTCCATTCACTGTCCACTTTTGAGTCTCACAGTTTGGATTACAACTGTGGTTCATAAAGCGGGAATAATTTCCTTTAGGGCCAGCATCAATTATACGGTCCTTCAGAGAGAAATTAAAAAGAAAAAAAGATGCCTTTACTTGTGCTGTCGACCTAGAGAGAGGAGGTTTGGATCCACTAGTTAGTTGCACTGAGGGAAAAGGTGGATAATCACCCTCACCTGGGATCTTTGATCCTCTGAAAGCCAGCCAGAGGGTAAGCTATGAGTCACTTTTGTATAGAAATCCCTTTATTAACTAATCAAACTTTCTACTCAGTGAAGTCACAAAGGAGCAGCATCTTGCTACCTGCTGATGTTTGAGAAAGGACAACTCTGAAAACAAATGAGGTGATCTCTGTGCCATTTACTAGGCTCTTTGCTAAATGATTTCTAAGTCAAAGCAGGTAAGATAGGAATTCCGTACCATTTTAAGTTCATGTCTAGAAACAGACCACCGAATAATGCTGTATTAGGACGGGTATTTTAGGATTATTGTTTTACTGTTGAGTCAGAACCAGCTAACCCTCTGGCAGGTTTTCTGAGGACAGTTATTTGCACAGGAGGAGATTGCCCATCCTTCTCCTGCAGAGTAGCTGGTGGCCTTGAACTGTCTGCCTTTGGGACTGTAGCGCAGCTTCTTGCCACTAGGCCACCAGAGCTCCCCACTTTATGCTCTAATAATTTTCTGATTAGACAACTCAAAGTTCAGAACCTACCTGTAATGCAAACTATGGTGTTTTATTGCTAACACTTTTGTCCAGAGGAAGCAAAACTAGAAGGGGGTAGCCAAAGGGAAGTTTGGACCATAAGTGGGGTAAGGCAAAATGAGACCTGCCTCCCCATGTCTACAAACACCGAAAGAAATCAGATCTGATTGATGGGAGGACTGGAATGTGGGACATACTCTCCATCAGTGATCTATCTGCTCTGTTTCTACTTAACCATGTAGCACTGCTTGTTCTGTTCAAATGATGGCTTTTTGTCTAGTCAGGTTGCACATTATTATGATCCACACAGTTGGGAAGCTTTTGCACAGATAACAAAACACAAACAACTTTCTGGCATTCTCTCCCTCTATCCAAAATGCATCTGACATCAGCAACGATAGGACCTCATTCCATGGCCTCTTTTGAATCCAGTTGGATTTGTCTCCCTGTTGATGTACTGCTCTAATCATTTAAAAATTTTAATCTTCAGACAGATTTTATTCGCCTGTGATATTTTTCCCCTTTTATTTATTCATTGTTGTACATTCTCTAACTCTATTCCTTGCCTTCCTCGCAATGCACCCTTTGTTCTGAACTGGTCTCATACATATAATGTATAATCATATTCTTTTAAAACAGTTCTTTACTTCATCTGTTCTAGTGCAGTGTTCTTTATCCATGCTTTCTCCATACCCTCTCCAAACCCCCCATGTCTCTCCTATTTTAGAACACTGGTGTTTATTCAGTATTTATCCTTTTGTGATTGAGATATTTCACTTAGCTTATGTCCTCAAGGCTCCCCCATGTTCTATGTTTTACTCTTTGTTTTTCAATGCTGCGTAGCATTCCATTGTGTGGATGGTACCATAGTTTTTCTATCCATTTGTTTATTGATGGGTACTTAGGTTGAGTCCATCTCTTTGCTACTGTGGATAATGCCACAATAAACATGGGTGTGCATACATCTCTTTGAGTTGTGGCTCTGGTTTCTTTAGTGTATATTCCCAGTACTGGAATTGCTGGGTCAAATGCTATTTCCATTTCCAAGTGCCAGATTGTCTTCCATATTGGCTGTATCATTTTACATTCTCACCAATAGTGAATGAGAGTTGTGGAGAGTTCCAATCTCTCCATCACCTTGCTTGCTGCCCTTTTGAACTATGATAATAATAATTATGTTCAGTAATTTTGGCAATCTGTTGAATCACCTTATTTTTTTAAATCTCTTCTAGATGAGTGGTCAGGTAGTTGTCCTCTCCTCCAAATTTGTTGGCTTAGACAGAATTTCTAAGGTTCTGTGTATTTAAAGACCTCAACTGTCAATTCCAGGATCTTTCCTTTTTACCAATGCTTTCAGTGTGCCCTTGTACTACTTTTCAGTATCATCAGTTCTTTTTTCGTTTTCCTTGTTGTGTACTATCAAATCAGATCTGACTGGCACAGGAGGAGATTGCCCTTCCTTCTCTCCAGCAGGGAATCTGGTGGATTCAAACAGTTCACCTTTGAGATTTCAGTGCAGCTTCTTGCCACTTACATACCAGAGCTCCTCTATCTTTGGTTCTTGATCTGTGTCCTAGGGTGGTTGAGCATGGACCAATTCTTTTCAATACACTGATTCTATGTATTCTTTCCATTTTCTTCCTTTATCCTGCATCATTCAATACTTTGCCCTTAGAATACTTCCATATTACAACTTGAAGTAGCTTTCTACCCTCCATGGTATTTCTAAGGTGTACATTTTATTGGGGTAGTCTACCCTTTTTTTTCCTGTTGAGTAGCTGGTGGATTTGTGCCACAGGAAATGTACAATCATTAGTACTCTTTTTTTTTTGCTTTAGAACTGTCTGGTTTTCTAGCACATAACATTGCATTACAATACTCTTACTTTGTCTTCTTGAGCTGCACTTTAAAAATCTTCAGTTCCAAAAAAAAAAAAATCTTCTGTTCCACTATCTTTATTACTTCTTTCTTTTGCTTTAGCTTCTCTATATTCAAGGGCAAACGACTTAAGTATGGATTACTTTCAACATCAAGAAACTAAAAATCCTGATAACATCATAATAGAGAACAATAAAGTTGCTGTCAGAGGATTTAATTTTCATTGATTCAGCAAGCGACACCCATAAAAGCAGCAGTCAGTAAATCAAACACTGAACTACACTAGGCAAATCTGCTGCCAAAAACCTCTTTAAAGTGTTAAAGAGTAATGCTGTCACTTTAAAGACTAAGGTGCATATACTCCAAGACATACAAATAAATACTGAAGAACTGAGAACTTTGAATTGCGGTACTAGTGAAAAATACAGAATATACTATGCCGAAAGAACAAACAACTCTGCCTCAGAAGTACAGCCATAGGGCTACTTTGAAGAGAGGCTGGTAAGACCTTGGGCATGTTATCAAGACACCAATCCCTAGAAAAGGCCAGCATGGTTGGAGAAGTGTTGTTATTGTTATGTGTCGTCAAGTTGCTTGCAACTCAAAACAACCAGCTCTGAACCCTGCTCTAGCCTGTGCCAAACTTATTGTCTCTTTCACACCTACCCCCATTTCCCCAATCATTGAATCAATCCATCTCAGCGAAGGTCTTCTTCTCTTGTGGCTGTGTCTCCACTCTCTCAAACATGATGTCCCTCTCCAAGGACTGACCCAGAATATGTCAGATGGAACGTCAGAAGGAGCAGCCTGGTGTCATCCTGTCTTGGACAAAACTGTTTGTTTTCCAAGGTATATTCAATACTCTTCTCCAGCACTACAGCTCAAAGGCATCATTCTCCTAGTCATTGTCCAGTTTTCTGATGCAAAACAAGTATTTGTTACCATGACCTGAATCAGGTGTGCCTTAGTCTCCAGACTGAGACTCGTTTACTCTTCAGTACTCTGGAGGAGTCCCTGACAGAAGATTTTCTCAATGCAATTTGTCTTTTGATTTCCAGGCTGCTGGTACCAAGAATGTTAACTAAAGGTTCAGTAAGAAGGAGGAAGACCCTCCATGAAATAAGACTGACAGAATGACTACAACAATGGGTTTCAAATCACAGCAGAGATTTTGAGAATGGAAGAGATCAGGCAGGATTTCGTTTTGCTGTACAGAGGGTCACTCTGAGTCCAAGCCAATACAGCTCACTCACTGCCATCCCGTCCATCCCAGCTTTCTTGCTCCCCTCCATTGGGATTCTGAGGCTATAAATGTTGTTGGGAGTGGGGAGCTCTGGTGGCCTAGTGGCAAAAAGCTGCACTGCAATCCTGAAGATGAGCGGCTCAAATCTACCAGATGCTCTGCTGAAGAAGGTGAGGCAATCTCCTCCTGTGCCAGTCATATCCGATTCGATGATCCACAACAATAACGAAAAAATGTTATCGAAAGTAGATGGCTCACTTTTCCTGTTGAGTAGCTGTTGGATTTGAATCATTGGAGATGTACAATCATTTGGTTAACAGTATAACACATTACAGACTGTGGCACTAGAACTACTTAAGGGAAGTTTAAAATATAGTAAAAACCTAAATATTTTAGGCCTCCTGAGTTTGGACTCCAATAATCTGAACAAGTTCCAGAACAGAACGCATCGTAATTTTTAACAAGAAGCTTTCAGGGCCACCACAGTTAGGAGGAGATGTAAGGAGATGGCTCCAATTAACATCAATAATGATATTTTAATTTATGTTTATGAAGTCTAAGCTGTTTTATTTTAAAATAAGAAAAACAACAGTTAAAAAAATCTTCGAAATTTTACTTTTAAAGATATCTGACTCTAATTTAAGATTGAGTCTGGAACACGGGAAACAAAGAGTACTAGTTTTGGTTCTTCATGAAAGTGTAATGGGTTATCTTCTTGCAAAAAGCACTACTTGTCACTGCTGGGTCCATTTCATGTTCCTTCTGCCAGAAGATGGATGAAGAAATGAGTGAAATACAGATATAACACGCATCAAATAGATCTCACATCTGTAAAAGGAGAAGCTTTATTGGGAGTTACCAGCATCTGATTTACATAAGGACAACCCCTCTTTGTTTTTTTCATGCTATGTAAGCTTTTTAAACAAACTGTTCATTGCAATCATCTGTACTTGATGGCTATATAGCTTTTAAATCATTCAAAATTGAGCCTAATCTTAACTAACCTTTAATTACTGTCAAGTCAGAATTGACTCAGTTGACCCTCCACAGGCTTTTGAAGGCTGTAAATCACATGGGAGAATGCGGAGATGTGGCCTTTAGATTAGTAAGGCAACTCCCTCTGGATTATGCCAACAGAGCTCCCTATTCTTACATTAAAGCATTACACTAAAGTAAAGCAAAATGAGAAATACAAGCATGTGTGCACAATTTACCTACAAATTCATACTCAGAAATGGATTTAGTTTCTAAGTTGAGGAATGCCTGTATTATATCTTACTGTCATTTACCTCAAGACTACACTTAGTATTTTCCTAGCACATTAACAAAAAAAGTTTAGGTATAAAGAACAATTTAAAATTGCTAAAACCAAAACTTTAGTGATAGCATCAAACAAAATCATGAACAATATCTTTTTCAGTAAAAAGAAACCGAGGCCCAGCTGTCTGAGAGCTAGGATTAAGTTCTAGATACATGAATATTATTTTTGGGTATATTTTCTCTATAAATGTTACCTCCCCCAAGACACATAAAGGTGTCAACAACAGTCATTCATTTCATCCTGAGGTATACTTAGCATACTAAACTAAGTTAAGGTGCCCTGGTAGAGCAACACTAAGCAGTCAGCAACTAAATGACAGACTGTGGTTTAAATTCACGGGAGAAAAAGATTTAAAAGATTACAACCTAGGACACTCTATGGGACAGCTATACTCTGTCACATGAGGAAATTAGGAAACAAATTTGACTCAATGGCATCCAACCAGTAGAAAAGCATATTGGTAACTACAAGTAGTTGTAATATGTTAGAAAAAAAAATTAGAGGAAATTGACTTTAACATGAAACAAATATAAAGAAATATACACTTCTGTTTTCTATAAAAAAGGAAAAAAATAATTTTACCTTGGTTACAGTTAACATATAAAAATTAGTTACACTGTTCTCATGGGCTCGCTTGATTCGTAATCTGCATTCTTCTTCATCAATTAATTCACCAACATATTCATTTACAAATTCACCCTGCAAAGAGGCAAAGGACATAAATGTAGAATACATTATATTATTATGTATTCCTTAATGACATGTACATAATCCAAGAGGATTAACAAAAAAAGAATGTTTAAGATTTAACTTTCTACCCTAGGAAGGCTGGTTTTTGTTCTTCATGGGCAATCCATGGGGCTGTTTTGTTGTGTGCGGTACCTTTTCTTGCTGACATACTATCTGGGTATTTCCCAGTGATACCCTGGTGTCTCTGGGATCTGGGGAAAAGGCTACCCACTTTAGCCTCAGAAGCTCTATTGAAACTCTATTCTATTTTAGTTTGTAAACCTGGAAAAAACTTGGACTCTGAAACAAATTAGGTTCCCCTCCCCTTTCAAATTAGCTCTTTTAAAAGTGTATGTTATTATCAAATAGTTACAGCTATCACAAGTTGTTGCAAAATACAAGGAAATTGTGCAACAATGAAACAGTCTTTTAAAAGAGAAAAGCAAAATGGGGTAGGGAGGAAAATGTGCAACAATGGAATGAATGGAAATCTAAATTTTCTGTAAACTTTCATGGAAATGTCCATAAAAAATTAAAATAGTAAAAAGGAAAAAAAATCACAACTGAAATAAAGCTTTATTAAAAAAAAAAAAAAAAGAAGTTGCAAAGTTTTACAGAAAAGTTTCATGTATTCTTCACATAGTTTTTCCCAGAGGTAAAATCTCATAGTACCACCGCATGATACAGTAAGCAGGAATTTACATTAGTACACCCTGCAGATTTTATTCAGATATCCCAAATTTTACATACACTGATTTGAAGAGGATGTGTGCGGTTCTGTGTAATTTTATTATGTGCAGACTTATGTAACTACCACCATAATTAAAATGAACGATCCCATCACCAGGTAGCCCCATGCTGCTCCTCCAGAGTCATGTTCATCCACTCACCAAGCCTTTCCCTATCGAATGGCTGACAAACATGAAACTGTTCTCTACCTTTATAATTCGGCCAACTGAGAACATATATAAATGGAATCATATAGTATGTAATCCTTCAAGTTGGCAAAGCCCCCCAAGTGAACTTAATTCCTTGAGTCTCATCCAAGCTACAAAGATAAACAATTTTTAGTTGTTGTGGTTATTAACTAGTAGCCTACAAGGAAGTTCTGGTAGCCTTATGTCAAGAAGCAAACTGTAGTCACAAAGGAATGTGGTTCAAATCCACCAGCTGCTCCATGGGAAAAGGATGGGCAGTATCCTCCCATGCAATTTGTTGTTGTTGACTGCCTTCTAGTCAAGAACGATTCATAGCGACTCTATGAACAAAAGGCCTGAAGTCCCTCTACAATTACTGATATTTATCAAAGTTCATAGAGTTTCTGGAGGCAAGTTGCTTAGGAAGTGGATGCTACTCCTGCTTCCAAACCTGTCATAGTATGTTATGTGCCTGCAATGTATAGCGACCCTATGTACGGCGGCTTAGTGTGTTGGAATTAGTGAGACTGGCCCATGCAATTTACTGTCTCTGAAAACCCACTAGACAGTCTGCTATCAGTCGGTTTTAACTTGATGGCACACAACAACAGTATCTTACAGGGAGCTCTGGTGGCCTAGTGGTAAGGAGTTAAGTGGTCAGCCTAAAGGCATGTGGTTAGAATCCACTGGCTTCTCTGTGAGAAAAGATGGGCAACCTCCTCCTGTGTTTTTTACAGGAGGGTTTGCTAGGAGTCAGTTTTGACTTGACAGCATATAACAACAACAGTATCATACAGATGTATCCGTTTGTTGAATGAGTTACAGAAGAATAGTGGGAGAGAAGGACAGTGGGAGAGACTGTTATATATCAGTGCAAGAGTTTTGTGTGGACCTAAATTTTTATGTGATTACAGGGTAGTATAGTGATGATATAATCATAAACAATAACATAACTTTTTTTTACTGATTTACATGCTTTTATTTGTTGGAATGTATGAATACAACAAAATTAAATTTGGAGACAGTGAGTATGAGTTTGGATATCATTAGTTTATTACAAAAAAGAGACACAGATTATTTATATGATGGAAGATATCAGAACTTCAGTGGAATGGGCAGCTTCACGTGATGTCGTTTCAATTGTGATCTATTTCAGTCTACATACTTCCCAAGAATGTTACATCTCTAAATAAGAAATAATCTTTGTTGTCTATAACTACTTTGGTGGCTCCATATTCTGAATGAAGAACTTTGTCACCAACTTTCACACTTGACTGGTTAAGTTTCTCCACCCTTTCCTTTAGATCTAGATCCAACAGCTACTACTGTTGCTTGCAATACTTTTCCTTAAGATTTCCCTGGAAGCATAATGTCTCCTTTGGTTAGTTTCAGCTGCAGTCCATTCCACCAATACTCGGTCAAAGAGGGCAAGAAACTTTCTAAAGGCCTGTCCTGCCTTGACTCTGGCCATCTCAGCTTGCACGCCACTCCCACTATGCTGCCGCAAAGAGAGACCTACAAAGCTGACCCTGGAAACAAGTGAATGTGGGCAAGGGCCCACTATCATGTTTACTTTAAAAACAGCTGATTCCACTTAGAGACTTAGTGTTGTTGTTATGTATGGTTGAGTCAGAAGTGACTCATAGCTGACCCTCGAGAGGGTTAACAGAGGCAATAAATAGCAGAGGGAGAGACCTGTCCATCTTTTTCCTGTGGTAAAGCTGGTGAGTTTGAACCACAGGTCTTTGGGTTTGCAGTGCTGCTCCTTACCACTAGGCTAATAGAGCTCCTTAAGACTCAGTCTTACTTATGCTAATACTTTGAGAAAATATCGTACAAAATACGTATTTACTTCCTGTTTTATCCAATTTCCATTCCCCTCCCATACGAATTTTCACTAGCCTTTGTGCTAATAATAAACAGTAAGCTGTTCTGTTACTAGTTAACAGTAACCAGTAAGCTAAAGAGATATACTGTACCACACTTTATGATTCAAAGGGGAAGAAAAGTAGAAAGGCTCAAGCTGGACAGAACCACTCTAATCTCCCCACATCAGTCCTTTCTCGTGGCAGTCTAGTGTTCAGTGACAAACACCAGCTGGTATTATGGAAGAACAGGTTTCAATTGGGGTGCAGTCACCATAAAAAATCATCTATAGTTTTTTTTTTCTCTCTCTCCTTATTTTTATTCATTATACAAACTCTAAGAATTATATTATAAAAGAAAAACAGTTACAACTGCCATGCCATGCTGTTGTTAGGTGATGTCTAGTGTGGTTAACTTTATCAGGTTTTTTTTTTTTTTTTGCTTTTGCTATATGCCCTCATGTTGGAAATGAGACATAGCTGACCCTCTAGTGGGTTTTCAGAGGCTGTAAATCACATGGGAGGAAACTGCCCTTTTTTCTTCTGAGAAGCACTTTGTGGACTTAAATCAGGTGTTTTTGGGTTCACAGCATAACCCCTTATTTCTAGGCCACCAGTTATTTTTTTTCTATCACTCCTTTTTCATGAAGGCCATAGGACAGTTTGACAAATTTGTGTGTTATGCAATGTAAGCCTTAAATGGTTTTTCATATATCCATAATGAGCTCTCAAAGCCTCAGAAGATCTACATTTTATACTATTATGTGGTTTCACTGCTCTCAAGGGTAGAACTTACTGCTGTCAAGTCAGTACCCAATCTCCCCAACAAGAGCTGTAAAAGACCTGAATTACCATCTTGGGTGCATTCCCACCTAGTGGTACCATGTTGTTGTTGTGTGCCAGCTTAATGCTGGAACCCACTCATCGCTAACCCTCCAGTGGGTTTTCAGAGGCAATTAATAGCATGGGAGGAGATTGCCCACCCATCTTTCTTCAGCGGAGCAGCTGGTGTCCTCGAACCATATGATTTTGGGATTGCAGCTCAGCTTCTTGCTACTAGGACACCAGAACTAATACTTAAATAACTAATTGTACCACAACAAGTTCAAGGTAAACAAACCAAATGAAAAAGGGACACAGGATATGAACCGACAATTCACCCAAGAAGACATTCAGAGGGCAAACAACACATGAAGAAATAAATGTTCAAAATCCCTAGCTCTAAGTGAGAAGCAAATCAAAACAACTAAGACATCCTC
Source organism: Elephantulus edwardii (assembly GCF_000299155.1). Lineage (NCBI taxonomy): Eukaryota > Metazoa > Chordata > Mammalia > Macroscelidea > Macroscelididae > Elephantulus > Elephantulus edwardii. The sequence goes on along the minus strand of NW_006400029.1, from coordinate 2,924,370 downwards.
TCACCCTAGTTAGAACAGCAAAATTTAACAGAACAGCAAACAACAAATGCTGACGAGGTTGTGGAGAAACTAGAACCCTTATTTACTGTTGGTGGGAGTGTAAAATGGTGCAACCACTGTGGAAGACAGTATGACGCTTTCTCAGAAAGTTGCAAATAGAAATACCATTTGACCCAGCAATTCCACTACGTGGAATATACCCTGAAGAAACCATAACGACCACCCAAACAGATACATGCACACCCATGTTTATCACAGCTTTGTTCACAATAGCTAGGAGCTGGAAACAACCTAAGTGCCCATCAAAAATGAAGGGCTAGAGAAGCTGTGGTATAGTCACACAATGGAATACTAAGCTGCATTGAAAAATAAGGAACTCATTCAATAGTATTCCAAATGGGTGACCCTGGATGCTGAGTGAAATATCTCAGTCACAAAAGGACAAATACTGCATGGTGCCACTGTTGTAAAATGGGATTGACATCGGGTTTGGTTGGAGACTGAGAAAGATGGGATAAATTATGTATACTGCATTGAAACAGATGAGGGAGAGAACTGTTTAAAAGGGACATATGATTAGATATTATTGTCATGACAGGTGTCCAGAACAAAGGCTGCATAGTGAAGTGGACTTGGGGGGAGGGATTGTTTAATAATGAGATTTTTTCTTTTATTTTTCAAAAAGAAGAGACAACTGGAGGAGAAGGGTGGGCAGGGAGAAAATTGCAACAACGAATGAATGGAAATCCAAAGTCTCTGTAAACTTTCATTAAATAATTTAAAAACTTAAAAAAAATTTAAAAATAAAACAACACAACCACCTAATTCATACTAAGTATTTTTTTTAATGGACATTTATACAGCACAGAATAAGCCCTGGAAATGAAGCCATAACTCTCATTTTTATATTGCTTGATGTTTCTTTACTACAAGCAGAGGGTATTTCTTTTAATTAAAAAGGAAATTTTTTTTTAATTGAAAAATGTCAAAAGATTAAAATTGCCACTAAGTCCATACACTCTGAGTAACTCTATCTCTAGGTGCTACACAAGTCATGGTACTAGGAAGTTGAGGTAGAATGAAAGGAGAGTTGTGTTTTTTGTTTGTTTCTTTTTTAAATAAAATGGATACCAGGGCCATCCTAGATACTCCAATTCATTAAGAAGCTTTTTAACAAGGGCCATAGGAGGCTCACTGACACTCTAAAGTTTGAGTCACTGTTGAGTAGAATTTATTGATTTTCATTTTCCTTGAGTTATTTAAATTTAAAACTCTTTCTACAATGAATATGTATTTCTTGTGTTCAATAAAGACTGCTTTGAACAACTACCTCAAAAAATACAAAGATGATTTTTAAGTTATGAGGATCTTACCTTTTTCCAGATTTTCCCCATACCTAAAATGAGAGTCATTAGAACCTTTAAATATGTAGGGCAGAGATTATGATGGTCAGAGATGAAGCATTAAGGTTCATGAAGCCTATGATCTGGCCATACTTTCAAGGTTTAAGGCTGCTGAATCTAGTTATGACTACAGTACTTTAACTTTTCTAGTGTGCCTTTAAGGAGCGCTAGTGGTCCAGAGAGTAGGGAGTTGTGTTACTAGCCCAGAAGCAGAAAGTTTGACTGTACCAGCTACTCTGAGAAAGATGGACAGTCTCTTTGTATACAATTTATGGCTTCTGAAAGCTCACTGGCGTATCAACTATGAGTCTGTTCTAAATTGTCAGTACATAACAACAAGTATTTGCCTTTACTCTATTTTCATCTATTTCACATAGAAATTGACCAATGTCCCTTCTTTTTATGACTAATCACAGAGCATTCAAAGTTCATGTACATTTTATTCTCATCCTCTTCCTATTATTACTTTATTTATGTCCTAAACTCTCTGTGGGACATTTCAAAGTTTTGCCATAATTTCCTATATACCTTATGTTAGAATTATATCCTCTTGAAGCATCTCAAAGAGTCATTAAGTCCTGGTCTGTTCCAACCTCTTTTACCCTCAGACTACCTTCTTAATGCTCCTCTTGGTCCTGAGGCCCCAGCCTCTTCGTTCTGTTTTGATGATTTCTGCATCAGGGTAGAGCCTCTTTGTAAAGCACTGGTTCTGACAACGCTCCCCAGCAGGGCACACCTGTGGGTGGCACTCATACTGCAGCATTCTGTTCAGGCACTCAGATTCCAAGCCGCAAGGGTTTTCATCAGCTGGTTTGCAGTTGCAGCGGGGAATCTCTGAGAGGTCAGCAACTTGGATCTGTACCTTTCCTATGACTTTGTTAGCCTAGAAAACAAAAGCATAAGTGAGAGGGAAGTAGAAGATTAATAACAAAAAACACCAGCAATCTGAGGAGTATCAAAAGCATCCACCCTATTCTTAACTCTGCCCCCTACCTTTGTGGTGTCTCCCAGAAAGGATCCCTATCTTTATTTCTCCATGAATAAGTCAGGATAATAATTACTTTTCCTTAAGTGAAAAATATATAATAAAACCCTGATGTGAATTCTCCGTTTACCCTGCATATCTCTCCTCCTCCTAATAGTTGATAAGGAAGCTGTGGTGGCATAGTCTAGAAGGTGTTGCACTGCTAACTGAACAGTGCCACCTCTCTGATGGTTCAAATCCATGGGAGGAGATTGCCCGTCCTCCCGCAGAGAAGCTTTATGATTCAAATCACTTGTGCAACAATGAATGAATGGAAATCCAAAGCCTCTGTAAATTTTTACTGAAATTAATAACAAATTTAAAAAAAAGAATTGTTAGAGTAAGGATGGCAATGGATTTATAACTGCTCATAATAATAACACTGTATCGTGACATGGAGGAGGAATAGTGGAAATGTATCCACATTTACAACATTCCTCTTACCAAAACCATTTATAGAAAATAGGTACTGCATTGGAACATGTATCTCTGGATTGGAAATGATGATATTGTTAATATTTCTAGGATGCAAACCACTATTTACAGCCTCTGAAAACCCACTGGAGGATGAGCTATAAGTTGAAAGCAATGAGTAAATGAGTGATTAATCAATGCAAATTTCAGAACCAAAAGACAAGACAGAATATGCTTTTCTGTGGACTTTTTAGAAGGGGAAGCTTTAAATACCTGGTTACTGGGTGACCTTCATATTAGACTTATCACTTCTAGATATAAGAAAGCTTATTAACCCTAAAGAAACCATAACTGCCACCCAAGCAGATATATATATGCACACCATGTTTATTGCTGCTTTGTTCACAATAGCAAAGAGCTGGAAACAACCCAAGTGCCCATCAACAAACAAACAAACAAACGAATAAACAGATAGAGAAGCTCCATATATCCACACAATGTAATACTATGTAGCACTGAAAATCAAAGAACTCACAAAACATTATTCAAAATGGATGACCCTGGAGGACATTATGCTGAGTGAAATATCTGTCACAAAAGGAAAAATATTGCATAGGGCCACTGTTATAAAACGGGACTGACATCAGGGTTGAGAGAAGACAGAAAAGCAGGGGAGGAATGATGTATATTGAAACAGATGAGGGAGAGATCTGTTTAGGAGGGATACATATGAATAAGTATTATTGTCATTACAGAAGTCCAGAGTGAAGGCTGCATAGTGGCATGAACTTGGGGAGAGGGACTGCATAACAATGAAAGAGTTTCTCTTTTCAAGGAGAAGAGTGAAATGGAGGGAGAATAGGTGGGCAGGGAGAAAAGTGCAGCAATGAATGACTGGAAATCCTAGGTCTCTGTAAACTTTCCTTAAAATTAAGAAATTAATTTAAAAGAAAGATTATTAAAGCCCTGATCCTTACAGAACAGATGTGAGCTATGGCCCCTAGTCAATACTCCCATTTGATCCAGAACCCTGGATGATAATTAGCAAAAATTTGTTTAAGTAAAAAATGCCTTCCAACTAACAAGACAGTAATGCATTTCATCTTGCATGTTTCATGAGGCGAAGACTCACTTTGATGTGTTTGTAAGGAGGGGGTTTTCTTGAATTTTTTTCAATCTCTAGTGCTTCTTTACTTTCTCTTTGTGCTTTCAATTCCTGGAAACGTTTTGCAGCTTCTTCCAATGCTGCCATTAAAAGGAAGCAATGCACATAAATACAAAAAAACCAAAGAAAAATTGTTAGTAGAGTAACTTTACATTCTTTCAGCTGCACTACTCCTAGGCTCAGATTTTCTTTTTACAGATTTTTCTTTTTCTGGCCTCACCATTTATCACCATCACAGTGTAACTCTGAAACAGGATAAAATTCTTGTTCAAAGATTTCTAAAACTGACAACTATAGAGCTGAGCACTGCTCTGTAAAACTGCTACCTCAGAAAAGCTCGACTTCATTCATCAGAGGTTTCTAAATAAACCGAAGAACAGGTTGTTTTTGTGGGTTTTTCCTCCTAAAGACCTTGTACTAAAATTTAACCTTGTTAAATTAATTTTCTTTATTCTTACCAAGAAAGCCAAGACTTCCTGTCAACTCAATACAAAAGTAGTGGGAAGCTTTCACTACTCTTTTGTGGCAAAGGTCCACTTGATGAAGACAATACCCTGAATAATCTCTCTGTAGTGTTTCTTGAAAGATCACTGAAGAAATTCCTCTAATACCCAGTGTTTACTGTACTGTGTTTTTAAAGTTGGGTCAAATATGAGCAGAAGCCTTACAAATGCTGAGTCAACATAAAAAATGTAAATTAAATTAAGGATGTTGAAAAAGAAATTGGAGTCTTAGTGTTAAGTCACTATAAACAGCATTCAACTTACCCTTTTTGAATGTCTTGTTAATACTAGTCTGTCCTTCAGCAAAGCTTTTATCTCCTTCAACATAAGGAAACACTCTGCCCTGGTGTACCCAATAGTAGTCATGAGAACCAAAGAAAAACACAGGGAAGTCCCCCAAGTCATGTTTAAGGCTCTGGATGTTCAGTGGCACAGACCTGGGGTTGCAGATCTCTGCTGGCCACCATCTGAAATAAAAAGCAGTTTTAGACTAAGAAAATGGAAAAGCACACTGCTTTTTTATGAAGGTGGTAGGAAAAATAAAAACAAACAACTCATACCTTGAAAATTCAATTTCATTTAGAATCCCGTACAAACCATATACTACTTAAAAACATTATTAGCAAATGTAAACTAATTAAAATATACCCTAACATCCAATCGAATTTAATAAAAAAAGTATTTTAGATTAAAAAAAAATGCATCACATATGTATATGCTATGAAGCATGAGAACGGGGCAACACTGAACATCATCACACAATTTAAGAATCAGAATATTATCAATACTATTCTAAACCAAACTGTAATTTTACAGAAGTATTCCTTTTTCCCAAGCTCAACATACTAAAATATCAAATTATATTTCAAGGTAAAAGTTGATTTTTTTAAATTTTTTTTTTTTTTTTACATGTACCATCAAATCAGATCTGACTGGTACAGGAGGAGATTGCCCCCTCCTTCTCCAGCAGATCATCTGGTGGATTTGAACCGTTTACCTCTGGGATTGCAGTGCAGTGTCTTGCCACTAGGCCACCAGAGCTCCCTGGTAAAACTTAATTTTTAATAGTCAAAAGAGAATCTTTTGGAGAATGAGCTGATCTAAATAATAACACTTCCATTCAAATTAGCATTTTCGAATCTCCAACCAAGGCAAACATATTTTAATAATTTATTGTAGAATTTATGGATATTCTTTCCAAATTTAATTCACCTATTTCATACCGTAATGACTGAATACCCTAGCAATCACTAAATGAAACCATCTGTAAGTAATATTTGTTAGCTTCTTATAGTATCTGGCAAGTTATGAATTGAAGGATGAAACTAAAGACATTAGAAACAAGCCAACTGTGGTTATCCTAAAATGGGCTTTTGTGATACAGAAAATTATCAGTATTAACATTAAATAGACACAATGTTTTTAGTCTCTTATTTTATATATGATTGATAACCATATGCATAACAAAAATAATTTCCAAGATACACCCTAGGTACCTGCAATCAGGAAATAAGGAGATGAACTGACTGGGAATATCTGTAGTTAGGGATCTTTCCAAATTATTGAGGAATAGTGATGTTGGTTTAAAGACTAAGGCGCGTGTGATTCAGGCCATAGTCTTTCCAACTGCTTGCTATGCATCCAAGAGCTGGACAATGAATAAAGATGACAGGAAAGGAACTGATGTCTTTGAGCTTTGGTGTTGGAGAAAAGCACTGAATGTCCTATGGATGGCTAAGAGAACAAATAGATATGTCTTGGAGAGGGTGCAGCCAAAGTGCTCTTTGGAGGCAAAAATGGTAAGGCTTTGCCTTACATACTTTAGACATGTTACAAGGAAGGGTGTAGGGTCAGCAAAGGAGAGGAAGACCCTCAACTAGGTGGACTGACACAGTGACTGCTGCAATAGGCTTTTCTGTGTCATGAAGTGTGAAGACAGCGCAGGATTGAAGAGGGTGCAGATCTTTTGTTCAGAGGGTAGCTATGAGTTGTACTTGACTTGATAGAACCTAACAACAATAATGATATTGCCTTGCTCCCAGATTTATGGTCAGAATTTGAATAAACTTCATGTGAATGAGGAATTAATTTAAAACAAGGGTAAGCACCACAACAAGAGAAAGTTAAATAAGCCAATTGAAAAATGGGCACAGGATATGAACGGACACTTCACCAAAGAAGATATCTAGATGGCAAACACACACATGAAGAAATGTTCAAAATCCCTAGCTCTAAGAGAGAAGCAAATCAAAACAACTATGAGATTATCATCTCACTCCAGTAAGAGGCGCAAAATGGAACAGAACAGAAAGCATGCTGGCGAGGTTGTGGAGAAACTGGAACCCTTATTCACTGTTGGTGGAAGTGTAAAATGGTGCAACCACTATGGAAGGCTGTATGGCGCTGTCTCAAAAAGTTGCAAATAGAAATACCATTTGACCCAGCAATTCCATTACATGGAATATATCCTAAAGAAACCATAACTGCCATCCAAGCAGATAAATGCACACCGATGTTTATTGCAGCTTTGTTCACAATAGCAAGGAGCTGGAAACAACCCCAAGTGCCCATCAACAAACGAAGGGATAGGGAAGCTGTGGTATATTCACACAATGGAATACTATGCAGCATTGAAAAACAAGAAACTCATATTATGCAAAATGGGTGATCCTGGAGCTGCTGAGTGAAATCTCTCAGTCACAAAAAGACAAATATTTGCACAGGGCCAGTGTTGTAAAACAGGACTGACATCAGGGTTGCGGGAAGACAGAGGAGGGGAGGAATGATGTATAAAGCATTGAAACAGATGAGGGAGAGAACTGTTTAAAAGGGTTATATGCATGGATATTCTTGTCGTTACAGAATTCCAGAGTGAAGGCTGCATAGTGGAGTGGACTTGGGAGGAGGGAATGCATAACAATATTCTTTTTCTTTTCAAGGAGAAGTGTGAATTGGAGAGTGGGGAGTGGGTGGGCAGAGAGAAAAGTGCAGCACTGAACGAATGGAAACCCTAAGTGTCTGTAAACTTTGATTTAAAGTAATAAAAACAAAAATACCAAAAAAAACCCCAACAATAACAAAACACCAAACAAACAGAAACAGCAGCCAAGGGTAAGATTATAGGTCAAACTGTTAAAATATAAAACATTATTTCGTGTAGTCCGTATTTGTTTTACCCTCAAAGGTGGTTAGAAATGGTTATTTGGTATAATTCTAAAACTGAAAGTATTATATTTATACACAATTACTGCAAGTGCTCACTAGGGTCAGTCAGAAAGAAGTCTGTTCTCTTGGGAACTATTTCAGGTTTTCATTTTTACCTCAGGAAGCTTCATATTGGGGAGTTATTGAAAATAAGCAACTTCATATGGCCCAGTGGGCCTGACTGGAAAGGAATGTTAGTTCATGAATAGACATCTTTCCAAAACAAACAAGGAGAACCTGACCTACATATAAAATCTCACTGACTGGGATTCTAAGTTGGAATATACTCAGATACCAAAATCCATGGATGTTCCTGTCCCTGTATAAAATGTTGTATGATTTGTATATGACTGATAACCTCTTGTATGCAGTAAATCATCTCCAGATTTCTTCTAATATCTAATACAATCGAAATGGCTCTTTATGCTTCCACTCTGAAGGATCACTTTCACTATTTAATAGTTTTGTAGTCTTCCTAATCTGGGAATTTCTGAATCTTCTGTTTCTATGAATATGGGACATACAGAGGACTCACTGTACTGGACTGAACTTCTTTAAAATGTAACATAACTAAAATTTACATATTATCATTAAATAAAATACATTTTCACATTCCTAACATTTTTCCTTAAGCAGATATTTTGAAATTTATGTAGATACTAAAATTTCCACACTATCTTAAGTAAGTATTTCTTATCCAGGGATGTCTTATATATTAATTGTCAAACCCTGTACACACACTTCCCTATTGCTGGGTGAAAAAAAAAACAAAAACAAAAACCCCATTTTAAATTAAGTTATAAGTATTTCTTTTTAAAATTAAAATACGGCAAAAATGTCTTAATTTATAATCTTACTTCTTATACTAATAATACTGATATTCTAGGTATTAAAAATACATTTTATCTAAATCTATCTTCTTGTTACTGTATAAACATAGAGAAATGAAGAGTATATTGTGAGCTTTTAACATAAACTTGTGTTTTGGTGAAAATGAAAGTAAATTTTATCAAAATGTCCATTCCAGGCTTAAAGTTAGAATTAAATGCTGTACACAGAGCAAATAGGATTTCTGGTTTTGTACTTTGAAACTGAATACCCTACAAATTGAAGAAAATATAGAAACCTAATGTTAATTGATTTGGGGATGAACATTCTTTTAAGTCATATTAGTGGTCTCTTTGCTCTACTGAAGTAACTTGGAGTTACTGTGATAATGAGCAACTGTACCTAGGTGCGTCCAACACCATAATGGCTATCCATTATAGGCAGTGTTTGGTGGAGCTCCCAGATTGATTCGGCTTTGGAAGCAGGAGTGGTATCCACTTCTTAAACCACATGCCTCTGGAAATGCTATGAACCTGAAGAAACGACGACAGTTATAGAAAGGCTTTAGGCCTTTTGTTCATAAGGTGGTGATGCGTCAACTCGACGGCAATTAACAAGATCATACAGGCTTCACTACAGATCACAGTATCTTCATGTTACAAAATAGACCTATCTTACCTTTTTATTATGGAAAATACCTAGAAATACTTTCCAGGTATTTCTACATACACTAGATGTTGTTGTTAGATGCAATGCAGTGGATTCCAACTCATGGACATACCAAAATTTATCTCAAACAGCCCTGAGAATTTGGAATGTTTAAAATTTTTACAATTAAAATAATGTTGCAATAAGTATCCCTATAAACTTAACTATAAAACTGCTTATCCTATTTTTTTTTCCTTTAGAAAAATACCTTAAAGTGGAAGTACACAGTCAAAAGGTATACAGAGATGGGATTTTGTCACATGATATCAGATTGCTCTCCAGGGAGCACTCAATTTTCTACACCCTTGAACATGGAAAAATTATTGTTGTACATCTTTGCTAATTTGTTAATTGGAAGAAAAAACCCAACCCAACTCTCTTTGCTTATGTGTCATTTCTTTTAACTGTGTTTAAGCATTTGTCCATGTTTATTTTCTATTTGCAAATGGGTTTTTCATCTTTTCTGTACTTTTTTCTAATAAGATATTGAATATAGAAAAGCAGTGATTTCACTCTCGTCTGACATCCGCGTTTTAAAACAGACTTTTACAGTACAGTATAAAACTATATATTCAAACTGTCAAACTTTTTTCACTATGACTTGCTCTTTATTACAATGCCTAGTAGTATCTAATTCATGGATGTAAAGCAACTTTCAGAACTTAATATTATCTGCAAACCCAGAAGAAACCTGTTTCTCCTCTTTATTTTTTAAGGAATTAGCTCTGTGCCAAGAAGTGCTGGTAGTGCAAGACTTAAAGCACTTGTCTGCTAACCAAAGTGTCAGTGATTGGAACCCACTGGTCATTTCTTGGGAGAAAGATGTTAACCAGCTGCATCAAAAAAAGACCATGGCCTTGGTAAGCCTACAGTAAATAATCTTCTGCCCAAGGTCATTATAAGTTGAAACCTACTTGATGGCAATGGGTCTGGATTTTTTTCTTTCCTTTTTAGTTTTGTGTTGTTCTATGTATCTCCTAGCAGTCTGTATACAGACTATGAATCTGTGTCTGAAAAATTATAGAATACTTCTTTGCCCTTGTAAAAACTTGCCTGTAATTTCCTAATTTGACCCACACAATCTGCTTGTAATGTAGCTTCTTGCCAGCTTTACAGTCATTACAATTCCAGCATCCTTCTGGCATGTCTATGCTCAGGCACTCCGGGTGGAAGGAAGCTGGGCACGACTCACAGCATAGCAATCTTCCACCTTGAAACAAATAAACAGTCTTAATAACTGAGGAAAGAAGGAAGAGAAAAGAAAGAAAAAAGGAAAGTTATCTTTTAAGTGCATTAAAATTTAAGTTGGGGAAAAATAACAAAGGGATTGAGTCACATCTAGTGATGGATTAAAGTAAAAAGCAACTGAATAGATTTTGCCATTTCGATTCCACAGAAATATAAAACTAAAGATGGTATGAAAAACATTATTGTGGCTTTTATCCCTCTAAAATGTGGGCTCCTGAGGTATCAGGCTAAAACCGTCACAAAATGGCCATGTATAATATTTAGACTGAGTAGATGAAAAGCATATATTTCAAAGAAATGTTTAACAATTTACTTTCTTCTCTTGTTCAGAGTTAAAAAGAAAGTAAGTTATCTTTGTATTTTAATCCAGTGCTATGCTAACTAAATCCCTTTGCAATAAAATTAACAAGAATGAAAACAGACAACAGGTTATCAGTACTTTCCCCTTTCTATTAAAAAAAAAAAAGGAACATACTTTGTTGAATTGGTGGTCACATTATCATTACTTTTTCAAGGAAGATAACCAAAGTCAAATAGGCTATACAGCAGTGGTATACAACTTTTTGTTTAATAACCAAAGATCCCTTTTCCTTTCCTCATTCACATTTTCAAATTCTTTATACACACACACACACACACACACACACACACACACACACACACACATATAAATAAACCAGACCAAACCAAAATGTACTTTAAACGTAGTAATTTTTTATTAATGAAAAAAACTTGTCAATTAGAGCTTTTGATCAGTCACCAAACTAAGATTACCACATTAAACTGTTAAAATCAAAGCCATATTCAAATAAAATCTAGCAGTCTTATTTTGTGTAAATATGTAATCCCTTTAGATTTTTAGAAATAATAAATACAATTCAGAGATTTTGTTCACACCAGCTTTTCCTGATCTCATTTTGAGAACCACTGCTTTATAGCATACCACCAAATAAGTATCAGTGTAAAATGAAGTACCACACACGTAGGTCCTTCTAAGCTCCCTAACAAAATTCTATTCTTTTAAATACACAAAATTATCTCTAGTTAAGATAAAAAAATCTCAAAACAATATTTTTAGAAAATGAGTTATGTATTTTCGGTATATATTTCAACACAGGTAATGACAAACAAGATTATTAAGCACTGAAAATGAAATATAATAAGGCTATTTATTGTAAATAATATTTCCTCTAGAAAAATCAGTTATATAAACCATGAATGTACAGAGATGGAAAGTCTTAAGACAAAAGAGCTTAAAGCCCTCTATAAGACTGTATTAAATTATATGCTCCACCCACTTGTTTGCTATCAATTTTCTAGAAAATGTTGTCTTCCCACAACTTTCAAACTTCTAACTATGAATATAGAAGAACAAAAAGAAAATCCACAAGTAATCAGTGATGAATTAAATTACTATATTTCCTCTGCTTAAAAACTTTTACTTCGACCATTGGGAAATTTTTCCTTGTCTGCAGATCTCAGTGTGGATTAATTGAACCAATTCTCCAACCCAGAGATTAGCTGCTCCAGTGCTCTAAGCCTAGGTAGGGAATTCTTGAAAGTAAAATGAGATCATTCACTTCTCCACTGGAAACATATGACCAATAGCGAGAATAATCTTTGCAAACAACTATAAAGGCCATATGAAAATGCCCAGAAAAGGTGGACAGGGAAGGTGTTTTAAAATGGTGTAACAGTCATTCAGAACTATTTCAGAGGAAATACAGACCCAGAATCATCTGTGAGAAACACAATGAAGAAGTAAAAAATAAATGAGGGAAGTAGAAAAAAACAACAACACAAAAACCATGATCCAGCTACCTTGGTGCTATGTAAGAAAATAATTTTGGATATAAGAGAGGTAAGATTTAATTCAAGTTAAGCAAAGAGAGGGCTCAAAATAATTTCAATTCATGTCAAGGTCAATATTGAGTACTAAAAGCAAAGTAAGCAATAATGAAATTAATGTAATTATATAAAGGTGCCAGCAGGGGAGGAAAAAAGCATTTTATAAGTGTTTTGGGGAAGTCTATAATTTTTTTTTTCATTATGGAATAAATCTGACCTATGTCCATTTTTGTTTTGGAAGTGTATGTGTTGTGTGTATATCTCACCTAATTTCAATGGAAAAATAAAAAACAATCCTCTCCAATTACTTTTCTTGACAGGTTCTAATTAACTTTCTGAGTTCTGCTTTCTTTGCATCTTAGGTTGCTACTTTAGTTATCTGATAAAGAGTAGAGATTCATCAAGCATTCTTTGAAACACAAAGAATGAAGTAACTCCAGTCATATTTACCTACTATGCATATATATTATATTCAGGTATGCATGAATTAAAATTTCTGAAACTTGCCTAGACCCTCATGGTAATGTAGGGAGTAGAAAGCCTTTTTACCTTTCAAACTATTTTTATTTCATCCACTATGACAGTAAATCCTCAAATAACACATGATTGCTAAACTACTTTTTCTTTAGCTGTAAGTAGATTAAAGGTAGACAAAAGATTGCTTCTTTACATTAAATTAACTGGGAGAATATAAATACACATTTAGCTCTTAATTCTCTGTGATTAACTCTGCATAAGTACTACTGCAATTCATATGGGCTGCTTTCCAGCCTCCAGGATTTCGGGGTATAGGCATCCCCAGATGCCTATAAATATCTCCAAAGAGAAGAGAAGGGTATTTAGCTTTCACAACATCTTTCTTAATCAAAACATAAGAGACAAATACTAAAATGTATTATGAAATCACACTTTCAGTATTTCTAAAATATTCATTATTCAATATTTCTAAAATCAAGTCTTAATATCTTGGTTTCCAATCATCTAATAATCTGTTTGAAAGTTACATTTATGCTATCTATTTTATGCTAACATGAATGGTAAACTCTACACAAGGCAAAAACATAATGAGTCCTTAGAATATTCTTCTATATTAAACAAAATCCTAGTCTTTCTATTTTAATAACTCACAGATATGAAATGTGCAAAAATTTATTCAAGACAGAGAAGACAGAGAATAAGTAAAATTTGTAATAATGGAATTATTTTAAGCCCTTTTAAATAATTTTGCCAGCTGTATAAAGATGCAGTCACAACCACCAAGGCAGAATTTTCCAGAAGCAACAGATGGTGCTTGACAGGCATACATTTCCCCCTTTTTTTTAGAATAAAGAAAGGAAAGGAAAAAAGGAAATGCAAAAATAAAAAGCAAGAGAGAAAGTATTTTTATTATTACCTTTCTCACATTTCTTTTTGGAAGCTGACGAAGAAGGAATCATAGGTAATTTCATCAACTCAGCACGATTTGATTCATTCAGTAGGTAGTGGGACTTATAGGCATATGAACTGAACATGGGGTCTGAATGATCCTGAACTATTAGCCCTATACGAAACAAACAGAAAGAGGTGAGCTGTAATGAAACTACCCATGATTCCATGAGGGAAAATATAAACCATACCTATTATTGGAGCTATGCTTTAAAGTTGGGGATGGAGTGTGGTGAGGAAGAGACTATAAAGAAGAAGAAAGATCTTAAAGAAAAGGTTTTCTATACTTTTTAAAGGGTGTATGAACTAGTTAATGCTTTATCTCTATACACAAAACCAAAAAAAAAACCTTCCTCCAGACCTTTGCTATTGAGTTGCCTCTGACTCACAGTGGACCTAACGGACAGGGTTAAAAACATCCCCATGGGGCTTCCCAGGCTGTAATCTTTAGGGTAGGGTGGGTGAATACTGCTGGTGAGTTTGAATCACCAACCTTTTGGTTGGCAGCCGATCATGTTAATCACAGTGTGATCAGGGCTCCTTTTGATCCTATATAGGAAGCTATAATCTCAGAAGAAGCTCCAGATTAGTTTGAGGATGTATGCTGCATCTGATGTCATACAGAAACTCCCAAAACAAAGCCACATTTTTCAGTATTTAGAAATACCATTACAACCCAAAATCCAAAATGACACATCACTTGATGAACTCAAGGAAAAACCATTTACATAACAGAGTTAAGCCTGTTCTATCTTCAATACATTAAATAGCATAGAAAAAGTCAGCACTGAGTTCTTCCTTTCCTCCACTTCTACCTTGAAATATACTCAACTGTTAGCTTTCTCTGGCTGGGAATTAAACGTCATCAATATGATATATGAATTTAAAGATTTCCTAACCTTTACTGAAGAAACAAAAGTCATTATTTATTTTTCTGTGATTTATCAACGTAAAGGTTTGTAAAAAGTCCTCTTGATCTACCAATACTTCTGTCGTATATGAAGAATACTATACAGTGTGCTATCATCACCTGTAACTATCTCACCTCTTCCCTACTCTGCACAACCTAGTTAAGTTCACATCTTAAATACAGGGAACTCTAAAACCAAGAAAAATTTCTCTATCTTGGTTACCAGTCAATTTATAATGACCTATAGCATTTCATAAGGCAAGTCATGACAGCAGTTTTTTAGGAGATCCTTTTGAGGTGAGTTTGGCTTTTAAATGGGGTATCATTTACTTTTACCCCCCTGTATTTGTTTGTTTTGGAATTTTCTCCTCCTTTATTTGGTGCTATTCTACATTGAGACAGTCAGACATATCTCTAATGCAGATGACAAAATGGAACTTGAAATTTCTACTGACTTAAAATAGAATTGGGCAATGTAAAAAGAAATTTCACATATTTAACAGAAAAAGGAAGTCCAGTGTTAAAAAACATGGGAATAAAAAAATGAGGTATAAAAGCTTGTTCTTCACTTAAAATTTATATAATCGCACTTAAATTATTTATATAATCTGGGCTTCTACCTTCTCAGTTGTATAAAATCAGGAGATAACTTCTTAGGGGAATTGTAGGCAATTTAGATTGTCTACTATAGATTGATTTACACCTATAAAAGAAATTATTATTACTAATAAAAAGAAAATGATAATTTTCTCCATTTTAAATTAACATGAGAGAAAAATAGGTAACTTTTAGTTTAAAAGGAAATGCTAAAAAACATGTAAAGTTGCTGGAAAGCATCTGAACATTTCCTATGGCACCAATACTCTGCACAAGTGGGGAGGAAGAACAGTCTTCTAAGTCTTTCTAAAACTATTCTTGGATATTTTCAGTTTGTAAAAACTAATACGATGATTAAACACCAAGACCAATTAAGGACACAAAAGTTCTCTATGAAGTGGGAACAACTCTGTATAAGGAAAAACTTACAAAAATCTACTTATCACAATAAAGAAACAACAAAATTCCCACAAATCCTCAATGCAATCAGTTTTCCAAGGCTATATAGATCTAATGGGAAGATATTTCCCATCTCTTTCCCATTGCTGCTGGTGGGTTCAAATCCCATGTGGCCTCTGGTTCGCAATGCAATTCCATATAAGAAAAGAAAACAAGCTTACTAATACCAAAACATAAAAGACTTAAGTGTCCCTCTTTGTATATGGATTTTAAAACTCACTGCTGTCAAAAGCAAGTCCTCGCTGATCTTCCAATGGGTTTTCAGAGGCTTTAAATCTGCCCATCATGAGCCACTGGTGGATTCAGCCTTTGGGTTAGCAGCACAACTCCTTTGCCCACTAGGCACCAGAGCTCCCAGGGTGGATGCATGTAAACTCCTTTTAAAGAGGTACCCTCTATGATACTGATAACAAACTCAGATACTGACTTCTGCAAAGTTTCATACATTTAAGCCTTTTCAAATCCCAACATTTGATTGTTAAGAATAAGTTTTTATGAATGCTGGAGGGGGAAAAAAGGTGGTTTCTATTTATGAAATACAATTTCACAGCTTGAAAGATTTAAAAAGATCTCTGAAAGTTTGTTCTTTAAATGTTTCCGAATAATTGCCATTTTAAGAAAAAGAAATCTAGATTCTGTTGGTAAAATATATAATATCCACCCCTCATTTTTATTATTCTCAAACTTTTAATCGAAGCAGGTAAGTTAAGCATAACAAAGAGGGTAGAATTTTAGAAAAAGGATGGTTCCTTGTCAGATGACCATTTCTTACCAGTCCTAAATGGAAAACAGCTGAAAGAAACTGTTTCGTAAGTTTCTCAATTAGAAAAGGAGTCTTACTTAATATACTGATGGTACTTGATTCAAAATATACCCTAAGGTAAGCTAATATGAGAGTTATAAACTTAGTATTTGACGTGCTCGCTCTGTTGCATATGCTTATATACTGCCAGTAAAGAAAAAAAAATGTGCCTCATATATTGTTGAGGGAATGAACTCATAAAGGATGGGCATTTTTATTTATTCACCATCTTTAATTTGTTTTAAAAAGTCTCTAAAATTAGAAACTGTTAATTCTTTCCTATTTTTTTATTAGAAATGAAAAAGAAACTAGTGATTCCTTTTCATTTCTTTTACCTATTTAAATCCTTTCTGTCACCTGACAAAGTAATGTGGCATGAAACAATTCTGATCTACTACTCCATTTACCAGCCTTATCTCAAAACAGGATACAGTTGTAATTTCTCTAGTAAAAAAAGACACTATGTTTCTCTAATAACAAGCAGCCCACTATGCTCAGAAAACCTGGCAAACTGAAAGTAGTACATGTATATAGTGGACCCAACTGGCTATTCAACAAAGGACACATGCTTTTTTTCATCTGTCTATCCTGGCCAAGTTTTGTTATGTTTCATTTTTAAAGAGTGACATACAAAAGGCAAATCTATCACACTATTTAACTTCACTATAAGAAAAATTTTCAAGGTACTTTCATTGAATTAAAATAATTACATCCTTTGGACAATTAAAACAGACATTTGGGGGGGGAAGAAGAACGAACTGGGGAGGAGGGTAGAGAAAACAGTGCAACAATGAATGAATGAAAACTCAAAATCTCTGTAAATGTTCATTAAAACTAATAAAATTTAATTTAAAAAAATTATTACATCCTGAAGCAAAAATAAAGCTAAACAAAAAGAAACATCAAAAGCCAGCAACACCCAAAAACCAGCATAAGATAAATATAGATGTGATAGATCTTATAATCTTTTCAAATATTTCACAGAAAAGAAGGTTAAAATAAACTTGTGAACCACTTAAGTTTTTAAAAACTGCATTTGGGAATAATATGAGTTGATTTTTAAAAATGCTTAATGAATACTAAAAACTATTTTACAACACTTTCAGAGCTGTGAATAAAGCTAGATTCTCTGTATTATACTCAGCAAAAGTAGTTCTGTTTCCTATTTATCATGAGCTCAAGTTCACTGATCCCTCAGGAACATATTATTGATTTTCATTAAATGAAGGTCCAATCAATCACCTGAATACTTAAATATCAGCAGTCAGACACTAAGGTCTGTATTGCTGGCCTCTCAATTACCACAACATAACGCTGCCTTGATTGGTTCCCACTTGGCCTCTGTTAATACCAGAACATAACATGATAAAATACAACATAAAACAACTGAAGAAAAGGAATGTGCTTGTCTTATCATCTGAGTAAAATTCCAATCAGTTCAAAGCTTTATGCTAAAGATTCTGCCATGGGAAAGGTCTAGGTCTAATACAAGAATTGTCTGCAGAGAAAGTAACAGATGAACTTTTTTATGTTCCAAACAGAAAATCAAAGAATTGAACTGTAATTAAAGGTTACAAAACCAATTCAGATTTCAGCTTCACTTACAAAAGAATTGTTCTTCTTCTGGCAATTTGGATGCTTAATGTTATAAAAGGGATTGTAACATTATAGTTATAGAGCCTATAGACTTGAGTGTGTGTGGTAAGAGTAAGTGGAGTACAGGATGTTTTTATGGTAGTGAACTAATTCTTTATGATACTGAAATGACATGACGTGACATTATGCATTTGTCAAAATCCATAGAACTATGCAACACAGAGTGAACAATATAAACTATGGATTTTAAGTAAAATGGTGCATCAATCAATACTGGTTCATCTATTTTAACAAATATACCACTGGATGCAGACTGTTTTCTGTATAATTTTTCAGACAGTAAGCCATTTAAAAGACACTAAAAAATGAAGCAGAATATTAGAAGATAGAATTCTTTACTAGATGGGAGATTGTACTATGCTCTGAATTCTTTTCCAAGGTTAAGACTACTTTAGAGGGGTATATGCCAGTGAATTGAGGAGGAAATTAAGTGAAGGAATGATACTCACCTCTTGCACAAACGAAACAAAAGCCTACATTTACAGCAGAGGAAGAATTAATACTTCTTTTGGAATGATTGCTACAGATGAGAATGTAGGAGGACACAAATATACTTCCAGCAGCAATGCAAGCATCTCCTGAGTGATAGGCTACCGGGCATCTTAAACATCTCATCATGCGACCTGTTGGAGTCAAGACAAAAAAGGAATTTATATAATAATGCATTAGTTCATCAAATAAATATTTTGTAATTGGGACTTTCTGTATTCTCACACAATGCTGGTCATAGTAAGATACATGTTTATCAGTCTGGTCATGTCATTCCTGGCCTATGTAGTTTCTAAATGCAAGTCAAATAATCAAAGTTTTTATGTTCCAGTTATGAAGAGATAGTAGCTTCAAGTATGGCACCTAACTGAAGGAATTTTGAGGGAAATTTTGAACATACAGAATTTTCTCTATCATCTGAATTTAAAATAATCCTGACGTACTATACTATTTATTGTAACTGAACTGTGATTCATGCAAATGAACAGAGATAACCTCCTGTTCCTTCTAACTTCTATTGTGATTTGAAGGTAAGTTTACAGAGCTTACTGTAGAGTAATTATAGAGTATTCTAATTCATCATATGAATTAATTAGATTCTGAAGAATCATTCAAGTATACATTCATTTTTGTTCGATGCCACTGTTTATAGTATCACTATTTCAGTTACATATGGTATGTATCTATCCGTCCTTCCACTTTCTCTCCTACCGATTTTCTTAAGTAAATGCTGTCCTAATGATCCCATGTTCTAATGGATGGTTATAACCCTGGTATACTGGACCCTTTACAGATCCGTTGTTTAGCTGACAGTTGTGCCACAGGGATGAATTCAGTTACAAGCTTACAGGGTAGCTAAGAACTATGCCCAATGTTCATTATAAGAATGTGCTTAGTATATTATTTATCACTGCATACCAAAAATGTATCTTTGTCTCCTTTAGTTCTGCTTTACCTTTACTTGCTTTGTGGATATCTTTTTCCATGGAGCAGGTAAAGCAGCAATGTTGAGGACAGCGAAATCCTTTTGATTCAAAGATGGCAGTGGGAAATTTGCGGACACAGCTTTCATGATAAAACTTCCCACACGCACCAACAGAACAACGCTTCACATCTGTACCAGATACTTTACATGAAAAACATGGGTGTTTCCCTAGAAAATTGAGGAAGAACATGGATTATTAAATAAAGTATGATCAAAACATACTGTTTTAAATATAAGCAATCACTGAGATCAGAGAGTTACCCTAAAACAGATCTGATGAGGGTATGCAAGAATTTAATATAAAAACAGTATTTAAAACAACTTGTCAATTAAAAAGACTAGTACATTCTGCAAGAATAATGAATTATCCATTTGGGTATTCAACGTGGCTGCACTGGCAGTGGCTTTCTGGCAACTCAGGACTGAAGTGTAACTAATAAAGTCATCATGATTCTCCAGAGGCTCTTCAAATTTTCCTCTGTCATTTGGTCAGGAATCTCAGTCCATTTGTGGAGGAACAGTGGTGTTACTGCAGTGGCATTTAATAACTTGATCCAAAATGGAAACTTTTCATGGACAAGATCAGAGAACACAAATCTAAACAACAGGCCATCTGGAGGACCTGCTGATGCTGGACCAGAATGTCAGCAAGATTTGGAGAAGGAGCTTTCTAACAAATGTATGGTAAATAAGACATGATTACCTTCTCTACCTTCAAATACGAGGCTCCTAAATTTGAAGCTGTTGAAAACCCCAGTCCTGAAGCATTTTGTAAAATTAGTCTGGTAATTTGTTATGGATTGGTTAAACAATCAAACAGCAGTATCAGAATAAACATATTATTACACACACACCCCAACAAAATCCCTCCAATTACGTATTTACTTCTTATCCAATATGAAAATTAATTTTACAGAAAACTCAGAACAGAATTTTTCAGTAGCTTGGAAACCTGGAAGTAGAGAGGTCTTCCTAACAGCAAAGCAAAAGAACTGACAAAGATAGATTCCAATAGATAATCATTTAGAATTTCTGAATGTAAAAGATACAAATTCAAAGGCAGAAAATTATAGCTAAGCTCATCATATTTAAAATTTTGCAAGTTGAGGACAAAGAAAAATTATTCAAAATATCCATTGAAAAGACTATAAACTTTAAAGAAGCAATAGTAAGACTGAGAGTTGACTGAAAGAGAAAAAAGGAAGCCTGACACAATGAAATGCTATCTTCGAAGACAGAAAGAAATCAGCTGCCAAGCCAGAATTATATACCCAGTGAAACTATTCTTTAAGAATGAAGTCAAAGTAATATATGTTGAGATGATAAAGAAACCAAAGTTGGTTCTTAGAAAAAAAAGTAGTAAAGCTACTATTCCTGGATGTTGGCGCTGTTTACTGTCCAGTTAATTAAACACATGGAAAATCTATTTATGCAGAACAGAACTGTTCTGTAGGGCTTCTAAGGCTGTGACCTTTCAGAAACATACTACCAAGCCTGTCTTCCAAGGTGTCTTTGGGTAGGTCTGAAGCACCAACTTTCTGACTAGTAGTCAAGTAGTTAACAATTAGCCACCAGGTACTCCATTTCTGTTTAAGACTGATTAATATTTTAAAATGTGGCGGGGGTGGGAGGAGTACAATATAAACAACATCAGAAATGGAAAATAAGACAACACTACAAATCCTATAAACACTAAAAGTTACTTTTAACCTTAAATTGGAAATTTAGGTGAATGGTCACATTTCTAGAAAAAATGTAATTAAACACCACTAGAAAAAAGAAGTTATTAAAAAAATAGAAACTACTGGTGTCACTTTGGAGACTAAGGGTGCCTGATAGAGGCCATGGTCTTTGCAATCCCTTGCTATGCATCAGAGAGCTAGACAATGACTAGGGAAGATAGAAGGAAAATGGATGCCTTTAAGCTGTGGTGCTGGCAAGAGTATTGAATAACCATGGACGGCTAAGAAAATGAACAGGTTCTTCCTGGAGAGGGGTAAACCAGGCTACTCCTTGGAGGCAAGGATTCTGAAGCTTCGTCTGACATACTCTGGACATGTTGCAAGGTCCTGGAGAAAGATGTCATGCTTGGGAGGGTGGAGGGACAGCACTGGAGAGGAAGACCCTCTATGAAGTGGATTGATTCAGTGACTGGGATAATGGGGGTAGGTGTCTCGGAGATAGTGACGTTGGCACAGGACAGAGCAGGGTTAAGGGTGGTTGTACATAGGGTCGTTATGTGTCACAATAGAAATACAAGAGGGAAAAAGAAATAAAAGATAAAACAGATGTGGAAAAGTATATGCAATAAATATGACAATAGACTGCTGTGGTTCAACTTGCAGGCAAACAATGGACAAGCCTACAGATGATTAATATTTAACACCGGGGGACACTCACTTCTTCAAAAAATAAACCACATAAAATTAAAAGAGCAACATTTGCCCAGGGATATAGCTCAGAAGACAGGAAGGAGTAGGATGGAAAGATTAATGGAAACAAGACCTGCAGGGAGGAAATGGAAGAGCTTGATTACACAGTATCTACTATAATTAATAACATAAAATGTGTCTGAATGGTTGAATGGAAAACCAATTAGATTTGTAAACTTTCACTCAACTCATCCAAAAAAAAAAAAAAAAAGACAAAAGACCTACACATGGAGAAAACACATGCAACATAGCTAAGCAAAGATAATTAAAGACATAAAAGGAGCTAAAGTCAATACAGAAAATTTAGTATAGCAATTTAAAAATGTGCATGTACAAATAATATGCACAGGTAACTCAGAGAAAGATCAACAGCCAATAAACTTTAATTTAATGTGACCTCAATAGTAATCAGATAAATATATATTAAAATAATAAACATGATTTTAAAAATTCATTAACTACGAAAATACAAAGTAGCAGTATAAGAACTTACTCTGTAGTATACATAATTATCTTTTGATAAACAAAGGAAAAGTGACTAAAGTCATGAAAACTGATTAATAATTTAACAATTTGAGCTTTCACTCTTACAGCAAACACTCTTAAAAAGTATACTAAAAAAGTGTATGTATGGAAACTTTGTAAGCAACACAGTATAAAATGAAATATAAAAACAAGGGGGAGGGGGGGAAATGTTCTAAGCTGACCAAACTAGTTTTAATAAGAAAATAAAGAATTAAAAACACTTAACATTCTTCCACTTAGTTAAGCGAAAAGCAATATTCCTCTTAAATTTCCATACAGATGAAAACCAAATTAGATTACACCTAACCTTTGTTGAAAGGATTCGCCTGAATTCTAGAAATAGGATGAAACTATCAATAGTTTCAATCCGAAATTACAATCTTACATGTTTAAATGGACTAGGTAGGTTGCCTGAATGACTGGAGTGACAAAGGTTTAAAAAGGAAGAATGACAATGTGGGGAGCGAGGAATTCATACCAATTTCGTGTTTAAAAAATCAAAATATACTCTGAGGGTTTAAAAAGAAGTGAAAAAAAAAGTGCAACTTATTTGGCCAACATTCCAAAGCAAAGTCTAAATAGGATAAATATTTTCTTTAGGGAAAAACTGTTACATAGTTTAAATAGTTTTCAGAGTTTTTTAAATAGGCCATATGTGTTTATTAGAGTGTATGATATGCAACAGTAAAGCCACGGCTCTAGAACTGGACTGGCTGGGCTTAAATTTAATGGAGCCCTGGTGGCACAATACATTATCTATTGCGCTGCTAACCCAAAAGTTGTGGGCCATCTCCTCTAAAGATTTACAGCCTTGGAAACCTACTGTAGTGTCTCGATTAGAAGAAATCCACTTGACAACAGTGAAGGATTTTTTTCAAGGAAGTGTGGGTATGGCTTTTAAAGCTCAGTTTCTTCATATGTGATCTTTGTGCTTTGGGGCAAAGTTGTAAACTTTCTACTCCTCAGTTTCCACCTCTATAGAATGGAAATACCAGTACTTATTTTATAATGACCAAGTGACATACTAAGTCAAAGAACAAACAGGCATCTAATTGGTTCTTAGTTCCTCAGAACTAAAATTTAAAAAAAAACAAAACAAAACACAACACAACACAAACATGGTTCCTAAAGGCAATGCAACTTCCAGTTGATTTTTTCCATGTTGCAAGTTAAACAACTCGATCATTTTACATGACACATGTAACAGCAACTTTATCATGATCTTATCTAGAATTATGGATTCATGGAAGAAATACAAACCTTCAAAGTTCTTTGTCTATACATTATTTTACTAGGTGGTAATCTATGTTTGATTATTGTTGGGTGTCACTGAGTTGGAATCGAACCATAGCTCTAACCTCCATCTGGTTTTCAGAGGCAATAAATTGCACAGAAGACAGCCCATCCTTCTCCTGTGGAACAGCTGGTGTATTTAAACTGAATACCTTTGGGATTGCAGTGAATCTTATTACCAGATAAGAAATAAATGGTGAATCTTTGAAGTTTTAAAGAAAAATTTCCAGTGACTCCATGTTTCCAATAAAAAATATAATCATTCATAATTAACTTTTCAGTTTATTTAAATAACTTTACACTCCAAAATTTTTCATTTGAAAAAGAATGTATTTCATACTCTTTTTGTAACCCCTTAGATATAACACAAATAAATAAACAAACAGACTGTAACTCAAAATGAAACACACTGCCCTAATTCAATTTTTATTCACAGGGACCCTAAAAGAGCAGAACAATTTGAGAGGTTTTCCAAGACTGTAAATCCTTAAAGTATCAGAACTCTACATCTTTCGCCTGTAGAGCAGCTGGTGGATTCACACTGTGAACTTTCAATTACCTGAATGCTCTATTGATTCAGTATTGTATCATTAGGAGTTGTTTTAAATAAGCTATGAGGGGGTATATAGAAAAGCTAGAGAAAAGCAATGGTTGAATTAAATGTCATGGAAGATGTTGGTATTACAGTCCTCCTTACCTATTTTTTGATATCTATCAAAATAAGTAAGCTTACCAGTTTTACATTCCGTGCAGATGAACTTTCCATCAGGGAGTGATGTCAGACCCAAGCACTCAAGGTGGAAGTGCTTGCAGCACTCTCCTTCACAAGAAATCAGTGCGTCACCCGAGCTTTCACAGATCTGTCACACGGCAAAAAGCAGTAGTTTAAAAGCTTTTTTTGAATGCAGCAATATCACCTGAAAGGCTTTAAAGATCCTTGGGACTATACTCAAATTTCTTAAGTTTATCTGTTTACTTATTATGCTTTAGGTGAAAAGTTTACAGTTCAAATTCCCATTCCAGAGTTTGTACATAAAGTAGTTACATTTCCAACCATGTGTCAGCACTTTCCCCACTTCACTCTGGGTCCCCTGTGCCCTCTTGTAAGAATTTTCTACTCCTTCCTGCCTTCTAATCTTTGTTTTCCTGTGTGGAAGATTTTTTTTCTTTTTTTTTTGTGGAAGACTTTTTGTTTGAGTATATGGTGTTGGTTTTGTGTTGTTTGTTTTTCTTTTATGATAGTGATCTCATACAGCATTTGTCCTTTTGTGATTGATTTCTTTCTCTAAGCACATCCTCCAAATTTGTGCTGTGAGATATTTTGTGAATTTCTCATTATTTTATTCTTTGTCACTGCATAGTATTCTATCGCATGTATTTATCAAGTTGGTTTACCCATAAATCCGGTGACAGGTCCTTAGGTTGTTGCTATCGTTTTTGCTATGTGACTACCCCCAAGGTTTCTGATTAGTAGGTAGGGTCCAAGAAATTGCATTTTTAACAAGTTTCAACAAGTATCTATGTAATGAGAATCAATGAATTAGATGACCACTGTTGTTATGTACTGTCGAGTTGGAAGCAACTCTAAACTGAGTCTCCAGAGGCTGTAAATCTTATGGGAGGAGATTGACCAGATTTCTCTGGTGGAGCAGCTGACAGATTTGAACTGCCTGTCTTTGGGTTAGCAGCACAGCTTCTTACCCATTAGGCCAGTAGAGCTCCCTAGATGACTATTAAGAGACCCAATATGGCATGAAGTTCAAAAATCACACTTCATCTTGTATATGACTTCTTCTTTGGAATCTTTTTTATTTGTAGGGCAAGGAGCATTTTTTCAAGAAGAGTAAATATAAGACATTTTTAGAAGTTAGTAACAATTCAAATTTTAGACAATGTTTTAAAATCAGTCACTTGCCATCTGCTGACAATTAATAATGATTGTATTATAATTAATACTTGCCTTTACATATAAATAAGTATTCCAACTAAAAAAGAGAAAACCCAGAAATTATTTTTGGATTTATATTTTCAAAGTAGTATCATAATTTACAAACATATTACCTTCTTCTACATTATTGGTAGAATAATATTACTGTTTAAAATCGTGAGATGGGCAGCCTGCCTACCTGACACACATTATCCTTCTTACTCATTCCAATGCCTCTTCTTGACAAACTTGAATCCACCGACTGTACATCAGAAACATCTGCATCCGCAGCAGCTGAAGGGCTATCTACTTGCTTTCCAAAGCTTACCTACGTGGGAAACAACACATTTTTATAAAAACAAACCAAGATACTACTTATCACAAAGCCTGGTGCTGTGAAAAACCTACCAAGTCTTGCTCCAACAGACCTTAAGAGAACCTCTCTATTCTTTCTTTTCTAAAACTTCTGGATACTACATATGTCTGGCATGTTGGGAGAAACTGCAGCTAAAACAAGCAAATAAAACTGCTTCTATTAGCAGAGATCATTAAGACACTTCTAAGTTACCAAAAACAAAACAAAACAAAACCCAAAACCAAAAAAAACTAACCCAAAAGCCATTCCTTACATTTTAAAAATTTAAGCCTACATTTTAAAAATTTTCTGACTTTAAAAAAAAAACTCTTGACGTTCCCCAAATGAGTCGGGCAAAGTATTATTTTTTGATCTTGCAAAGAAAAAAAAAGCATTATGCCCAGACACTTGCACATATTTACCTGCAGATCACTCAGTCCTCTAGAATCGGAGTCAGATGTGTCTCTGTACGCTGAACTAGTCATTTCTACATCAGTTGAAGCGCGACTCCTTTTCTTTAGAGGTTTACAGGAATCTGAAATCTCGCTGGCACCTTAATATAACACACTGAAATTAATCCTAAAATACTGCTAAAGTTTGTTTTAATTTTTTTGTGGGAGAGTATTTTCTTTTCCCAAACTCATCTTTAGTGTGAAAAGAGCACACACAGCTCTCTTTGTAATACTCAAGTCATAAACAAAAACTTTATAAATTTCTGACCTTCTTGGTAGTGCTCTAATAAAACATTTATTTCAGTGCTCCTGCTCTAAAGCTATTTTCAGTCAATACAGCCCATGTTCCATTCTAAAAACCAATGCTATCAAAACTGCAGGATAGATTGATTTGGAGCAATCCAGAGAACCATTCAATTTGGAGGGGGAAGACATAAAACCCAACACACTGTGTAGCTTACAAATATGGTTGCAGAGACATCTCCATCTTGTTTTTTATTAGGGATGTGACAAATCTTTGATTTGTATTCGATTCGTACACGGACAGTGCCATTTTCCCCCAAATTTTGCAATTCAGTTATCTCCCCCCAAATAAATTTTGGATGTTCAAAATTGTTCATCTGAGACTTCCTTGGTAAAGTGGCATTTATTGTGACCATTAATAAGTGCTGCAGCACATCTACATATGACATGCCATTTAGGAGGCATATTGCTGAGGGTTGTAAATGGACAATCAGTGTTCAAGTACAGCCAAATCATGAAGAGCTGGATGAGTGGCCTCTATGTGGAATTTGTGGGAAAAGAATACATATGGAAGGAAAAAAAAGGCAGAGAATAGTGTGGAATTCTTTTTTAAAACTGTGTGTAATACAAATCCAGCCAAAACAATAGTGCAAAAAGTTACAAAGCAACAATCTCTTGGGCTAATGCAGTATAGGCTATACAGAAACAGCCACGATGAACTGTGCAGATCAGGCACGGTGAATACCAAGGAACCAAAGAGATGGTTAATACTTCAACCCACAGTTTTGTATTTTGGATACCCCCCCCCTACAAGAATTTCCATACAACAGACAGCTCAACCCAGCAAGCTATGGTGGAAGTGTGCAGTCCAGAAGAGACCATGGAGAAACAAGTCTCCTGAGGCCATGGAGATCCGCAACAGGCTGAGTTAGAGCAGCACTTGGTATCTAGTCATGTTCTGTGGCAGAGGATGTGGGCCTCCTTAGATTGCTCAAATTACTGGAACCTTGTGATCATATCCCATTCTAAAAGTTTTTCACTGATATTTCCTGACATCTATAATTGAGGGTGCCTGCCCAAGTTAAGGCAGGAGAAAGATGGGCTATCTCCTCCCACGTGATTTACAGCCACGGAAATGCAATGGAGGGTCAGCTATGAGTTGATTCCAACTCGACGGCAACGAGTTTCTGAGCCCATGTTAACGCTGATTAAAAATCACAAGCACACAAATCTATCTCCTTCATTGCTGGTGTATGGACCCAGGACACCACCACAAAATATTTCCTTGGCCTAAAAGATCACTGAATTAACAAGGAGTTTTAACAGAGGAACAAGAGTGCTGCACTGAGAGGCTTTTGAAGGGAAACACAGGTACCGCCATTTCCGACGAGTTTCTGAAAAAGCTAGAAAAATGACAGACTGCCAAAGACAGCTGCCATGCTGTTCTCCATGATAACGGCACTAACATTTAAAAAAAAAAAGAGCTTTTAATGATTGTAATGTATACAGTTAGGGCTGTCTGGCAAAACCCTGCAGATGTGCATTAATGATGCTTTTATATAAAAACAAAAAACAGTCCATGTTGAAATTGATCAGTGTAAGTTAAATGGTGGTTTTAGGCTGGACCCATGATTTAAGCTGTACCCATCCAGCTCAGACATAAAAAAAAAAAATCATTTGAATGTTATAGCAATTGTTCAGAGTCTTGAAGAAACCAGGCAGGAAAATGCCAATAATGATGATTGGCAAAATCAAAATCGAAAACAAAGAAACTGTTTATCGAGAGCCGCCGACAAAGAAATCTTGCATGGAGACTACAAGTCTGGAGTTTCTGGGATGAAATTGTACAGGAATCTCAGTCCACAGTTTCCTCAATCGCTGCGGAGACGGAGCTGTCACTGAATCTGACAGAGCCCTGCACTCCCCGGTCCGCCGACCCTGTGGAATGGTGGAAACACAACGCAATCAGGCCTCCTAATCTCGCAGCGATCGCGATGTCTTTTCTTGGAGCTCCGCCAAGCAGTGTTCCCTCCGGGAGGCTGTTCAGTTCTGCTGAGGATCTCCACGGAGACCATCGCTGCAGACTTCTCCCCGAGAATGCAGAGAGGCTGGTGGGTTTTTTTTTTTAAATAATGCAATTTGCCCAGAGTAAACTACGGGTATTAAATACAGTTTGAATGAGCTCACCAAAAACATGAATCATGCTATGGAGTTTGTACTGTAGTCAAATTGCACACATACAATACAGATATAAATTTAAGGTTTCTTAAACTTTGTGCATATCTCAAACAGATTTGCATAATATTATCTAATAGTGGTCATAAATATGCTATGAATCATTTCAATTTACAGAAGGATTTTACAGCACTGTAAAAAATAACCGTGGTAAGGTTTTTCAATCAGGTTGTATTTTCTGGTTTGTCACAGTCCATGTTTGACAAACATTAAATAGCTACTATTCGGTATTCAGTCGAATACCAAAAAAAGTGGATTCGTCACATCCCTAGTTTATAAACCAATGAAATCCCAGAATCTAATGGAGAAAAGTTAGAAATCATATCAAGTCTATATGGTGTTCTCCAATTTACAAAAACAAGTAAGACTTTTTCACATGAGGTACAGAACAAGATCAATTCTAAAAGTCACACACACACACACACACACACACACACACACACAGGGGAATACTGCAATTTCACACAAATTATTGACTGGAGAAGTAACAACAATGATTTACAGACACAGACAAAAATACATGAAGTACAAATAAGTAGTGCTGAAAAACTGGTTTTTAATCAAAGAAATGCAAAGTAACACTATATGTTAACTCACCTTTCTGTAATCCAGTCTTCACTGTAGACTGAGGAACCGATTCAACCTGTATGGGTGGAAAAAGAATAGGATTAATAAGGAACTTTTAAAACTTTTCATTAATAAAGGGAAAGAAATAAAAATTCGATCAATCTAAGTAAAGATGAGTGATTATGTATGTGAAATCTGTAGCTAGTCCCAACTTCTGGGTAAAATTCTGTTTCAAAGTCAGGAAGGTTTAAACGCTGGCTGCCTGGGCTGAATACCAAAGTGACAACACACGGCCACATGCTCTTGAGGAAGGACTTTTCCCACCATTCCCTTGGTATATGAAGAGAATATGAATACTTTGTTCAGTGTCTGCGAGGCAGGAGAGGGGTTGTTTCTGCAACCAGTCCCAATGTTGCTATAAACCCCTCCCACCCCAAAGACGTTAGGATAAATTTTTACTTACTATGATACTCAGGTTAATGTAACTCACGCCACTTTAAGACCCTCCGCGCCTGCACTCACAGCTAAGTTGCTGGGAATCAGGACCCTCTCTGTAGAGAGTGCTACAAGGCTGCATACAGCTGGAAGCTCAATACTTTTGCTGCTAGTACAAACTTAAGAAAATAAGTTTGTGATATTGCAAAAGCACTTTCTTGAGTGTCTTATGAACAGTGTCTTGATCCTACATTAGGAGAGCGAGATCAGAAGTTATTCTGCCAATGTATATGTAAAACACGTGGTAATTTGAGGATCGAACCATTGGAATTAGAGAAAGGATGTTGCTGGAGGAGTTCCTGTTTGAGGCTATGAATCAAATTTTATGTTTCTTTAAGATGTGATGAAATATGCATGTTGAAACACATTTTGTAAATATTTAAGGATTGTTCTAAGCTTTTTAAAAAAAAATTTTATTTTTTTTACAACAGGTAAAAAAACATACAACAGAAGCGCTTTTATAAGATACAATTAGTAATACAAATATAAAATCTTCTAAACAATCACTGTTATTGTTCTACTACTAACTATAACACAGTGGCATTAACAATTTGTTCCATTTTTTTATACTTATTTTTGCTTATTACTTTTAAACTGACTGGTCACAGACTGAATTTGGGAACCAGCTGGCAAAATCACAAGAAATTTTGATAACGAATACTGCAGATTTGCAAGAGCTTAAAAAGATTTTTTGGAATATAATTTCCTAAGTATAAAAATTAATATAATAAATGAATTAGTGTATTATTTAAATTTTAGTTATTTCTGGGAAAACTGTTTTATATGATTGGTGATATTTTAAAATACCTATGGAATCACCATTTAAGTTTGAAATTATAAGGAAATAATTAAAATAGAAAAGACTATCCTCCTCTGTATTAAGTGGTTCAAAAAATATAAAACTTACTGGAACTAATTCTACTCAGAATTATTTTTGTTCAATAGTGCTATAAGGGCTATAAAATGGATATTCCTTCACTTTTAAAAAAATTATGAAAAATTTTGACAGCCGGAATGGTTTCTACAAATTGTTTTTAAAGATCAGTTACTATGTATATTACCCCACTGTTACAGTGTCCTAACACCCTTCAGTCAAAATGCCTTCTTTTTTAATTTAAATATTATTTATCTGACAACCTAATTATAGGTGAGTGCTACTGCACTGGAGGAAAATAACATTCCAAAAAATCTGATACCAACAGAAAAACCAGATCATCTTTGATTATGCTTCTTAAATATAATTCTTATGGTAAAATTAATTTGATTTGTTTTAAAGAATAAAAGCAATATATATACCATAAGTTTAAACCAAAAATCAAAATTAAAAAAGGAGGGAGACCTCATTGATGGTTCCAAATAAAAAAACATGAAATTATTTGGTTCATAACAGAAGTTTAAAAATAAACGTGTAAGATCTTCTCTGAGTCTTGCATTACTGGCTTCCCATCTCTTAAAGCCTGACTTTTTTATGAATATGCTTGAAGCAGAATCACAGGATGCTGTGTTGGAATCAGGCACTGGAACCCACAGGGACAAAACAAATAGTCCAAAAAGGAAATGTGGGGTAGAGGGTCAGGTGTAGGAAGAATTTTCCTTTCTTTTTCAGTTATCAATATAAACTACAACATTTACAAATACATTGTTTTAACTCTCTACATGTAGGAAGCCAACCTGCTCCTTTTTGATCTTCTTCTTTGGCACAACCTCAGTGGTTTTCTCTGATTCAGAACGAGTTCTAATTGATCTTCTCTGTTGTTTCTTTTCTACTGAGCCTAAGAGATGAGCAAAACAAACAAAACTCATTTTAAAGATATTTTTGACATTCACGGAATTAGGATTTGACCAGATTCCTTTTTTCCTTACAGAATACTTTTGGAATTTTAATTATGATCATTAAAAGACTGTTAAACATTTGGGAGTACAAAAGATTTTTTTTACAGATCAAATTCTAAAAGCTGATTAGCTAAAACTGGGATTAACAAAGGACCCTAAATCATACATATAAAAGGAACTGAATTTGTAAATATTATAAAGTCAAGTTAAAACAGCATAAACATAGGTAAAAACCATGAAGTAATTATAACTGAAGGAATGAGAGAGAATGACTCTTCTAATCTCATGAAATTTATTTATCTATATTGTGATTTGGGTGAAAACTTTAGAGCAAATTTGTGTCCCATTCAACAATTCATGCCCTTTCCCCCACCCCCCACATTTTGTTTTGTGTTATTAATTCCTGTTAGAGTCAGAAAGAACAAAAGGAACATGGCAACAAGGGTCCAAGGAAGAAGCAGGGAAACAGAACCAGGGCCAGCAACACTTGCTTGAGCTTTGGGCAAACTCTTAGTCTGCACTCCTTAGTTCTGCACTTGAACTGGGGGCCCCACAGCCTTGGGGAAGCATGGTGACTGCCAGTACCCTTGAGGATACCTGTGATTGCCATGCCAGAAAGAGCTGCCTCTTACCACCAATCAGAAAAAGCCACTAACTGGAAAATCAAGAAAGTTTAGGGAGAAGAAAGACCCCATAAATATTAGAACTCTGTCCCTAGGCTAATATTCTTTCTCATTGGTGAGAGTGGACTTACTGGCTCTTAGACATTGTACTGTACTTGGTTGTTGGTATTACTTTGTCTAATAAATCTGGTACTGTTTGCTAATTGCAAGTGTTTCTTTTTGGCAATTTTTCCAAAGGGAACTTGCTTGTCCTCTCCAAGGCCTAAAATTCTGGGCCTCTTTTAAAATGGTACTGGAACCAAACATAGATACCAGAACCTAGCAATTACAATTCCTACGTGTAATAGCATTCTTCCCACTTCCTCACTGTGTTTACCATTTCCTTTCATCATTCTTTCTTACTCCTAGTCATTATTCTTTCCTACCCCTTAATCTTTTTATCATTCCCCTTTTTCAGTCAGCTAACAATAGGAATTACTGGTTCAAAATTCAGTCTGATTACAAATTTTGTATTTTAACTAATGGATCAAATTAATCTGACATGTAAAATGCTTCACAATGCTGAGGGCATAGTCAGTACCTACATATATTGTTATTGTTATAATTGTTTTTGCACCCAATGGGGCAAAAAAATTGGGAGATGCACTAAGATATCATCTAAAATCTTCTTGCTATTAAGCGGATACAACTCATAACAATACTACAGAACAGAGGCAAAGCTGCTTCATTAGGTTCTCAAGACTAAATCTTTATGGCAGCAGACTGTCATATCTTTTTTAGGTTCAAACAGCCAACCCAAATATTTAGCCACTGTGCCCTTTTCTCCCTCAACACTTAACACCACTGTGCCTGCCATTGTTATGTGCCATCAAGTCGACTAGAACCTATGTACAATAGCTCTGAACCCCTGCCCTATTTTGGTGACACAAATACAATCAATTACCCTAGTTACTGTGTCAATCCATTTCATCTGGACTCTTCCTCTCCTGCGTTGTCCCTTGACCCTTCCAAGCATGATATCCTTCTCCGAGGTCTGATCACTCCCAGGTACATGCATAAAGTATGTGTTGTTGTTGTTGTTATGTGCCGTCGAGTCATTTGCGACTCATAGCGACCCTATGTACAACAGCCCTAAACCCTGCTCTATCCTGTGCCAATCACATTGCCTCTGACACACCCATCCCGATTACCCCAGTCACTGAATCAAAAATCCTTGCCTCCACGGAGCAGCTTGGTTTCACCCTCTCTAAGATGTAACTGTTAGTTCTCTTGGCAGTCTATGATATGTTCAACACTCTTCTCCAGCACCACAACTCAAAGGCATCAGTTCTTCTGTCATCTTTAGTCACTGTCCAGCTGACACATACCAAGTAATCGTGCAGACCATGTTCTGGATCAGACATTCCTTAGTCTCTAGACTGACATCGTTGCTTCTCAGTACTCTAGAGAGGTCCCTGACAGTAGATTTGCCCAATGCAATTTGTCTTTTGATTTCTTTGCTCTTCAGCATTCTGTAGAGGCCTCTGTGGCACCAAAGCTCTTGTTTCCCTGAACACTTAAAATCCCTGTGCCTAAAATATGTAAATAGTTTTCCTGGATATTCAACACTTTTCACTTGTCTCACAAAGAAAACTGCTAAAATGTCCAAACAAATCTGATAGAAGTCACTTCAATATTTGTATTTTTACTGCTTTTTACTACACGTCAGTGGTTTCTCTCACCTTAGTTCAAAGCTGAAACAACAAACAATCCCCCCACTATTTTGTTATGGGGAAGGAGTAAGTAGTTGAATGGTACTACACTGTTTCAGAGCTATCAATTTCTAGCAGAGCAGTCACAGATAGAGGTGCTGGCTGCTCCCTTTACTTTTATTTTTCTCCTTATACTGATGGAAAAGTTTGCCAAGATAACAGCCATCTTACCCTCACAGACCAACCAATCTCAAAGATCCATGCTTTAGTATAATCCTCCTTATTAAAATATCTACCAGAGGGGGGAGGGATGGGTGGGGAGAGAAGTACACCAATGAATGAAGGAAATCCAAAATCTCTGCAAATGCTCATTAAAATTATTTTTTAAAAAAATCTACCAGAGAAGAAGAAAATGAAAACATAATTGTTTAAAAACAAACAAAAGCTTTTACTTGCTTTTAGGATGAAAATAGTTTCATCAAGTGTAGATGAGACATAATCTCACAGAGGATAAGGCAGCATGACGTCTTAAAATTATACCAAAAGCCACCCAAAACCCACTGTCATCAAGTTTAACCTCACTCCAGAGGACAGAGTAACACTGCCCCATATGGTTTCTCAGGCTGTAACTCTTTTTTTTTTTTTTTAATTTTATTATTTTTTTTGTATGTGTACTGTCAAATCGGATCTGAC
Organism: Elephantulus edwardii; assembly: GCF_000299155.1. Lineage (NCBI taxonomy): Eukaryota > Metazoa > Chordata > Mammalia > Macroscelidea > Macroscelididae > Elephantulus > Elephantulus edwardii. The sequence continues at coordinate 2,889,338 of NW_006400029.1, read as the reverse complement.
TGCTACAGGAAATTGCCCCTCATTCTCCATCAGAGCATCTGGTGGATTCAAACCATATACCTCTGGTATTGCAGTGAAGCTTCTTGTCCCTGAAGATGTAACTCTTTTTTTTGAGGCTGTAACTTCTTTTATTTTTATTTTTATTGTATTATTTTTACGTGTACCGTTAAATCAGATCTAACTGGTACAGGAGGAGATTGCCCCCTCCTTCTCCAGCAGAGCATCTGGAGGCCTTGAACCGTGTACCTCTGGGATTGCAGTGCAGCGTCTTGCCACTAGGCCACCAGAGCTCCCTTAGGCTGTAACTCTTAATGGAAGGAGACAATCTTATTTTTTTCCTGCACAGTATCTAGTGGATTTCTGACCTTTAGGTTAACCTCTGTGCCACTTGGGCTGAAAGCTACCCAAAAGAACACATAAATTCTACTGTATTAATATTATATTCAACTGTATTAATTATTAATAACCAATAAAAAGTAAGGGGGGAGAGGGACTATTTTTTAATTTGAAAATGACCACAGATCTGGTGTGAATGCTAAAAAGTAACTCTTCAAACTGAAGAAACACATGCCAGTGCTACACATTTTATATTTCCTCTAAAATTACAAAACAACAACAAAAAACCCTCAAGAATTCTCCCTACATAATTAACACCAACTGAGATGGCGATGATGCAACTGGTTTCTAAAAAAAGAACTGGTTTCTTTTCTAACTTTTTGACTACTGAATTTATTTTCACAAAAGGCAACGTGATCATTTCTAAGAAATTATGATTATTAACCACAGATGGTAACTAAATTTAAACTAAGGACAAAGCTCTGGACTGCCCACCACAGAATTTAAGTTATAACCTTAATTTACAATCTAAATTATATGTACTCAAAATCCCACTTAAATTCAGACAAATTACCAAGAAGGTATTGGAAAAAATGACAGAATTGATATACCTAACAATGGAAAACTGAAGCCAAAAGATCATTTTAATATTCAAAGACAGGAATAAACATTTAAAACTATGGGTAATAAGTATAAAATTTTCCATGTTTAATTACCCAATGCCCTATTTTCTTTTATTATTATAGTATTTTTAAACATGAGAAGTTGCAAATCGGTAATGGGCAGTACTTTTTCTCTTTTTAATTTAGCTTCCTTTCTTAAGTCATTGTTAGGATAACTATGAATGTGCTTGGTCTAACATAAGCCTTATCTCTTCCACCACTATCTCTAATCTACTTTTTTAAAGAAAGTTATCCTCAAGTCTTTTCTGAAGAGACTACTTTTATTTAGCTCTTAACCTTAGAATCTTAACATTTCTGGTTTTTGGTGTGGGTTGTTTTTTTTTAAAAAAGCTTACTCTTAAGAAAGTTTAATCTTTAATGCTATTCAAGCATAGATTTGTACTGATTCAAAAATAAGACTTTAGGTCTTAATACTTTTAATCTTTCCAGCGATTATTTTATAAAAATGGTTTTATATTTTTACAAAAGGTTTTTAAAAGACCAAAGGAAAACTTTTTTCTTCTAAATTGATATCCTATTCTTGATGGCTACATGAACCAACAGAAATACTAGTATTAATACTTTTAAATAAACCAATATTAAAATAGTAAGATTAAGACTCAGTTAAAACTCTAAGAATCTTAATAAATTGGTCTCTTCATAAACATTACTCTGAATATTCCAAAAGCACCACCTTAACGCACAAAGGTATTTCTCCTTTAAGGAAGAATAACACAGCCTGATTTTCAATTCATGGTGCCTAATCATCAAATAACAGATTCTAATGGAATAATCAGCCTCTGGACCGTTAGCTGTTAACCCCTAGCACAACTAAGAATAATGAAAAGAAGGCTAATAGTTTTCATTTTGTTTCTAATTGAGTATAAAGAAGAAAACTGTAAGAATGTGTTAATTGTTCTAGAAAAGTAAAGCTGCTTTCTCACTCACATACAGAATATAAAATTTGTTATGTAATATCAAATATTAAATGTTTAGATTTTGCAGCTCTCTTCTTCTAAATAAAAAAATTTATTAGTGATGTTACTACAGGAAAAATAAAAGCGTAGTAATGAGAAATAAAGTTCTCTACATGTTAGATCTGCGTTTTTTTGTTTGCTTACTTAAAGAAGTTCTTAATTTTTTTACTAATACAATTTGATTTTTAGATATTACAATTTTTTTAGAAACAGAACTATGTGACAGCAGAACTGAATTAAGACTTTTCAGGTCTGCATACTCTTATACTAACCTGTAGGACCGGATGTTGCTTCAGGAGATGATATATTTGGAGCTGTCTTTTCATTTTTCTGATGTGGTGTAGAAATTATAAGCTTGTCCTGTCCCCTGACACTTATTTCTGTTTTGTTACCAATTCCCTTTAAAATAAAGCAAAGTAAAATAAACTAAGTGATTACCAGGTAAATAGTACAATTAACTTACAAATATGGCTTGAAATGATGATATTTGCTTGCATTTTATAAGATCTTTCATTGTCATTAATTACCTTACCCATTATCACAAAAACAGTCCTAAACCATCAGGTAAAATGAGATTGTGGTGGGGGAAATCAATTTGTCTAAGCCCAGGTGAAGAATACCACTAAAAATGAATCTGTATCACCTAATCTTCTGTCAAAACTAAACTGTTTTCTGGCTATGAATAGTTCTTTTTCTTTATATATATCACAATACAAATACTCTAGTTATTTTCACTTGGTAAAGTGCCCTACTACATGGAAAAAAATGTCAAAAAGACTTGAGAGACAGTATTTTAGATATAGAGATCTGCAATGCATGGTGATCAATATGTGTACTCAATAAGTAATTTGGGGTGGACAAGATGCAGAGACAATTGCAATTCTTTTTTTTTTTCTTTAAGTATTTTTTAACTCAGTAAAATAGCAGAACGATTTTTAAAACATACATATTAAGTGTGTTTGCACACATATATGTACCTGAGAGAGAAAAAGACACAGTTGGATTTATGTATAATGAAGCAGATAAAATTAGCTCAAAAAAATGTACATAATGTAGATGAAACAAACAAACAAACATGTAAAGTACTTGTGATTCAAGCTCTTTAGTGAAGTAGGCATAGTTGTGGTTATTAGCTAACTGCTACTGAGTTGGCCCCAACTTAGGATGATCCCATGCTCAAATGTAACAAAATACTGCTTGGTCCTGTATGATCCCCATGTTCATTGTAGACTGGACTACTATGATCCATAGTGTTTTATCACTGGCCAATTTTCAGTAGTAGATCACCACGTCCTTCTCAGGTTTATTCTGGAAGCTTCACTAAAACTTGTTCAGCATCATAGAAACATGCAAGCCTCCAATGACAGACAGATAGGTGATGGATGTATATAATGTACATTTTTGCATGGAAGGCAAGAATTCTCCCACCTTCCATAAAAGTTAACTAGCTGTCCTAGTGTCAATTTCAACTTACAGTAACCTCCAATGTTGCTGTGAAAGACTTTCTGGAAGCAGATCACTATCTTTCAAGATGCCACTAAGTGGGTTCAAATTACCAACAGTTTATGCTTATTAAGTCCTTAACCATTTGTACCACATGAGTGAAGACTGAGTGATGATGTGTTAAGGTTTTTTTTTTTATTTTAGTTTTTTTTTACGTGTTAAGTTTTAAGACTCTATTTTTACCTCAGCTATCAGCATTGTTATTTTAGAACAAACATAAAACTAAACTAAATCCATTGGTATTCAATAAATTCTATTCCATGGCAGCTGCTCATTGAGTTCTCAGACTGTAAGTCTTAACAGCAGACTGCTTCATCATTTTCATATGGAGTGGCTGGTAGATTCGAATTAGCAACCCAACATCCAAGCTCCTAGAATAAACATCATTCTGGTATTTCGCTAAGATTAAGACACCTTAAATTAACACAAGGTGAACACAATACCTAGTACAACCAAACATATCAGTAAATGCAGTTATTACGGTGGCTTTTGAAACAATTAGTTCAGGTAACTGACAAAAATAAGTTCATATGAAGCACATTTGGTAACTAAGGTTAATTATACAAACTAGAAACAGGCTAAGTGCCCAGTTTTCTGCCACAGCTTTAGAAAGCTAAACTCAATGTTGGCTGCACAGCTCAAGAGTAATGTAGTACAAATAAGGTAACTGGGGAAAAAAAGGAAAATAAAATAACAAAACAAAAAAAAAGAGAAAAAATAATTACTCTGCCTATGTCTGTTTTGCCCCATGTTAAGCAGAGTACGACTGCATACTGCAAATGCGTTGTGCAGAGGAATATTTAAATTATGCCTTTGTGTTGACTGGCTTTTAAATATGAGGTTGATTATTTATTAAATACCCTCCACAAAAACACAAAAATAGGAGTACCTTTGTTGAATAAACAAATTGATCAATAAACTTTCCATCTCCAGTGGCATTCTGAAGAGCAAATACTTGTTCAATTTTCACAACAGGAGACATGTTACATTTCTGTAGATCCAGGCTGCCTTTGTGCATTGTAATGGAAGCTGGTAAGGATTTCCTTGCTGCTGCTGTTTTCCAGGTTATTTTAACAGGAGGTGGTTCTTCCTCTTCCACACTTGTGTGCCGCCTCTGGCTTTGTCTCCGATTTTCAGTACTTGATGGTGAGGAAGCCACCTCCCCAGCATTCGTCTGTTCTGGCTGAGTATTCAGCACTTGTCTTGGTCTCCGGGTTTTTTTAACTTCAGTTTTGGAGGGAACATTCTTTTTTGTTTGAGATAAAGCCTCTTCCGGCTGTTTATCAATATAGATAAAAGTGTACTGTTCAATTCTTTCTTCTCGAGTCATTTTCAGTGCTTTCTCTGCATGGGCAATGCCAATATCCCACTGCGCACGCTCTCTCTGAGGTCGAGGTTTCCGTATCTTTAAAAGAGATACAAGCATTATCAAAGGTATTTTAATAAGTTCAGTGAAATGATTATGAATTTATTATGTGATCCTGTTACCTTATCAGGGGTATATAAAATAAGTATTTTTATATCCTTCACTTAAAGAAGTGAAATATGCTATATCCATAACTTTCATAATATTAAGTGGTAAGAAGGCCCATTCCTAATTATCTGTCCTTCCTTTATTGACTATTCTGTAGACAAGTCACCAAAGAGAGAAGCATCCTTCCTTACCAATCATATTTAAACAAAAAAAATCAGCAATGATGAGGTTATGAGGATATAAAGATGAAGGAATGAAATGTAGAAATAATTTATTTTCAGTGTCCAATAGAACACAACCACTGAAAGCGACATCTCAAAGCTTCTATTTCGCTCCCATATCTAGGGGAAAAGAATTTAGGTTATGAGCCACAAAGAGCATAATAAAAGTAAGTGGCAGAGAAACAGCACATGAATCTGTGCTACTAGTTTTTAACACACTGCAAACACAGAGGAAAAATTAAATGAAAAGGGAGAGTCCTAAAGAGTACATGAGAGCTGGTAAGAAACAGGAAAGCAGGCATGGACATGAAGGAAAAATAAACCTGAATCACAGTTTCCACAGGTTTCTTTATGTAGGGTTGATTAGGAAGACTCTGATTGGTTATCAAGGAAGGGAAGTGAGGGAAAAGAAGGGTAAAAATTAATAAAGAGGTTAGCTGAGTGAACAGAAAGGCAGCAGATAATAAGAAGTTGATTACATATTATAATTATTTAATCAATTATAATTTATGTTATAAAACAAAATGCTTGTGAAAAGCCATTATGATTTATAAGTGGTTACTCAAACAATAATAAAACAAAAAATAAGCTGCTGTGAAAGGGTAAAAATATTATTAAAAAATATGGTTCTTTTTGTCACATACATTAATTAGTCTTACTATTAATAACTACCAAAATCACTTGGAATTTGCAAGGGAGTTAGAAAAATTGAGTTGAATAAAGTGTATTTCTCTGTGTGTGTACATGTGTATGTGATATCAAAACATATAGGCCTTGTTCAGGGAATCAGAGTGAAGAAGCCAGAAATCAAGTAATGCATCCATGACCTGGTAAATATTGGATGCTGCTTTTTGTTTGCCTTTGAGTCAGAACCAACTCCCAGCTGACTCACTAGCAGGTTTTCAGAGGCTCATCTTTCTCTCTTAAGGCATTTGGTGGATTTGAACCATCTCTGGCAGCACAATTCTCTGCCTACTAGGCCACCAGTGCTCCCTAAGTACTTAGGGGAAAGATGGATAATCTCTCATGGGTTCCAAAGTCTTATCCAATGGAGCGTCAGCTATGAGTCAGTTCTGACTTTAAGTCATTTAAACATTTTTAAGTTTGATAATGTTATCTAGATGGCATATAAAGCTTTCTAATACATTAATCTTTTGTTCAGGAAAACTATTTAAATTGAATGAAACTTAAAGAAGGTAGAAGAAAACATTCTAAAAATTGTCTCAGTTACATGAGATTGGCAATATTCAATGTTCCAAGTTACCTTTTGTTTCTCTGAGTGATTGCTGGCTTGTTTGGTAGCCTCAGCCAATAATTCTTCATACTGTTTATGACCTTTATACTCTCGTACCCGCTTTTCGTGAACCCATGCCCTCTCGGGCTGGTTGCTAAAAAATTGAACATGGTATTCTCGGGCACCTGTAAATGAAAATTTTTAATAATTAACCTCAGAAAATCTATTTCTACATATGTTTGGCAAGGGGGGGAAGTGTACCTAACCCAGGTTAGACAGTATGATCCTCATTACAACTTTTAAATTTCAGATTTCTCAAACCAATGTTAATTTACCATTTACATAAATAATAGCTATGTTTTAAAAAACCACCCCAAGTGATGGAAAACTATAAGAAAAATGGTAATTTTAATACTAATTACCACATTACAACTTTTTTGCTCGCTTCAAATCTATTTAAAAATAAGTAAGTGTATAAATAATGTTTTCCCAAGAAAAATGTGTACCACACTGTATTGGGCTTTCAAAAGCCCACCATTAGTAAAATTGGTTTTCTAACAATATAAAATTATGACAAAATATTGCAGGGAAGTGTGATGAGTGGATAGTATCTCTACGACTCTTCCAAGGGTTCTCTTACATCAATTCAATTTTAATATCAAGATTATTGTATCAGTATGTTGACAAGTGCACTTCATAGTTCAGAAGAAACAGCTATGACTGCTAGCATCTTGGCACAAATTACAGCATTGAGTGCAACAAATCACACTGGTATCCCTGTCTTCACGGCCATATACAACGGCAGTTTTAAAAAAGTTTCCCTTCTTTTCATAACAAACCTCATAATCATGAAAAAAAAAGTTTCCCTTCTAAAATTTATTTTATTAAATCTCCCTCCTTACATAAATGTCTTCTAAAATATTCTGGATATTACAATGAAATGTATACATAAAGTACTTCTGCATGATGAAATAAACCTTCAGGAAAAGTACTTGTGTGATTGTTCAAATTAAAGGGGGAACTTGCTACTCTTTCATGTAATATCATTCTTACTTGAAAGATGGACAACCTATAGTTATTTAAACTTGCATAGTTGGCAGATATTTCTCAAAAAGCACAGAGTAAGTTTGGCACATTGAGGAAAACAACTGAAAGAATTTGTTGCCCTTAATACAATTTGAACTGAAGAAAAATTGAGAGTTTTGGACAAGTTATACTTGCACTATGAGCTTTTGATTCCAACAATGAAAGAATTTTATGATAAAGTAACTGGTGATATAATGATTGTGATGTTTAAAAAATAACTAAACAGGTATACAGGTCAACACTTGGAAGGTCCATCTGACTCAGGAAACCAATATTTTCTACATAACCAATTTATGAGATGATGAAATCATTCAAGGTAAAATAGCCATTCAAAGTGAAAAATAGACCCAAAAGATTTTAATATAACAAATACTACAAAAACATAATATAAAAAGGTATAAAACTTCACTGGTATGATTTCAGATTCCACAATGTAACTATTTTTTTCAGGGGCCCTCAGATCCCCAGATGTCAAAGGTCCTGGGGGGCACTGTGTCCTCCGGGGTGATCAGAGCAGTACTAAGCCCTGAACAATGTAACTACTATTTAAGAACCAACTACTTGTAAAGTTCTAACGTAATACCAAAGAAAAGATTTCAAATACCTCTTTTTCCAATTACACATCTGTGTGAGGCTGAATTATCTTTCTACACTTCAATCAAACAACAAATAATTTGACTTTAGAAGCAATTAAGAAAGAGAACCTATGTTCATGGTGACGTTATTCACCACTGCAGAAACATGGAAAAAGTCCAAATGTCCAACCACAACCAGATGGATTGAGAAACTGTGGTATAAGGGAGCTCTGGTGGTCTAGTGGCAAGAAGCTGTGTTGTAATCCAGAGGGAAAATCTCCTCAGATGCCAGCTGGATCTGATTCGACAGCACATAACAACAACAAAAAAAGAAACTGTGGTATATTCACATGATGAAATACTATGCAGCATGCAGGAGTAATGATTTTGAAAATCAGTACCTAACTAACTTGGGAGGGACTGGACAGCATTATGCTAAGTGAACTAACTCTGTCCCACAAGGGCAAATACTGTATAAGACTATTACTGTAGAAACAGAAATATAACTAGTAAAATGTGTATGAGGAACCAGGGGAGGGGAGGTAGGAGTAGAGGGGTGAGGGTGGGTCAGGGAAAAGGGCTAATCATAAGGTCACACAAATTGCTGGGTACAGGGAGGTGTGGGTAAAGGAAATGTGAAAGATTTGTGGGAAAACAATGTATACAAACTTTGTGAGTAAACCAGTATGAAATAAAAATTTCATTTAAAAAAAAATCTAGTTATCTTCATTTAATCTAGGCCTTCAAAGAGATTTGCAAAACTATAAAACAATGTGTCCTTTTTTCTCACTAGTTTTTTTCTTTGTATATTTTAATACAAACCTAAGGTAAACATATTTTTAAATGACTTAATAGACATTTAAACATTTTTCAGCTCTAAATTTGATATTAAAATAAACAGGAAAAGATTAGAGGGCTCCCTGAGATACTCTAGAAACTTTTAGTTGAAACTATGTGAAAAATGTAACCAATGCCACTGAATACATTATGGAACAATTGTGAAATAGCAATCTAGTTTGCTGTGTAAATTGTCACTGAAAACAGGACATAAAATTATTAAGGAAAAAAGAGATACAGACATAACCCACATAAATAAAAGGTTTTTTTGAGTTCCCAAATTCTAAGAGTAAAAGGAGCCCTAAGGCCAAAACATTTGACAGCTCTTGTTCATGCATTACTTTATAAGAAGTATTTAATTTTCATTTCTAAACTTAAAATCAGATGTAAAAAATGAAATAAAACTCAAAGTAGAAATGTTATCCAGAACGTCTTTCAACAAGACCTTTATACAAAGAATTGTTATGTGTTTATGTATGAAAGTCATTACATACATTTTTCAATGGTAAGAATCAATACATAAAGAAAAAAAACAGTAAATATAAGTGAAAAAAATTTTGCAAAGCTGCCCAGAAAACACCACTAAATGTTTCATGGGTATCATTAGTGGAATACGGTTAATAAAATTAAATTTCATGGGTTTTTAAAATTTAAAACATTGTCTAAAATAATTTCCTTAAACTGGTACTACATATCCACAAAAATGTTACTTTTTATTTGGCAATAAAAAGAAGTACTGACAATACATAACAATGTAAATGAACCTTAAAAACAGCATGTTGTGTATATTGTGTACTATATGAAAACATCACACTCAGTAAAAAAAAAATTAGATACAAAAGGTCACTTTTCGTATGACTCCATTTATATGAAATGTCTAAAATAGGCACATCTACAGAAACAGAAAGTAAAGAGTAATGATTGTACAGAGCTGGGGGTAGAGGTGGATAAGGAAGTGACTGCTGATAGAAAGATTTCTTTTCGGGGGGTATGAAAAGTATTCTAAAATTAGATCATGGTAAAATTGCACAATTATGTGAATACACAAAAATCCTTGAGTTGTACATTTTAAAAGGATAAATTTATGACATGTATTTAATATCTCCATAAAGCTGTTATTTAAAAACTTCTGAAAAAGAAAAAAATCAGAAAATACTAACGAATATTTTTTTAATCTAAGTCCTTAAATTTTTCATTTCCCCTAAAATAAATGTTTGAGGGAAGTAAGAGGTTGCTAGGGGTATAAGACTAGATTAAATACATTAATAAAATTTAAGTATTTTCATTTATATCCTGTAAAAAAGTTGGAATTCACCTATTTTCATAAAACGATTGAATGTGAAAGCCATATAGTGTCAAAAGGATGCTTTTCTCACAGGACAGAACTGAAGTGCCACACCTCTCACATAATGCCATTTCCTAGGCTGCTCTGGGGGTCCAGTCAGGAATTATTTTATTTAAGAAGGCTTAGTCCTCCTAGAAAATTCTTGTCCTTTTCTTTATCTACTGATAGAACCACAGAATATCAGAGCTGGAAGGTACTAAGAGATTACTAGTCCAGTCTAGCACTTTTAGTTGTATGTGTGTGTATATATATAAAAACCTAGGACTTCCTCCCTGTAATCACTGTAAATTAGGACTGTTGTTGTTGCTGTTATATGCTGTCAAGTCACCTGAGACTCATAGCCACCTTATGTACAACAGTTCTGAAGGCTGCCTGGTCCTGAGCCAGTCTCACTGACTCTGACACAATTAATCGGGGGGGTGTGTGTGTGTTTGTGTGTTACTATATCAACTCATCTCATCTGGGGTCTTCCTCTCCTACTCTGTCCCTCTACCCTTCCAAGCATGAGCAGTACATTGACAAAATACTAAAAGAAATACAAGCTGGGTTTAGAAGAGGTGATGGCACTAGAGACATTATTGCCAATGTCAGATGGATCTTGGCAGAAAGCAAAGCGTACCAGAGGAATGTCTGTTTCCTTGACAATGCAAGGGCATTTGACTGTGTGGATCACAACAAATTGTGGCTAACCGTTTTTGGTTTGTTTTTTTTTTTGTTTTTTAACCTGCTGTATGCTGTCAAATCAGATCCGACCAGCACAGGAGGAGATTGTCCCTCCTTCTCCCTGGTGGATTAGAATCACACCCCTTGGGGATTGTAGTACAGCGTCTTGCCACTAGGCCACCAGAGCTTTCTGTGGATAGCCTTGAGGAGAATCGGAATGCCAAGACATCTGATTGTGCTTATATGAAACCTATACTTGGACTAGGAAACAGTCCTCAGAACAGAAACACTGCATGGTTCCAAATCAGGAAACGAGTGCATTAGGGACACATCTTGTCTCCACATCTCTTCAATCTATATGCAGAACAGATCATTATGGAGGCTGGGCTTTTTGAGGAGAAATGTGGCATTAGGATTGGAAAAAGACTCACCAACAACCTCCGTTATGCAGATGACACAACCTTACTTGCTGAGGAGGCCCAAAAGCACTAGTAAAGAACTGTGTTCTTCAGTATGGATTGAAGCTAAACATCAAGAAGACAAACATTCTCATCACTGGGCCAACTGGCAGCACCATGATAGATGGAGAGGAGATTGAGGTTGTTCTAGTTTGCTCAGCTCCACAATCAATACTCCTGGTACCAACAGTCAGGAAATCAAAAGACGAATTGCACTGGGAAAATCTGCTGTCAGAGACATCTCCAGAGTACTGAGAAGCAATAATGTCAGTCTAAAGACAAAGTTGCACCTGATCTAGGCTATGGTCTTCGCAATTACTTGCTATGTATCAAAGAGCTGAACAATGACGAAGGATGACTGAAGAAAATTTATGTATTAAGAGTTGCGGTGCTAGAGGAGTCTTGAGCCATCACACAAACCGCCAAGAAAACAAATAGATCTGTCTTGGAGAGAGTGAAATCAAATTATGACTGTTGTTGTTGTTATGTGCCATCAAGTCGCCTGCGACTCATAGTGACCCTATGCACAAGAGCCCTAAACACCCTTCTATCCTGTGCCAATATCTCTGTCTCCAACACATTCATTCCCACCCTTCCAATCACAGAATCGATCCATCTCATTGAAGGTCTTCCTCTCCTGTGCTGTCCCTCCATTCTCCCAAGCATGATGTCCCTCTTCAAGGACCAGTCCCTCCTTGCAACACGCCCTAAGTATGTCAGATGGAGCTTCAGAAATTACGACTAGCTTAATTAAATTACTTTTTCTTAATATGAAGTAGTGTTTAAGAGTTGAAGTTAAGTAATAAGATTATCTGAGACTCTACCTACCTATATGGAACACTGGATAATAGTAACTCCCTTACACTAGTATCATGAGGGCTGTATACGAAAATGTGTTAAGAATTGCTTAATACACAGTGCCTTACACAAACAAACATTCAACAATAGTGGTTGGTTTATGAACCTTCTATTCTCCTGATGCTTCCAAGCTACGCAAACCTTCAATCAGCACTTAAAATGACAAAATGAAAAATAAAGTCATATGACCCTCTATACCAGGGCCGATTCCTGGTGATGTAGCACAAAAGTTATGATTATGGCTGATTCCATCACAAATATGACTCGCAACATAAGGAAATATTTTCTCCCTTATAATCTAAGACAAAGACCAAGACAAAGTTTAATGTAACAACAACAACAAAAAGGTGCAAAGTTGGCATATATAGGAAGGAAGCATACTCTATAACACACAAGAGTTCACAAAGAAACAAAATAGGTGTCATCACAACAGAACCAACTGAAACAAAATAGATAATAAAAAAAATACTTCAACCCTCCTCTCTTTTCCTCCTCCACAGTGTTTTCTGTGGCCCTGGTTTTGTCTTCACTATATCTTCTCATAAGACTTTCATGATCAAGAGGTTCCTGGCCAAGAAACAAAAGCAGAACCGTCCCATTCCACAGTGGATACAAATGAAAATTGGCAATAAAATCAGGCACAATTCCAAGAGGAGACACTGCAGAAGAACAAAGTTGGAGCTCTAAGGAGTCGCACACATAATGAACCTAGGTTCATTAGCATCGCACTATGTCAAGCTGACTGAGATGTTACCATATCAAGTTTAAATTACGTCACAATCTGATCACTTCCCATGGAACACATGTGGTTTTTAAGCACCCATATTTTCGTATCAGACCTATGGTGTTAAAAAAAAATCCATATATGCTCCAACAAATTTGAGAAAATGGACAAATTTTTAGAAAGTTTTAGGTGCAGACTCCCTAAACTAACACAGACAGAAGAAGAAAATTTGAACAAACCCGTAACAAGAAATAGAATTGAACTGACTGTCAGAAACTCCCAATGAAAAAAATGTCCTAGCCCTGATGGCTACACCAGTTAATTCTACCAAATACTAAGAAAAGATTTTACAACAATTCTACTCAAACAATTTTAGAACATAAAAGAAAAAAAATGAAGTGCCCTCAAACTCATGCTCTGAAGCATAATCCATATACCAAAGCCAAGTAAAGACATCACTAAAAAATAAATTACAGACCATTATCTTTCATGAGCCTACATGCAAAAAAATCTCTCAATAAAATCCTAGACAATGGATTCCAACATCATACCAAAAATATAATTCATCACAATCTAACAGGCTACATACCAGGTATGTTAAGACAGATCAACAATAAAGAAATAATCATTATGATCTATTACATAAAGGGAAAAACTATCAATTGATATAGAAAGGGCATCTGACAAAATCCAACACTCTTTCTTGATAAAACCATTCAACAAACTAGGAATAGAAGGTAAATCTCTCAAGATAATGAAAAATATATATGCAAAATGAACAGATGACATTATTATCAAAGGAAAGAGATTAAGAATGTTCTCCTTGTGAAAGGGAACTAAATGAGAACCTTTATCACCCCTCCTATTCAATATTATATCAGATGCAGTACAGCAACGAGGCAAGAAATGGAAATAAGTATTCAAACTGTCTCCATTTGCATATATAATGCTACACACTGAGAATTCAAAGACTCAGCAAGAAAATTACTGGATCTAATTGAACAATCCAACAAAGTGGCAGGACATGTTGCAAGGAGAGACCAGTTCTTGGACGACATCATGCTTGAGAGGGTAGAGGGACAGCACAGGAGAGGAAGACCCTCTATGAGGTGGACTGATTCAGTGACTGAGGTAATGGGGGTAGGTGTGTTGATGACAGTGGGATTGGCACAAGACAGAGCAGGATTTAGGGTGGTTGTACATAGGGTCGCTATGAAACGCAAGGGAGTGACGGCACATAACAACAAAAATAACAACAACAACATCTCACTCAGAAAAAAGACAACTCACCCAAACAACCCAATTAGAAATGGACAGAGGACATGAAAACACACTTTACCACTGAAGAAATTAATATGGTCAACAAACACATGAAGAAATGCTCAAGATCATTATTAGAAAGATGTAAATAAAAAACAACAGTGAGCTATCATCTCACCCTAACATAAACAGCAAACAGCAAACTTCAACAATAAAAAACAAATGCTTGCGAAGGCAAAAAAAGATTGAAATGCTCTTACAGAGCTACTGGGAATGTAAAATGGGCAACCAATAGGGAATACTGCCTAGTGCGTCCTTAAAAGGTTGGAAATAGAAATAATAGTTGATTTAGCAATTGCACTGAGTATATATCCTAATAAAATAAAAATTGTGACACGAACCAAGAGATGAACACTCAAGTTTATTATAGCATTATTTACATAGAAATAATGCAAGCATTCCAGGTGTCCATCAACAGACTCATGGTTAAAGAAACTACAAGACATTCACACAATGGAGTATTATGCTACACTAAGTTGTGCCAAGAAATCTGGAGGACAACTACCAGGCCAACTGCCTAAAAGAGATCCATATTTATTCCCATTTCAAAAAAAAAAGGGGACCTGACAGAGTGTGAAAATTATTGTGCAATATCACTCACAAGCAAAATCCTGCTCAAAATTATCCAGAAATTACTTGAACACTCACAGAGAACTACCAGAAATGCAAGCTGGGTTTAGAAGAGGCCGTGGCACTAGAGACATTACTGGCAATGTCAGATGGATTTTGGAAGAAAGCAGAGTACATGAGGGATATCTGTGTTTTCTTGACTATGTAAAGGGCATTTGACTGTGTGGATCACAACAAATTGTGGCTAACCTTGAGAAAAATGGGAATCCCAGAACACTTTTTTTTTTTTTTTGACCTTGAGTCTATACCACCTAAATTTCTTTTTTTTTTTTCTATATTTTATTAACTTTCATAAACATTTACAGAGATTTTGGGTTTCCATTCATTCATTGTTACACTAGTCTCTCTACCCTCCTCCCAGTTTGTTCTTGTCCAAATGCCACAGTGCTTGTCAAAGCCAGTTCTGATTAATCTTCTTTTGTCAGTGTGTCCTTT
>NW_006400029.1:2852539-2869514 GCF_000299155.1 Elephantulus edwardii | reverse complement strand
ATATATTCTCTCATTCTTCATTATGTCTGGGAAGTTTTCCTCTAGTAATTCTTCCACAACTTTTTCAGTGCCTTTACTTGCTTCTTCCTTTTCTGGGGAATCCCAGAACACTTGATTTTGTTCATGCAAAACCTATACTTGGAGCAGGAAGCAGTCCTCAAAATAGACCAGGGAAACACCGCATGGTTCAAAATCGGGAAATGAGTATGTCAGGGATGCCTCCTGTCTCCATACCTTTTATATCTAACATGCAGAACAGATCATTATGGAGGCTGGGGTTTATGAGGAGGAATGTAACACCAGAATTATAGGTAGACTTATCAACAACCTCCGTTATGCAGATGACACATCAACATGGACTGAAGCACTGCATCAAGAAGACTGAAGAGTCTCATCACTGGACCAACTGCAAGCACCATGATAGATGGAGAAGAGATCGAGGTTGTTAACAATTACAGCTTGATCGACTCCACTATCAAATATCAGTACCAGCAGTCAAGAAATCAAAATACAAATTACATTAGGTCACGGACTTTCCAGAGTACTCAGAAGCAATTATGGCAGTCTACAGACTAAGCTGTGTCTGATCCAGGCCATTGTTTTACAACATATCAGAGAGTTGGACAATGAATGACTTAAGGATGAAAGGAGACAAACTGATGCTTTTGAGTTGTGGTGCTGGAGAAGAGTCCTGAACATACCACGGACCAACAAGAAAACAAGTAGGTCTGTTTTTGAGAGGGTGAAACCAAGTTTTTCCTTGGAGAGTAGGAATTTGAAGCTCCATCTCATATACTTTGGGCATGTGGCCAGGGAAGGACCAATCCCTGGAGAAATACATCATGCTCGGAAGGGTGGAGGGACAGCGCAGGAGAGGCAGACCTCAGATGAGATAGATTTATATAGTGACTAGGGCAAATGGAGTAGATGTGTTGGAACACTGGCTCATGACAAGGCAGACTTCAGAGCAGTTGTAAATAGGGTCACTATTAGTTGCAGGCAACTCAACAGCACCTAACACCAGCAAGGAATAAATTAGCCAAACACTACCTAAAATGGATGAATTGAGAGAAAACTATGCTAAGTGACTTAAGTCCGTCACAGGAGGACAATTATTCTACAACATTAGTATAAGAAGCAATGGAGGCCTAACTCATTCTTGAATCGTTATCAAGGATGGCAAGGGAAAGAGAAGTGAATAAAGATTAATAGAAGGCTGAAGTTAGGTGAAGGGAAATGCAATCAATATGCAATAAAGGGATGATCAAACACTGTAATTAACTGCATTAATCAATGGCAAATAACATTATAAAAAGTGTATAGGAATGACTGAATAAAAACCCAGTATGATTTGTGAAGTTTTTCTCAAGTCACAGTAATAAAAGGGTGAGTTGCCAAAACATAAAGGCAAAACTAAGTCATAAGCTCCAACCTTCCAATAGCGAAGCAAACTCACTCTAAATGCTAGCATCTCAGGAAGCCAATATATATTATATTTTGGTGGAACCTAGATAAAGGAACAGAAAGTAAGTTAGAATACACCTTTCCTTGTTGATTTTTATTAGCATTATTAAGCTCGGATTCTTTGCTATATGTCTACATTCAAGATGTATTTGTATGTTAGATCAATTTTATAAGGTTGTGTGCAGCAAATTTAAAAATTAAAATTTAATAAAGGTGGAAAAAAAGGCATTCTGCAAAATTTAGCAGGATAAAAAGTAACTGAGGAATAATTACTATTCAAACGTGGCTTTGGTTTAAAAGTTAATTAAGCTCATATGAGACAGTTTTATAGCTAGCCATCTGTTTTCTTCTGGAAACATGAAAAGGTCAGTCAGATTAAGGTATATATAAAAAAAATTATAAAACAAATACAGGAGGTTGTAAGTGAAAGCAAGAACTAGATGCACTGTAGAGGCTTTCTTCATGATCCTAAGTATTTTCATACTTCCCTGTCTAAAAACCAAACCAGTTATTGTCAAATTATTCTGATTTATAGTAATCTCATGTATGTCATATGAAGAATCGTTTTCACCATTTTTACTGGCTGGTTTTTATGAAGCAGAGAGCTTGGTTTTTCTTTTCATGCATCTCTGTGTGGACCCCACCTCCAAGTTTTTGGTTAACTGTTTACACCACCCACGAATTGTATAATTATTTCACTATTAGAAACTGATACATATATTTTTATATATTTTAGTGTTAAGGTATTTAATATGTATGTATTCTTATAGTCACATGCAACATTTAAAATTTGGTTTTATTTACAACATGTCTATTTAATCTCTTTTCTTACCTCTTGTGTTAATTTTGGTATGAACCTCAAGCTGGGGATCACTTGAAACCATACAAGGCCACCAAGGATAAGTTCCCACCTTAGACCACACAAGATCGCCAACCTGGAACTTAACACCGGTAGATACTTCTGCTGTTGGAATGGAAGATATTGGCTGGATCTAAAGAGAAAAAGTCATAAAGCGTCATTAACAAAGAAGTTAAAAAAAAATTAAAAGGGAAGTTAAAAATCCTATCGTTAATATAAAAAAACACAGGACTGAGGGTCTCTGTTACTGAATTCTTTTTTTGACAAGCCTTTCTGAGAACTCACAGGATTAGTAAAAGAGGCCTTAGATTTGAAAAGGAAACAATTTACTGAAAATACTTATTTCTTAAACTAGCCCTAAGATTTCAGTATACTATTTAAAATAAAGACATACAGAGTCATAATCATGCAATGTGTTATAATTGGATAACCCTGCTTTTACCTTCATAGGTAATATATGGCTACACAATATTTAATAAAGCAACTCACCGGGGTTTCTTCTTTTTGTACTGCTTCTTCTCTTGGTTTTTCTGAAACAACGTCAACTCTCTCATTTGGTCTCTAAGTGGAAAGGTATAGATGAGTAGAATAAAATGGCAGTGAACCATACAATGTAGGCATATTCAAAAAGAAATTTTTTTTTAAAAAAAGAATCATATATCAGGGAACACAGGATATTTATTAAGTGACTAATACAGAGGAAGAATAAAACTCACAGTACACGGTGCTATGTCTGAACATATTCTTTTCTATTATACACCAGAGCTGTATTTCCTATGTCTTGTTCTATTCTTTTTAAAATCTAATTTCCAATTAAAATTAAATTGGTACCATTTTGAATTGGAAGGAGGAGTGGCATCCACTTCCATAACAGCTTGCCTCCGGAAACCCTATGAACCTGAAGAGAGGATGAAAGGCACCCAAGCGTCGAAGACTCTCCTTCATAGGGTCGCTATGAGTCACCTGCGACTCGACGGCACTTAACAACAACCACCACCACCACCACCATTTTAAAAATCTATCAGAGTGAATAAAAAATGGGCACCCTAGGACTGTTAGTAAGAGATTAACTTTTGGGGGAAAATATTTGGCAATATGTGTGTAAAGCCTTTTGACCCAGAAAATTAACTTTTAAGAATATATACTGAAGAATGATTGAGAAGTATATGAAAAAAATATTTTTGTTCAAAGATAAATATCTCAGTCATACTAATAAGACAAACATATTAGGAACAATCTAGATATTTTTTAAAAATCAGCTTTTTAAAAATTATAAATAGTAGAATAAGATAAATAAATTTTAATGACAATATGATACTATTTGAATATAGTAGGCTGCAAAACAGTTTGTACACTATAAATTTTTTTCAGATATACAGGAAAAAGCCCCCCCAAACGTAGAAGGGTATAGTCACTATCAAAAATGGTATGTCGCTTCCGAAATACAATAGGATCCAGAAATCCTACTCCTAAGTATATACCATAAAGAAGGAAAAGCCACACATGAATAGACATCCCTCCCCATGTTTACTGCAGGAATATTCAGAGTATAAAGAAACCCCTAAGTAAAACAAAACAAAACAAAACAAAACCCTAAGTGTCTAACAACAGATAAATGAATAAACAAAATGTTGCACACAAATACAATGAAATACTATACAATAATAATGCTAATTAGTCCATGAAAAATGTTATACCATACGTGAATCTGGCAAATTTGCTGAGTAAAATAAGTTAATTACAAAAGAACTAATATCATATAACACCAGTTTTATGAAAAGTCAAGAATAGGTTTACAAAGGGAAAGCAGTATTTTTTAATGGATAAGAGGAAGGAAAGGAGAATTACCATGAGAGGAGGGGAAACTTCTATGCAAACCACTATCTGCTACTAAGTTGGAATTGACTTAGAACTGACTCTCCAGTGAGTTTTTAGAGCCAGTGAATTGCATGCAAGGAGATGGTTCATCTTTCTCTCAAAGAGCAGCTGGAAAAAAATACTACAAGTTTAGAAAAAGGTTATCTCTAAATGAAAGAATAAATGATTTTCATTTTCCTTGTGCTTTTCTGATTTTTGTCATGATATCTACAATAAACATATATTACAAGGATAAAAAAGGTTTTATCTCTAGGTGACAGAATAAATGATTTTCACTTTCCTTGTGCTTTTCTGATTTTGTCATGATACCACAATAAACATTACAGAGGAGCAGAAAAGACAGGCATTAAACAGGTAAAAATACAAATAAATATATGAAGTAAGGGGTTATGTATGTGTTGTCTATGTTTAGATATGAAGGAACATAAATTATAATCTGAGACTAAAAGAAAAATGAGCTAGTCTGGAGAAAAGACTATTCCAGGAAGAGAAAAATGTGCAAGCCACCGAGGTTAAAAAAAATGAAAGCCACTATATCAACAGGGCTTTAGTTACCTACAAGGAGGTGAGAAGTTAGAAAATAAGGTTGGAGAGGTAGGTCAGATTATGAAGGACCCATAAACGTAGTTGGAGTGCTTGAGTTTTATTTTACGTGCACTAAAAAAAAACACTAAAAATGTTTAAGACTAGCATGTACCAATTTATGTTCTAGAAAGATTATGCTAGCTATGACATGGAGAATATTTGGGAAGGAACCAAGATTGGAAGAAGAGTTTAATTAGAGGTTTACTGCAATAGTTGAGATGAAAATTAAAATGACTACTTGCTGGCAGAAATTAACCTGTCAGATTCCTATGTGGTGGTACCATGAAAATATAATCTTGCAGGCGCATTACTTAGCAAGTTAAAGAAAACGGTCTCTGTCTCAATGAAAAACCTTTTCCTGATCATCAGAGTAACAACAAAGCAGTTTAGAAATACTGCTTGCACACAATTAACAAAACTATCTCATTGTTGTCATACGGGAATTGACCCATAACTGACCCTTCTAGATGGTTTTTCGAGACTACAGTTGCATGAGAAGAGATTGTCCACCTTTCTCCCTCAGAGCCACTGTAGATTAGAACAGACATGCTCAGCCTTTGGTTTAGCAGCTTAACTCCTTACCTATATGCTGTACCAAAAGAGAAAGAAGTACTGTTTTCAAAGATCTACTCATTCTAGTAAATATATGATAGGGCCGCCTGAGGAAACATATATGTAGCTAAGAAAATAAGTCATTTTCTACCTTACATTCAATTTTCGTGATGTCTGGATCTAGGAGATCCCGATAATTTTTATTGATGGTGGATAGACAAGAAATCTTTACCATGTAACAGAATTCTACCACTGTAAGAATTAATCTGAAACCTAGTCACAGTTTTCCCTTTCTGGATACATAGTTTCCTTCATTATCTTTTTACTACTCAAATGTCTTACCATTGTAGATTTTTGTTTCTCAGTTCCACATTGTGCATGATTCCTTCAGCTCACTATGAAACAGTGCTAAAATGAATTTTACTAAATTGACAACTATCGAAGCTATTTATAAAAAGAAAGTCATGGCAAGGGGGAAGAAGGGCGTTTTGAAGAATTATTTTAAATTTTCTCAAGTATGGCACATAACAACAATAATATACTATGACAGGTTTGGAAGCAGGAGTGGCATCCACTTCCTAAATAACATGACTCTGGAAACTCTATGAACTTTGATAAATGTCGATAGTTGTAGAGAGGCTTCAGGCCTTTTGTTCATAGGGTCACTATGAGTTGTGCTTGACTCAAAGGCAATCAACAACAACAACAACAACAGAGAATCTAAATAAAAGAAAAAAATAAGGGTATTGCTGTGATAGAGAGGAAATCTATGCTGTAAAATATATAAATAAGTGAACAAAAAGAGAAACACTAGGGAGCTTGTTAAAACGGATAACTTGGGCTCAAAAGAAAGGGAAGTTAAGATTAAGAAAGGGAGAAACTTTGAAGAAGAAATGGGGAAAGGAAGTTAAATAGATAATAAGAAAAAAGTTAAAAAATGACAAAGATAAAATATTTATCAGTATAAAATCCATCTTTCTTCAGTATTTTATAGAGCAGGTATAAGTTAAGAACATACCAAAATCAAGGAGGAATTCCTTTTTCTAAAATTTAACTTAATTTTATTATTTTTTGTGTGTGGATCATTAAATCAGATCTGAATAGTACAGTAGGAGACTGTCCCTGCTTCTCCAGCAGAGCATCTGATGGAGTTGAACTTGGGCATCTCTGGGATTGCGGTGCAGCTTCTTACCACTAGGCCACCAGAGCTCCCCAGGAATTGCTTTATTAATATAAAGATACTGGTGAGTCAGTGGTACTTACTCATCTTAAGTTTAAACATGGACTTATATATCACTCTTTTACAGTTTTGGGGAATTCCACATGGAAAGACCTATTTTCCAGTTAGGAATCAAAGTTTCATAAGCAGAAAAAAAAAGTGAGAAAGCAATAAAAGTAAAGGATCCTAAATATTCCTTGTAAAAATGTTTTCTAATATTATCATGAAAATCTAAGATATTCACTAAGCATATTCAACAATATGCATCAAATTTAGAAGAATTCTAAACACTAAAATTACTGAGAAAAATTTTAGAACATTAAGCAAAATAATATTCACAAAAAGAACAAAATATATAAATATTAAAACTGAAAATATTAAAGGTAATATGATTTTATTCTTTTAGTTTCTGAATGGTTTGCTGCTTAAGTTAATGATCTTAAGAATGATAAAATCTGTATGAATATAACATGTTAGAACAATTTGTAAGAAGTTGAAAGTTTAAAACTCTTAACTGAGAGTGAATGGAACCCATTCTACCACCTGACCTTTTTAAATGGAAATGGCAAGAGTTAATGAAGAAGAATGAGTGAAATGAGTCCAAAAGGAAAATTATTATATAAGAGCACCATTTTACAAAAAGCTAAAGAAAGGTTTACTCAGAGAGTAAATCAGGGATGGTTCCCAGGAAGGGGAAAAGAAGCGAGTAGAAAACTGACTGAGAATAATTACCAATATGAGTGAAGGAAAAGAATATGGAATGAATGAGTAATCAATGTTATTGAACAGAAAGTACATAACTGATTGATTAAAAAATAGTTATACTCTTCTCTGCACTAGGAGCAGCTTTCCTGCCACAGCCCCTCATCCCTGAAAATTACGCCAGCACCAACTGTGTCTCCACCCCTTTCCTGGTCAGGAGGGCCTCTCAGCTGTCTGCAGTGGTGCTGAAACAACCAGAAACACTGACAGGTGAGAACTTCAGCTGCTTGACAGCCCCAAATTCCTTGATTTCACTTATATCCCTGATCACAGCTTCCAAACCAGCACTATCTCAAGTGATATTGACACAGCTGCCAAGTTTACTGGGGCTGGGGTTGCAACGACTGATTGGAGTGGCTGGCTCCGGAGCTGAAACTGAGAATGTGTTTGGGAGCCTCATCATCGGTTAGGCTAGGAATCCTCTGAAGCAGCAGCTCTTCTCCGACACCATTCTGGGCTCTGCCCTCTCAGAGGCCATGGGACTCTTTTGCCTGATGGTGGCCTTGCTGATCCTCTTTGAGATGTGAAGGAGCCATCTCCATCTCCATCTCCATAATTTGTTGGTTTTCTCTGTCCCCTTCCCCATGTCTTGTCAACCCTATTTCTTCCTTTCCCTATATCTCCCTAGGCAGTCTGGGCAAATGATTGGCTCAGGGTTTGACTGAGGAAAGATAAATAAATAATGTTAGTAAGATTTAAAAACATTAGTTATATTTGTATATTTTTATTCAAACCATAATTTTTTAAAAGGGTTAACTAAGGAACCTAGGCATTAGTGGATAAACCCACTCAAGTACGAGGTCAGTCAAGACTGCTGTTTGAAGGGGAGCTCTGGTGGCCTAGTGGCAAGAAGCTGCACTGCAATCCCAGAGGCGGATGGTTCGAATCCACCAGATGCTCTGCCGGGGAAGGAGGGACAATCTCCTCCTGTACCAGTCAGATCTGATTTGACGGTACACTCACACAAATAATAAAAAAAAAAAAAAAAAGAGAGAGAGAGACTGCTGTTTGAATAGGGTCTATACATACCCACATGCCTGAGTCATTACACTTGCCAGGGAGGAAGAAATGCAGAAATACTACCACATGCTTCTAATCTGTGGGAATCTGCTAAAGCAGCTTTACAAAATATACATTTTAGTAGTGATCTCAGGTATCCTGCTGTCTACATGTTTGGACACATTTTCATTGCTGGGGAAAAAAAATCACTTAAGATGTTCTAGGTAACAGTCACTCTTCAGAAGGCTATGAATAACTATGAATTCTCTTTCACTTCCATAACTTACAAAATAATGAACACCAAAGATCTGACCTGCCATTAACAACCATGGGGACACAGAGTTTTAAGAAATTAAAACACGGAAGCAGGCTTTCCTAAAGGAAGTAGCAAAAATCCTTTTTAAATGAAGAAAATCCAAATAAAAATATGTAAGGTTAGAATACAAATCATTTTGTACATATCACTTGCGATTATACAGCTTAGCAGCATGATAGTCAAAATAAAACTGATGCAGATGGCATAAGCTTGCTTCTAGAAAGTGAAGAATTTAAGAAAATCAAGGACTACTACAACCTTCAGTATGGATCACATCTCGATACTGAGAAAAATAAAAACAGGCAACACCATGATAAATGGAGAAAAGACTTAAGTTGTCAATTATTTCATTTTACTTAGATCCGCAATCAACACTCATAGCAGCAGTCAAAAAAAGCAAAAGATCTGTCGCAGAGGAAAAATCTGCTTTCAAGAATTGCTCCAAAGTGCTCCTAAAGAGCAAAAAAAAAAGTTTAAAGACCAAGGTGTGCCTGATCCACACCATGATTATTTTTAATTGCTTCCTACACATCTAAAAACTAGACAATGAGTAAGGACAACAGAAAAATAATCAATGCCTTTATGGTGTTAGAGAAGAATATTGCTGACTCCATGACAGCCCAAAGAATAAACTTCTTGGAGAAGTGCAAACAGGGTATTCCTGGGCAAGTTTTTAAAATGGAGGGGCCAGTCCTTGTAAAAAGACATCAAGCTGGGAAAGATGGAAAGCCAGAGAAAGAGAAGAAGAACCTCAAAAAGATGGAGTAGCACAGCGACTTTAACAATGGACTCAAGCATGGTGGAGACTGCAGATAGTGTAAGGTTCACATCTGTTGCTAACAGGGTCGTTATTAGTAGAAGTCAACACAATGATAAATAAGATCCTTGAGAGCTCAAGTTTCAAAGTTCCTTTGTCAGAATAGGGTACAATTTTAAATTATTACCTAATTCCTTTTGTTTTCTTTTTTTATTATTTTTGTGTGAGTGTACCGTCAAATCGGATCTGACTGGTACAGGAGGAGATTGTCCCTCCTTCCCCGGCAGAGCATCTGGTGGATTCGAACAGTGTGCCTCTTGGATTGTAGTTGCATCTCCTTGCCACTAGGCCACCAGAGCTCCCCTCCTAATTCCTTTTTTAAAATTAATTTTAATGAAAGTTGACAGAGACTCTGGATTTCCATTCATTCATTGTTGCACTTTTCTCCCTGCACAACCTCCCCCCCCCAAAAAAAAGTACCCAATTCTTAAGCTGAAAATTTCCCCTCTGTTCACCTTACTTTTTGAAAGAAGAGAGATGGAAAGAAGTAAAGGGAAAGGAGTGATAAAGAGACAATGGAGAGAAAGAAATAGCTGGGTGGAAAACCTCTATATTTTCTCTTTCAGGCAATGGCTTTAGCAACATTCAGTAAATCAAAGCCAATTTGTATATTTTTATCTTAAATCAAAATTATTAGTCCTCTAAGATACTGCACAATCCGAAAAACAAAACATTAAATTATGCCCAGAACAATTAATTAGAAACTAAAATTAACTAACATTCTTAAATTATATCTAAATATTCTAATCCCCAAGTATATCAGTTAAGTGAAGGTTTAAGCGGCATAAAGAACAAAGTATAGTAAATAACCAATAAAAACAGAATTTATTTTAAAATTTCATTCCAATGTGATGACTAGACACACCATGATACTGATAAGAGGAAATCAGATATCAAAACAAGCAAAATGTTTAGCCTAATATGTTAAATTGGATATTCTTCCATTTGCCAGTTCCTACAGCGATAAAAAGGAAGTGAGGGAAAGAAAGAGTGAAGGGGGGTGTTTGTGTGCGCACACGTGTCTGTCTCTCTTCTATAGGTATATCAAAGAAATGTTCTAATGAACATATTTAGAGTATAAAAATTTTCTACCTTCTACCAATTAATTTATTCATACAAGTCAATATAAGCTAGTCCTATGAATTAGGTCAAACACAAAGATGGGATGGATTGTTTAATAAGTGGCATGATAAATTTTAAAGCATTTCAGAAATAATTTACACTTATACCTCATCAACATAGTCAAGTTCCAAAGATCAGGCTGTTACATGAAAAGAGTTATTGTGAGAAAAGGAAGGACAACATTAAATCACTAAGTGGATGTTGAATGCATCATCATATAATTCCTAAGCCATTGAAAATTATGGCCCAGTAGAGTTGACAGGTAACCTTAACCATCACAGCCAAAGCATACCTCACATCTCAGCATTTGATACTGTCAGATGTATGCTTTTCACTTGGAAAATAATGGAATCATTTTAGCCATTTTTTTAAACTACTGAAGTAAACGCAAAATGTAAAAAAAAAATGACATAGCTATTAAGTAAGGAGCAGGTATAGTTCCAAAAGCCTTTATTTATAGATTTAAAACTACTACTAGAATAGCTAAAATGCCTTGATTTACTTTTTTCCTCATTAGCCTCTTTTATGTACTTCATGGCAGTTAACGTTAGCTGAACTCATATGTGATGGATGTACGGACATATTTATTTTCTGGCGCCTCTCACTAGAATATATATATACTCTGAGAAGGGGCGTCTTTACTTTTCATTCTTTGCCATTTCTTCAATCTTTATAATAGTATATGGCACATGATAGGTACTCTATCAGTGTTTGTTAAGTGAATAATGAGAAAACTACAGAAAAAATGAAGAAACATGTTGAAGTGTTATGTTATGAAAAAAATCGTATTTGAGTCATATGATCTAATGAAATCCAGTTACTAAAAAACTAAGTCAATAAGAAGCAAACATTTCTTTCAGCACAAGAGAAAATAGTTTATTTAGGTTATTCCAGATTAAGCAGCAAGGAATTGTGTGTGTGTGTGTGTGTGTGAATCCCTGTTTTTACTCCTCAAACATCTGAAAAATGTCTACAATTTATATAATATCTGAGAATACAGACTAAAAAAATCTTCATTCAAGACAGACTTGGTTTCTTACTACTACTACTATTATTTTAGGGAGCCCTGGTGGCTCAGTGAACTGCCAACTCAAAGGCACACAGCTCAAATCTACCAGCTGTTCTTCAGAAAAAAGATGGGTAATCTCTTCCTATACCATTATACTGCCTCTGAAAACCTGCTGGAGAGTCAGCTATTAATTCCAACTCGAATATAAAAAACAACTACTACTATTTATTATTATTATTCTTAAGCAAATCACACTGATGTTCAAATATTTAAAAAATTCAGCTCTCTCTGTGTGTTAAATTACCTATTAAGGATGACTTATGAAAACTACAATTGAAATTTTAATATATATGCGCGCACACGCGCACACACACACACACACTAATTCTGGATTTAGTAAAAAGATTTCATTTATTATTTCAGGTTATTTTGTGGTGAACTCATTAGCAACAAGTGTTAAATCTAACTTACAGGAGCATATCTGTTGGTCTAAAATAATTTTTATAATTTTAATTTTGTCTCTCAAGTTCATTTTATAAAAACAAGGATTTATTTTAAGCACATTAAAATTAATCAAAGCTTCAAGATCAAAGAAACATTCAGCAAGATTCTTGCTGTGTGACAAGTTCTTAAAGTATTTAACTAAAATGGCATTCATTAATTTCTAAACAAGTATTTTCATTACCATATTCCAAGCATCTTGCTGGAAATTAAAAGATATTAAAAAAAAAATAACAGTAAAAGAGATAATAATTATAAAGATCTCTTTGGCTCCCAATAAATATGAAAGAGTATAAAAATTTTTAAAAAGATGTTTCAACTTACATTTTGTTCCTCTGGTTCTAACTTGGGGATTTTGTGTGACTTGCGCTCTTCAGATCTAGATGAGTCATGCTTGTTACTTTTTTTCCTCTTTTCTTTCCTGCTTTCATGCTTTGACTTTGTGTGCTCACTTGCTTGTACTTCATTTAAAAGGTCTCCACAAAGAGAAGACTCGAATAATTCCCTGCCATTCTGGATAGTTTTGGTTATTTTAAGTTTAATTTCAGGTGAACCAGTCTTCTTTGGAATCACAGTTTGTGGTACTGAAGGAGGTGGTGGTGGCTGTGGGGGGGAAGGTTTTTCCAAAATTTCATGTGGTCGTGTGTTTGGAATTTCTGTGTGGTAATAGTCAGGGGGGTTAAAGTTTCTAACTGCACCAAAGCCATTGGCTGACCCATTGGGGTACTGATTATATGACTGGTATTTGGTTTGAGTTTCATACATGCTGATTGATGGCAGGTAGCCATTTGTGAGTGGCGGAAGATCTTCTGTTGTAGGTGGATACTGAAAACCTTGCTGCAAGGTAGCTTCATACGGTGTCTGGCCACCATCTTCAACAATGTCACTGTTGTTATCAAAGGCATCCTCCTGACGGATGTTAGCGGAGTCAATGAGTTGAGGTGGTTGCTGAATTGTGTTTCCCATGATCCCTTGCATGAAAGAGAAAGAGAAATCCATTGTTCTGCTCCAGCATCCTTAATTTTCCCTTTCTCTCATCGGGACTAAAATTTTAAAAAGAGAAGATTAAAAAATATTAATATCTTTATAGGTTAGAATAAATTGAAAAAAAAAATTACAATACTTTGAACCCAATTTTTATATCCAGATATGTATAGACACTAAATATTTTTAAAACAAATACCATTCTGAAATAAAGCAAATATTTTTATCTTAAGTAGTTATCTGCTTAAAAGCAATTAATTACACTTACAAAAACTATGGCAATATTACTTTATCATTTTTGCAAAAGGGCAATAGTCTAACATCTCTGTCTTCCCGTTTACAGTTATCTTGAGTTAAAACCTGTTTGCAAAACAAACAATCCCAACACATATAAATTACATTTCATATAAGCTTCCTTTAAATCATTCATGTTTTGTTCCACCTTGTTTTTCAAAATCAGACTGTAAATATTTTAAATGCAAAGTAAAAAGGCCTATTCTTTTCCCCACAGCACTATTCCCACCCTTCTACTTCATACTTTACTATAATAAACACTTCAGTAGTGTGGCATCAGGACTGGTGGAAGATCTATCAACAATCTGCGTTATACAGATGACACAACCCTGCTTGCTGAAACTGAGGAGGGCCTGATGCACTTGCTGCAGAGGGTCAAGGACTGCAGTCTTCAGTATGGATTAAAGGTCAATGTCAAGAAGACAAAGACTCTGGTAGCACCAGGATGGATGGTGAAGAGATTGAAATTGTGAACAACTTTAGTCTGCCTGGCTCCACGGTCAACACTCTTGGCACCAGCAGCCAGGAAATCAAAAAACGTATTGAGATGGGAAAGTCTGCTGTTAGGGACTTCTCCAGGATACTGAAGAGCAATGGTGTCACTCTGGAAACTAAGGTGTGCCTGATACAGGCGATGGTCTTTGCAATCACTTGTTATGCATCAGAGAGTGACAATGACTAGGGAGGATAGAAGGAGAACTGATGCCTTTGAGCTGTGGTGCTGGAGAAGAGTATTGAATGTACCATGGACTGCCAGGAAAACAAACAGATTCATCCTGGAGAGGGTTAAACCAGGCTGCTCCTTGGAGGCAAGGATTCTGGGGCTTTGTCTGACATACTTTGGACATGCTGTAAGGAGGGACAGGTCCTTGGAGAGGGACATCATGCTTGGGAGGGTGGAGGGATGGCGCAGGAGGGGAAGTCCCTCTATAAGGTGGATTGATTCAGTGACTGGGGTAATTGGGATGGGTGTGTCAAAGGCAGTGTGACTGGCACAGGATAGAGCAGAGTTTAGGGCTGTTGTACATAGATAGGGTTGCTATGAGTAGCAAGCGACTCGATGGCACATAAAATAACAACAGTTATCCTTCCAAATCTTTCTTTGTACTTATATATAAATTCTTATAAAGTTTATTCTGTAACTTGTTTACTTAACTTAAAACTCCATTTCGGCATCTTTCTTTATCGGTATGTATTTATATACTTCATTCTTTAAATGGTTGCACAGTATACAACTGAGTTATCTACCACAATGTATTTATCCATTTGTATACTGATTTTCAGTTGCTCAAAATGACTTGATATTATAACAAGTTTTGTTTATATAAGTATTCTTAAAACAGTATCCTCATAAATGTGAAATTAGGTAGATACTGTAAAATTATTCCACAGAGTTATATAAATTTACACACAAATAGTATATGAGTGGCCTTAATCTTTATATGTCTGTCAATATCTCATTGTTTTTGACCTGTGGTGTATGTGTATATATAGCAGAATCATCTGGGATGCTTTTACAAAATGTACATGTCAGGAGTCCAATTCCAGATGATTCTAATTTAGTAAATCTAGGATAAAGACTGGATCAGGAGTATTAAGACCAGATCCCAGGAGATTATGATGCACATTTTTGGTTAACAATTAGTACATTATGCTCTTACAATTCATACTTCTACAAAGTGCTTAAAAATGTCCACACAAATACTGCATGGTGCCACTGTTGTAGAATGGGACTGACATCAGGGTTGGAGTAAGATTGAGAAAAACTGGATAAATTATGTATACTGCATTGAAACAGATGAGGGATAGAACAATTTAAAAGCGATATATGATAGGGTATTATGGTTATCACAAGAGTCCAGTATTAGGGGAGCTCTGGTCGCCTAGTGGTAAGGAGCTGCAACTACAATCCCAGAGGCGCACGGTTCGAATCCACCAGATGCTCTGCCGGGGAAGGAGGGACAATCTCCTCTTGTACCAGTCAGATCTGATTTGACGGTATACTCACACAAAAATAATAAAATAATTTTTTTAAAAAAAAAAGAGTCCAGTATTAAGGTTGCACAGTGGAGTGTACTCGGGGCGGGGAGGTATACTTCTCCACTACTCATATTCAACAAGAAACTCAGAGTGGCCCATGAGCAACTATATGCATGTACGTAGGGTTGGGGGACAGACAGAGGAAGAGTAAAGGGGAGGGAAGGAGGAAATCTGATGACTGCACATCTGAAACTTCTGAGGAAGTCTGTAACAACATATAGCTGCTGATCCAACTCTAAACCTTTGCCTCTACATGTGTGGACCACTGACCAATGCCATCACTAGGGAAGCTTGTTAGAAATGCAATGTCTAATACATGTTACAGTGTGAGAAGCAATGAAAACTAAGAAACTCTAATTCATAAAGTCTGGAGTTAGACTGGATATATGTGTTTACCAAAGTGAAATATTTCTGGGTATACCAATGAAAGAACTTTTCTTTTACTTTTCAAAGAGAGGAGCGAACTGGGGGGTGGGGAGAGAGGGCTGAGCTGGGAGAAAAGTGTAACAATGAATGAATGGAAATCCAAAATGTCTGTAAATGTTCGTTAAAATTAATAAAATTTTAAAAACATCCACATTATTTTAACAATATCATAATTACAGACAAGTATCTATTGACAAATGCTACAAGATGACACTGACCTGTCATAAGGTTTGACAAGTCTGTATCTCACGATAGAAGATTAAGGGACAGTCCATATATATTACTTATTCCACTCTAATAGAACACATTAGGCAAAAAAGGTTTTCACTATTTTGACAACAATAGCTGCTTAAGAAACTGTGAAGAAGATTTCTGGAGCTACCGTCTAGTTCAACTCTATGACTAATTATAACACCTACTATCTTGATTCTATGGAGCTCTGATGGTCCAGTAGTAAGAACCTGCACAGCAATCCCAAAGGCACATATTTCTAATCCACCACCTGATCCAGCGGAGGAGGGGCAATCTTCTCCTGTGCAATTTACTGCCTCTGAAAGTCTACTGAAGGGTCAGCCTTGGGTCAGTTCTGACTTGACTTGATGGCACACAAGGACAAGAACAACAATCTTGATTCTAGAGGATTTACAACAGGGATAATAAAACAAGTAACCCAAAACAGCAAAGGGAAAGGAGACGCATGAGCTGGCAATACATTTTTCATGATGTATTCAATTAAACAGCTGCTAGTACTGTTAATAGCAAAAGAAAGGAATTTCAGAAGTTCTAAAACCTGCAAACAAATGAGTAATGGTACATGCAAAAAATTGTGTTGCAATCTACCAGATGCTCTGCTGGAAAAGGAGGGGCAATCTCCTCCTGTGCCAGTCGGATGTGATTAGATGTTACACAAGAAAAAAAAAAAATCTAAGAGCATGTATAACTTGGCAGTGGAGGGCGGTAGGAAGATGAGAGCACTCATTTTCCTAGCCTCTACTCTGGGTCAGGTATTTTTACCCATTATCTCATATAATCCTCATAGCATCTCTCTAGGATTCCCAATTCACAGATAAAAAGAAACTGAGAATGGAATTCTAAAATCTCTGTAGATGTTCACTGAAATATATAAATATATATTCCTTTAATTCCTA
>NW_006400029.1:2815156-2852439 GCF_000299155.1 Elephantulus edwardii | reverse complement strand
TAAAAAATGGGGGGGGCAAAGGTTAAATGGCCTGCTTAATCCATAACACAAAAGTGGTAGAACTAGAAACAGACTTCAAATGTACCTGATTTCTTCCCCTACCACTGCATCATTTGTTTCCCTCAGATATCAATTCCAAGAAAAGGATCTGTTCTCTTGTCATGTATTTTAAATGCCTTGGTCACTGCCAAAACAATTAATAACCACCACTAACACTCAAATGAGTGTGTAGTTTGTGCCAGGAATTTCTAAGTGCTACACATACCAGTTAAACCAGTTGCTTCCAAGAATATTTCAATTAATGGTAACTGTCAGAGTAAAACTGTACTTCATAGGGTTTTTAAGGATGAATTTTCAGTATTAGATTACCAGGCCTTTTTCCAAGACACTTAGGTTGTTACTGTTAGGTGGTATCAAGTCGACTACGACCCTATGAACAGCAGCATCATCCTCACAATCTATCTCTATCTACCCACTGTTGCAGTCACTGTATCAATCAGTCTCACTAAGGGTCATCCTCTCTTTTGGTAACCCTCTACTTTTTCGAGCATGATTTCTTACAGGTAGACTCAAACCTTCAACCTTTTGGTTAGCAGTGGAGCACATTAACTGTTTGCACTGTCCAGAGACTGCTTAATATACTGTACCAGAATCTAGCAGAGTATCATCTCTGTTTAATATACTGTACCAGGATCTAGCAGTGTCACAGTTACTATCTGTCTGACTCGACCTGATGATGCCTAACAGCAACAATCATCAAGTAGCTTTAAGGTTAAATGACTTGCACATGGCTAGTAATTAATTAACATGACTAAAACAATACAGTCCTAGTTCCACTGTCTGCTACTATACTGCTAATACTAATAATACATGTTATAATGCTGCTTCTCTACTTAGCTCAAAATTGAAATACTATCCTAATTTGACACTTAGCAAAATATGTAGCTGGATCAAAAGAACATACTCATCAAGGGATGTATATTGAAGTTCTGTAATACACACAAGACAATTATGGAGGTAGAATTCCATTTAGTTTACAATTCTAATTTTAAAGTAAGTTAGATATTAACATTTAACAAATGCAATTCACGTTGCTGGGTCACATGATTAAGTTTCCAGATTAGCTTCTCAAAATACAGTCTACATGGGTTTTCCAGGTATTTAGACTAAAGTTTCAAATGTTTTTTTATTTAGTTCCAAACGCAAACATCTAAGAAGAGTGATACTTTCCCAACTTTTGTTCAGTTTTAGAACAAGTATTATATTTGTATTTGAACTAAGAAATAATTATTATTTATAATTATACAGGCATTTCCAACTATAGAGTATATTCATATTTATTCTTATTTAATTCTCAAAACAACCCTCCAACTCTGATGGGACAGGTGCTAGCTTCATGTTTTAGATAAGTACAGCATATGAAAGATGCTTCTTTACCAAACTAATTAGTAGTTAATTAAGTCTGAGAAAGGACAAATATCCTGACTCAGTAATAAAAAAAAATGAACTCCCAAGGATAATCATACTGCAACTTAAAGAGTCATGCATTACGAACTGAACATACTATCCATTCTTTCACTAGCTTAGCTCCTTTTCAGACTCATCCCAAGATTTATCATTTCTCTCATTTCATTTAACTTCCTAGGTTAGATAATCAATCTCTTGGTCAAGCAATAAAACTAGCAGGTGAGCACTTACAGAGGTTAGGGTTTGGGGGTTTTTCCCCTTTAAAAGTCTTTCTGATTTGTTCTTTCATCTCTACCCCCATGTCAAGACCTCAACATCTTATAAAGACCTATGGCAACTGATTTTTCAGTCATTTTTTTTGTCTCTAGCGTCTTCAGGCGTAGTAATTTGATAATGCTTCCTAAAAGCAAACAATGATCAAGTGAATTCATCTATTCACCTATGAAGAAATTTCTCCCTACTCTCCCCAATCTCCTCCAGATCTTTTCAAGATTTTCTATCATCTTTTTCTATCAACCCAAACTTTATGTATATAAATGATTTTTTTGAGCTTCCATAGAGTCAAACATCTACAAAATGTGACTTCACTTTTATATTATACTTAATCCTGTGAAGTGAAATTTCATAAACATTCTATACTTGGGAAAAACTCATGTTTAAAAAAAAATGATACAACATTAGTCACTTTTATTGTTCTGTAGTCAATAAAAGGTGAGTAAAAGAATAAAATACATCTTCAAAGTACAATACAGTGCTATTTGCATGACAACTCTCTTATAATTTGTGAATTACCCAAACTTCTCACTTTTCCCCAATATGCTCCATACTCTTCCAAAAGCCTGCTGGACAGCTCTTGCCATTACCTTAAAAGCATCTTTAAATAGCTAATAATTCACCTTAAATTTTATTCTACTTATTATGTGTCTTTATTCTACTCTTCTCTATCATAAAAAAAAAAAGAACTTCTATCCATCTAGTTGCCCAGGGAAAACCCTGCAAATCAACTAACATCCCTTTTCTTCACCCCTACATGCTTGTGTAAACCATAATAAGTAAACTCCCTAAATTCTGCTTCCAAAGCATATAGCCTAAATCTGTCCATTTCATTCCATGTCTCCTGCTCCACTTACTAGACTAAAGCACAGCAAAATCTCACATGGTCTACTAGATAGTTTCCATGTTTTGTTTTTTCTCCTGCCTTCTATAATCTAAACTGTTTTACAACAAATCAATCATGTGATTATCAATACTCCAGAAAGGAACATAAATAAAGTACCATAAACTACAGCTACACTTAACAATAGGAATGACTCTTCCAAATGCCATGTTAAGTGAAACAAGTCAGACACATGATATATCCATGTTGTTTGTCAATACCAGGTATGACTCACAGTGATTCTACTAACAACAAACTTGAACCCTGACCAATACTACATCATCTTCACAATCTCTGATAGGGTCAAGCATAAGTTAAAATTAAGTGGCACCTGTCAAAGGTTTCTTACAAAACAAAACTGAAAGTACTGGAGAGAATGCATGAAGGAGATTTCTACAACAGTTATTTCAATTTACTGATCTGAGTAGTGGTTACATGATTTACCAAATTAGCAAAAACTAAAGGCAAACTTTCAATGCCTTTCCACTATACTCAAATAAAATTCAAACCATAGATCATGCCCCCCCCAAGCTCCTGTATATGGTCAGGCTTCCGCTTACAAAATTAAAATCATCTAACAATATTCTCCGAGGCTTATTGCTTTCTAACCACAGTAGCTTCTTTTTCATTTCTCAAATGTGCCAATCTCCTCACTGCAATCAGCATTTTCACAGGTACTATGGCTACCACCTCGAACATCTAGACTCATAAAGTTTTTGTTGTTGTTGTTGTTGCTAGGTCCCATTGAGTGGAGTACTACTCTTAGCGACCCTATGAATAACAGACCTGAATCCTGTCCTACCCAAGTATATCCTCCCTGGCACACTTAAACTCTTTGGGGCAGTAACCATGTTGATCCACCCCTTTGGAGGTCTTCTTCTCTTCATTTGACCTTTCACCTTTCCCTGCTCATTCTCTACACTAAGGTGATTTTGCTATTCTTCTTTAGAGTACTTACTACAAATTGTAATTACAAAATAAGTGTTCGCAATCTTAACAAGTTTCCTTTACTCACACAGCATGCTTTATAAAGGAAGGGGCTAAGTGTGTCTTATTTAATTTTAGGTTTTCAGTTATTGTACAATTAACAGACAGAGAAAGGATTCATTGTCTCAAAGAGCAATAACTAGTATACCTCAACCTATCTCCTAAATAAAAAAAGAAGGAAAAAAACCCCCATCAGTACCCTCAGTTACATAGCCAACCTCTTTTCCACAAAGATGCCAAGGTAATCAAATGGGGAAAATTCCTAGTATTTTCAACAAATAAAGCTGGAACAGCTAGTTATCAGGGGTGTGTGTGTGTGTGTGTGTGTGTGTGTGTTTAACTCTGATTTTACATTATACACACAAAAGACCTAAACATAAAAACAGCTCATAGACTTAAATATAAAAGGCAAACTATAAAAAAACTCTTATAAAAAAACATGAGAAAATATTAATAACATTGAGTTATGTAAAACTTTTTTAAAAGGAGGACATCAAACCATGCACTATAAAAGACTTCCAGATTTTGCCCACCGTTTGGCCTGGCTCTGCCATGCCTGGCAGGGCTCCAGCATGCAAACAGCCTTAACCCCAGCCCAACTTGAGCTGTGGATTTGAAAGAAGTCATCTGTGAACCACAAATACACAAGGCACCCATTTTCTCAAACAAGAGTTGCCCTTAAAAACGTGACGAGCCCAAATCAAAACGAATGAAGACCAATGGAGAGAGTATGATGTCAAGTGGTATCAGAGGTTTTTTAATATCAATGAGAAAGATTCAAAAGTCTGCAGAAACTCCCCGATAAACAACAAGGAATAAGAGTGACAACCACAATACAGTTGAGTCAGGCCTAAGAAAGGTCTTTGAAATAAATACATATACTCATGTCAAAACAGAGGTGCTAAAATTTTGGAATTCTTCTATAAGAATCATTCAACTTTAAATGTATGAGTACTCTTTCTTATAATGTGGAAGCTGGAGTGGCATCCACTTCCTAACTAACATGCCACCAGAACCTCTATGAACTTTGATAAATGTCCATAGTTGTAGAGGGGCTTCAGGTCTTTTTGTTCATAGGGTCGCTATAAGTCGTGCTTGACCTGAAGAGAACCATCAACAACTTGCTTACAAATAAACAAACCAGCAAATAAACTGAACAAATAAAGACAATTCTTTAGTATCTAAAGAATGTGTGATGGAAAACAACTATGACATATCATCTCTCTCCAATAAGAATAGCAAAATTTAAAAGAACAGCAAACATCAAATGTTGGTGAGGTTGTGGAGAAATTGGAACACTTATTCACTGTTGGTGGGAGTATAAAATGGAACCACTATGGAAGGCTGCATGGCGCCTTCTCAAAAAGCTGCAAACAGAAATATACTGAGTGAACTATCTCAGTCACAAAAGGACAAATATTGCATAGGGCCACTGTTGTAAAACAGAACTGACACCGGGGTTGAGGGAATACAGACGGAGGGGATGAATGATGTAGACTGCATTGAAACAGATGAGGGAGAGAACTGTTTAAAAGGGATGTATGATTGGGTATTACTGTCATGACAGGAGTCAAGAACGAAGGCTGCAGAGTAGAGTGGACTTGGGGAGAGGGATAGCATTAACAATGGAAGAGTTTTACTTTTCAAGGAGAAGAGTGAATTGGGTGGAGGGAGTGGGCAGGGAGAAAAGTGCAACAATGAATGAATGGAAACCCTAAGTATTTGTAAACTTTCATTAAAATGAATAAAAAAAAAAAGAATGTGTGATGGCACCTGCACAGGTCTGTTTCTACCTTGCAAAATATATGTATTATAAAGATAAAATAAGGATAAAAATTATTAAATTCTGATATTAGAAACTTTTAAAAAGAAAAACAATGAATGAAGGGAAATCCAAGTTCTTTATAAACTTACAATAAGATCTCAATTAAAAAAAAGAAAAAAGACTGATAAAACAGACCTCAAAATGGAAAAATTTGCTACTGGCTGACTGCCTTCAAGTCGACCCTTTCTATAACCATCCTTGTTTCTCAAACTTGATAGTGTCCGGAGGCATTTGTTTAGGAAGTGGATACCACTCCTGCTTCCAAACTTGTCTAAAACTGGGAGCTCCACCAAACACTGTCCACTATGGGTAACCATTATGAAATCTGGCACCCCAATGGCTCAAGGTTCACCATCACAGCAACCCCAGGTTACCTCAGTAGAGCAAATTCACCACTTAGAATAAAGTTCACCCCAAATAAACCAACAATAGACTTAAATACAAAGGCCCTCCCCAGGTCTTGCTGATCTAAACAAGAGCTTAAATAGAAGCAACCAATATGATATGTTGCTGCTGTTATGTGCAGAGTGGCCTGCAGCCTCTAGGGACCCTATGTAGAGCAGCCTTGAACCCTTTCCTGTGTTGAGCCAGTCTCATTAATTCCAACACAGTGTCATTGTCCCAGTTACTACTGTATCAATCTATCTTATCTGGGATCTTCCTCTATTGTGCTGTCCCTCAAGCCTTCCAAGCATGATGTCCTTCTCCAAGAACCAGTCTCTTTTGACCATGTGCCCATAGTATGTGAGACAGAGCTTCAAAATTCTATGAGAAACTTGGTTTCACTTTCTCCAAGACAGACCTATTTGTTTTCTTGGCAGTCCATAGGATGTTCAAGACTCATCTCCAGCACCACAACTCAAAGGCATCAATTCTTTTTTTTTTCATTAATTTTAATGAAAGTTTACAGAGACTTTGGAATGTCATTCATTCATTGTTGTACTTTTCTCCCTGCCCAATCTCCCCGACAGTTTGCTCTTCTGTTAGAAAAGTAAACTTCTCTCATTGTTATACAATCCCTCCCAAGTCCAATCCACTATGCAGCCTTTGTTGTGAAAAGTAAAATTCTTTTCATTGTTTTACAATCCCTCCCCACAACTCCACTCCACTATAAAGTCTTCATTCCTGGACTCTTGTC
The DNA here is from genome assembly GCF_000299155.1 of Elephantulus edwardii. Classification (NCBI taxonomy): domain Eukaryota; kingdom Metazoa; phylum Chordata; class Mammalia; order Macroscelidea; family Macroscelididae; genus Elephantulus; species Elephantulus edwardii. The sequence goes on along the minus strand of NW_006400029.1, from coordinate 2,845,866 downwards.
ATGACAATAATCATACGTCCCTTTTAAACAGTTCTCTCCCTCATCTGTTTCAATGCAGTATACATAATTTATCCCATCTTTCTGTGTCTCCCCAAGCCCCGATGTCAGTCCCGTTTTACAACAGTGGCACTATGCAGTATTTGTCCTTTTGCAACTGAGATATTTCACTCTGCATAATGTCCTCCAGAGTCACCCATTTTGTATAATATTTCATGAGTTCCTTGTTTTTCAATGCAGCATAGTATTCCATTGTATGACTATACCACAGCTTCTCAAGCCCTTCATTTGTTGAAGGGCACTTAGGTTGTTTCCAGCTCTTTGCTGTTGTGAACAAAGCTGCGATAAACATGGGTGTGAATATATCTGCTTGGGTGGCAGTTACATGACTTCTTTAGGGTATATTCCAAGTAGTGGAATTGCTGGCTCTAACTGCAACTTTCTGAGAAAGCGCCATGCAGCCTTCCATAGTGTCTGCACCATTTTACACTCCCACTAACAGTGAATAAGAGTTTCCATGTCTCCACAACCTTGCCACCATTTGTTGTTTGCTGTTATGGTAAATTTTGGTATTCTTACTGGAGTGAGATAATATCTGTTGTTTTGATTTTCATCTCTCTTAGAGCTAGGATTTTGAACATTTCTTCATGTATGTGTTTGTCATCTGAATGTCGTCTTTGGTGAAGTGCCTGTTCATATTCTGTGCCATTTCTCAACTGAGTTGTTTACCTTTCTCTTCATGTGGTGCTCGAGTATTTTATAAATTCTAGATATAAGGCTCTTGTCTGACATGTCATTACCAAATACTTTTTCCCAGTTTGTGGCTTCTCTTTTTAACTTGTCAGAGAAGTTTTTGGGTGTGCATAGAGATTTGATTCTTAGAAGATCCCATTCATCTATTGTATTCTCTCCTGGTTTTAGATTTTTCAGGATGCTTCAAAAACTGTTTATGTTGTGAATGAGGACTTCTAGAGTTCTCCCAAGCATTTCATTATTAAAGTTTATAGTCCTTAGTTTTAGTTCTAGGTCCATGATCCACTTTGAGTTGGTTTTTGTGTATGGAGTGAGGTGTGGATCTTAGTATTCTGCAGATAGTTTGACAATTTTGCCAACACTATTTCTTAAAAATGCTGTTGTTTCCCCATTTAACTAATTTCATCTCCTTGTAAAAAATCAAATGACCATAGGTCGATGGGCTGATTTCCAGGTTCTCAATTCTATTCAATTGATCTATTTGTCTGTCATTGTACCAGTACCATGCTGTCTTGCCCACTGTGGCAGTGTAGGAAGATTTGAAATCAGGGAGTGAGATGCCTCCTACCTTGTTTCTCTCTCTCTTTTTTATTTTATTAAGCTGTGGGGTTTTTTTTAAATTTAATTAATTTCAATGAACATTTACAAAGATTTTGGATCACCATTCATTCATTGTTGCACTTTTCTCCCTGCCCACCGCACCCCCAGTTCGCTCTTCTCCTTGAAAAGCAAAAGAAAAAACTCCTTCACTGGTATACAATCCCCCCGCACCGTCCACCCCAACCCCGAGTATACTTGTTTCTCTTTTTAAGGAGTGCTATGCTTATTCTTGGCTTCTTTTATTCAAAATGAAACTGGAGATTGCCTTTTCCATCTCATTGAAGAACGGAATTGGTATTTGTATTGGGGTTGCAGTGGTGTCTCTTTGGAGACTAAGGTGCGTCTGATACAGGCCATAGTATTTGCTATCACTTGTTATGCATCAGAGAGTTGGACAATGACTAAGAAGGATAGTAGGAGAATTGATGCCTTTGAGCTGTGGTGTTGGAGAAGAGTATTGAGAGTACCATGGACTGCTAGGAAAACAAAGAGATTCATCCTGGAAAGGGTCAAAATGGGTGGTTCCTTGGAGGCAAGGATTCCGAGGCTCTGTCTAACATACTTTGGACATGTTTTAAGGAGAGACCCGTCCTTGGAGAGGTACATCATGCTTGGTAGGGTGGAGGGACAGCACAGGAGGGGAAGGCCCTCTATGAGGTGGATTGATTCAGTGACTGGGGTAATCAGGATGGGTGTATTGGAGACAGTGAGACTGGCACAGGACAGAGCCGAGTTTAGGGCTGTTGTACATAGGGTTGCTATGAGTCACAAGCAACTCAATGGCACATAACAACAAAAACAACATCCAAGAGGAAGGGATATTCTTCCACTTCTCAAGGTCTTTTTTTGTTTCTTGTAGTAATGTCTTGTAATTTTCTTTGAATAGATCCTTTGTGCTTCTAGTTAGATTTACTCCCAAGTATTTAATCTTGTGATTAGCTATTGTAAAGGGTATTGTTTTTCTTAGCTCTAGCTCTGTATTCTCTTTGTCACTGTAGAGAAATCCAACTGATTTTTGTATGTTCATCTTGTATCTTGCCATCTGTTAAATTGGCCAACTATGTCCAATAGTTTTCTTGCTTAGTCCTTAGGGTTATCTAAGTATACTATCATATGATCTGCATAGAGAGATAATTTTTCCTCCTCTTTGCCAATTTGGATACCTCATTTCCTTTTCTTGTCTTACTGCTATCCCTAAAACTTCCAATACAACATTGAATAAGAGAGGTGATAGTGGGCATCCCTGCCTAGGTTCCTGTTCTTAAAGGGAATGAACTTTAACCTCTCTCCATTGAGAACAATGTTGGCTCTCAGGTTTGCATAAATACTTTTTACTATGTTGAAGAAATTCCCCTCTAATCCTATTTTGTTGATTGTTTTAATCAAGAAAGGGTGTTAGATTTTGTCAAAGGCCCTTTCTCCATCAATTGATAGGATCATGTGGTTCTTGTTCTTTGCTTTGTTAATGTGATGAATTACATTGACTATTTTTCTTATGTTAAACCATCCTTGCATACCTGTTATGAATCCCACTTGGTCATGGTGAATTATTTCTTTGATGTATCATTAGATTCTATTGGCGTTTTATTCAGAATTTTTGCATCGATTTTCATAAAAGATACTGGCCTATAGTTTTCTATTTTGGTGGTGTTCTTTCCTGGTTTGGTAGCAAAGATATGTTTGCTTCAGAGCATGAGCCTGGGAGAATTCCCTTTTTTTTTTTATTCCATCTTTTTCTATTTTCTCAAATAGTTCATGTAGAAGTAGTGACAGTTCTTCTCTGAATGCTTGATAAAATTCCCTTGTAAAACCATCTAGCCCAGGGGTTTTTTTGGCTGGAAGTTGTTTTATTACCTTTTCAATTTCTTCTTTTGTCATGGGTCTGGTTCAGGTGTTCAATTTTGGTTTGTGTCAGATTAGGTAGGTTATGCATTTCTAAGTATTTGTCCATTTCCTCTAGGTTTTCATATTTGTTTGAATATAGTTTTTCATAATATTGTTAGCCTTTTTATTTTAGTTGGTTCTTTTGTGATATCGCACGATTCATCTCTTACTGGGATTATCTGTGTCTTTTCCTTCTTTTCTTTTGTTAGTTTTGCTAGTGGTTTGTCGATTTTATTGACCTTTTCAAAGAACCAACTCCAAGTTTTGTTGATGGTTTCAATTTTTTTCAGTTTTCTATTTCATTTATTTCTGCTCTAATGCTTAAAGGGTCAGTAAAACAAAAAGACATAACAATAATAAATATCTATGCACCAAATGAAAGACCTGAAAATATATAAAACAAACTTTAACAAAACTGAATAAGGAAACAGACAAGACTACTATGGTATTGGAGACTTCAATATACCACTCTCAAAAAAAGATAGAACTACCAGAAAGAAACCAACTTAATCTCATAGACATTTATAGGCTAATTCACAAAAAAAAGCATAGTATATCTTCTTCTCCAATGTACATGGAATGTTCTCCAGAAAAGATCACATTTTCGGTCCTAAGGCAAGCATCAATAAATTAAAAAACATAGAAATAATACAAAGCAGCTTCTCAGACCACAATGCTACAAAATTAGAAATTAATAACAAGAAGATAAAGGAGGAAAAAAACATACATTTGGAAGTTGAAAAACACCTTGCTTGAACATGACTGGACACTAGAAGAAATAAAAAAAGAAAGTTTCTTGAAACAAATGACAATGAAAATACCACTTACCAAACCCTCTGGGAAACAGCCAAAGCAGTAATCAGAGGTCAATTTATAGCAAGAAGCAAACACATCAAAAGGCAGGAAAAAATGATCACTGTCTCTCTAAATTAACCTCTACAACAAAGTGAAAAACAACAGCAAGAAAACCCAACACCCTCTAAAAAAACCTGAAATTATAAAAAGTAGAGCAGAAATAAATCAATTCTTCTTTTGTCATCCTTAGTCATTGTAGAGCTCTGTGAAGCATAACAAGTAACTGTGAAAAACATGGAATGGATTAGGCGCACCTTTGTTTCCAGACAGACATCGTTGATTTTCAGCACTCTGGATAAGTCCCTGACAGCAGATTTTTTTAAATGCAATTTTACTTTTGATTTCTTCACTGCTGGTCTTATGAGTGTTAATTATGGAGCCAAGCAAACTGTAATTGCTAACAACCTCAATCTCCTCTCCATCTATCATGGGGATGACAACTGGCCCAGTGGTGAGAATCTTTGTCTTCTTGATGTTGAGCTTCAATCCATATTGAAGACATTCTTGCTTACTGAAGACCTTTTTGCTTCTTTGAACTTCTGCAGCAAGTGCTTCACGTCTTCTGCAGTTTTAGCAAGCAAGATTATGTCATCTGCATATCAAAGGTTGTTGAGTCCTCCTCCAGTCTTGATGTCACATTCCTCCTTTTATAAAGGCCAAGTTGAGGACAAGTTATGCCAAGAAATCTGGAGGATGACCACCTGGCCAACTGACAGAAAAGATCTATATTCCAAAGAAAGGTGACCCAGAAGAGTGCAGAAATTATCAAGAAATATCACATGCAAACAAGATTCTGCTGAAAAGTATCTAAAATTACTAAAACAGCACATAACAGAGAACTACCAGATGTACAGGCTGGGTTTAGAAGAGGATATGGTATTAGGGATATTATAGCTAATATTAGATGGATCTTAGCTGAAAGAAGAGCACCAGAGGAAATGTCTGTGTTTCATTGACTATGCAAATGCATTTGACTGTGTGGATCACAACAAAATGTGGCTAACTCTGAGAAGAATGAGAATCCCAGAATATTTGATCGTGGTCATGATCGTGGTCATGCAAAACCTATAGTTGGACCAGGAGTCAGCTGTCAGAACAAAGGAAGGAGACACTGCATGTTTCAAAACTGGGAACGGTGTATGCCAGAGATGTGTCCTATCTCCATACTTTTCAATCTACATGCAGAACAGATCATCTGGGAGGCTTGCATATATGAGGAGTGTGGCATCAGAATTGGAGGAAGACTCATCAACAACCTGCATTATGCAGATGACACAACCTTGCTTGCTGAAACTGAAGAGGATCTGAAGAACTTGCTGTAGAAAGTCAAGAACTACAACTTTCAATATGGATTGAATCTCAGTATCAAGAAAACAAAGATTCTCACCACTGGGCCAGCTGGCAGTATCAAAATGGATGGTGAAGAGACTGAAATTGTTAACAGTCCCCACAATCAACACTTTTGGTACCAGCAGCCAGGAAATCAAAAGACAAATTGCACTGAGAAAGTCTACTGTCAGGGACCTGTCCACAGTACTGAAGAACAACAATGTCTGTAGACTATGGTGCACCTGATCCAGGCCATACTCTTTAAAATTACTTGCTATGTGTCAGAAAGATGGACAATGACTAGGGATGACAGAAAGAGGATTGAGGCCTTTGAGCTGTGGTGCTTGAGCAAAGTACTTAATACAAAGTCCAGTACCATGGACTGCTAGGAGAACAAACAGGTTCATCCTAGAGAGGATGAAACCAGGATGCTCCTTGGAGGCAAGGATTCTGAGGCTTCATCTGACATACTTTGGGCATGTAGCAAGGAGAGATCAGTCTTGGAGAACATTAAGCTTGGAAGGGTGGTGGGAGAGTGCAAGAGAGGAAGACTCTCGACAAGATGGACTGATTCAGTGACTGTGGTAATGGGGTTAGGTGTGTCAGAGACAGTAACGTAGCCACAGGATAGAGTAGGTTTCAGTGCTATTGTACACAGGGTTTCTATGAGTAGCAAGTGACTCGACTGCACATAACAACAACCTAGGGAGAAATAAAATATTTGCAGAACTGATAGTTAACAAATGGTTATAATAAATATATAAAAGTATGAATATTTTTATATTCTTCCATTTCATATCTTAAAATAATGACTCACTAAACATCTTCAAAGGAAAAATGAGACGAAAAGAAACAATAATTTAAAATACATGTCACCCTACTGATTATTAATTACAAGCAGTAGTATGTAAAGTTAAGTAGTCTGGCTGTAAACAGTTTAAACAATGCCTTAAATGTGGCTCACAAATGATAGGACAACCTAGCATTATGGACCTGATGATAAGATATCTGTACAACTCATCATTTTCTTCTTAATACTTAAATTGAATCTCACAATTGTGAAATGATCAGACAAATCCAGAATGTGGAACATTGCCTAAGAAAATGGCTGGGGCCCTTCAAAAGAGCTGGTATCATTAAAATAATGAAATTTTAAAAGATACAGGGAGGGAAATTGTTAAGATTAAAAATAAAAAAATATTTATCAACTGCAAGCAATTCATGAACTTTGAACCCTGCACTTAATCTCTCTCTCACACACACACACACACAGCTAAAAAAGACCATCTGGGTATGAGGGGACTTAACTCTTACCTATTGCTGGTGGAAATGCAAAATGGTTCAGTCATTGTACAAAAACATTGTGGTGTTTCCTTGGAAAACTGAAAATGGAACAAACCATTTGGCCCAGCAATTCCATTCCAAAGTTTACACCCTAAAATCTTGAAAGTGGAGGCTCAAGTGTAGATTTGTACAATAGTGTTCAGTGTAGCATTATTTATAGTTAAAAGCTGTAAACAACTTAAATATCCATGAGCACATGAGTAAACAAAAATAATACATACAATGCAATGAATGAAGTAAATAGATAAAACAAAGAATAAGACATTATTAATTCATTTATATAAAGACAAATGAGTAAAGGGCAAAGCTTATTAGTGGTTACCAGTGGTAGGAGGATGAGGTAAGGAGACTAACAGTGATAAAAATAATCAAGCTGATTAGGGTACAGTTAATTATTGTTAATTGTTGACACCTAAAAAGGGTTGAACTGGCAAAAACTGTGTTACTGAGACTATTTATATGTAACCAAACACCTAAAGGACTTTGGCTCCATCATTTTGAGGTTTAAGGTCATGGCTTCATGGAACATACCATAATATTTGGGAGGTTTAAGGTCATGGTTTCACAGGACTTCCCAATAAATTGACCATATAACACATTTAATATTCCCCTTCTTTCTCTCCCCCCCCTCCTAATTTTGGGATCTCAAAAGATTGCAAATGACTAGCAAAGGCACAGCAACTAGTCTCCATTTAGAATAAGAACAAAAGGACAAGTCAGGAATATGAAGATACAGAATGTGACTAGCTGTCTCCATAAATAATTGCTTCCTTTGCCATGAGACAAGAAGAACTGGATGGTGCTACCATTACTGAACATTTTGATTAAAGATTTGATTTCATTGTAGAATCTTCATCAAAAAAGGGGAAGAACAAAGAACAGAATTTTAAATGATCATCAACTCCAGACTTCCTGGACTTCAGAAGGTCAGAAAGAACTCCTGAAATTACTGCCCCAAGATACTCTTTAAGCTCTAAACCAAAAAACAATCCCAGAGTCTTCTTAAAATCAAAATCACAGTATATATAATAAAAAGTATAAGCCTCAAAAACTATAGTTTATCTATATGGGATCAAAGTGGCAATATCAACTGGAAAGATTAATTAAGAAGGAACCTTAGGAGAGAGTGGATTTATTTCAATTAAAGAGGAACAACTTACAAAAGGAGAATGAGAATGGTTATGTAACTCAGATATAACTAATGGCATTCAAATAGTGGATGTAGAATATGTGGAAGTCTTGTTTCACATTTTCTGAGGAAAATGAACGTTTAGAAAAAAAACTATAAACTTTTAACTATGTACTAGAGCTACCAAACAATGTAGCTATTATTGACTGATTTTTCAAGGACATGATAATAGAAATGTGTATATAAGGGTATGTCCTTATTCTTAGGAAATCCATGCTGCAACATTTATAAGTAAAATCTCATGGTGTGTACAACTTTTAAGGGTTCCATATTAAAAAGCACATTATACACAGAATAAAACAAATTTTGCTTAATTTAAGTGTTAACTATAATATCCTTCAACTTCTCTAAAGGTCTGAAAATTTTAGGAGAAAGAAAAACTCAATCATTTGGCTTGAGTACAGTAAGAGCACTGAAAAAAAAAGCTAATCTTTACTACACTGGAAAGACAGGAATTCAAATTCACTATCGTTGAGTTCAACTCACAGTTGCCCCTCTTTTGAGTTTCCCAGGTTGTAAATCCCAACAGGAGACTGCTCATCTTTCTCCTTAGGAGTGGCTGGTGGGTGTGAACCCTGAAGTTGGAAAGCCTTTTGATAAGAAGCACCATAACTCACTATGGACTCTATTACCAAGCTCCCCAGGAAAGACAGAAGGAGCTTACAATAAATCTTGGCAATATATTCTGGAAAACTAAGTATCCACATTTCACATTTTCTAGACAGTTTACGAATAAACAGGGTCAATTTCTCCCCATGTTCTGCATCTAATAATAATTTAATAAAGAGCATTGTGATTGTGATCAACAAGAGAAAAAATTTAAAATGGTTAAAAGCTTAGGGAATTAGAAGTCCGTTTAGTTAAGTACTAAGGTTGAGAGTACAAAGTTCAGAATGGAAATGCTAAGGTTCAGACTCCTCAAAAGCCTGTTAACTGTGGTAGGCAATTCACTCTTCCTAAACATCAGTTCTCATATCCATAAACTATAGATACTTACAGTTATTTACAATACAAGGCAATAAATTTACAATACAATAAAAGTTGTTACTGCACAATAGTACTTAGGAAATGCCTGGGGTATCACCAATGGTTCCTATTATTTATTATTCAGTGTAAAATATTTTAAAACCTTATTATTATTATTAATAGGGAGCTCTGATGGCATAGTAGCAAGACGTTACATTGCAATCCCGACGGCACATGGTTCAAATCCACCAACCGCTTTGAGGAAGATGAACAATTTCTTCCTGTGCAATTAACTGCCTCTGAGAACCCGCTGGAGGGTCAGCTGGGGTCGGTTCCAACTTGATGGTACACAACAACAACACAGTACAAAACAACAATACTTCCACCTTGGAATTTTTACAGCTACCCCAAAAAAAAGGAAACTACAAAATTATTTCTAAAATATCAAGGAAGAAAATGGTATTGCTCTACACCAAAATACAAGAGATCCAGATGTTTCTTTATGTGAACTGCTTCAAGGAGCTTTTCTCAAGGCTTGATAAATTGAGTCTGAAACTGTTTCCATAGTAACAGGAATAGAGTGAATGCAGCCTACCAAAGTATGCCTATCAAACATGCTGGTTACTTGAAAATCTGGCATTTTTACTCTCTGACAATTTCTACAGCAAGAGCATTACAAATTTGTTTTTTCAAAAACGTACAAATGGTTGAAAAACTAGAGGGTCATTTTGTTTTAAGACAATAAAATATCAAATACAATACATAAAAGCAAGCTTCATTTTTCCAGGTTTAACAAAATACTAACATGTTCATATACTGGTTTCAACTGATATAATATTTGAAAATCAGATTGCATGCTTGAGATCAATTTACAACATATGTCCCTCCAGAATACTTCTTTAGAATATGAATCACATAATAGTAAATATAAAGATGCCTGGGTAACAGGATTGAGGGAGATTTTCATTTTACTTTTTCCTCCTGACTCTATAGCAAGAAAATGTGGGGGTGGGAATAATTTTTGAAATAGTAAGGATGATTTTTTGTCAAGGGATATGTGAGAGTAGACGCAGAGCCACTATAAAGTAACAAACTTGAGAAAATATGCTTAACCTATGCAAAGAATGCTAAAATGTTTTATACTAGTATTTTAAGAGATTTTTCTTCCTTCCTGGTGCTACTTTCTATTCATATTAATCTAATCACACCACTGGAGTTATCCTTTGACTATAAATTATACATTTCATATTAAATATTCTGGCTTTCATAGTATAAAAATTGCTTAATTTTTAGTTGTTATTGTGCCTAACTGCAACTGAGTTGAGCATGACTCATAGTGAAACGATGAAAAAAAAGGACTGGAGCCTTTCTTTTTATTTTTATTATTAATTTTAACTAAGGTTTACAGAAACTTTGGATTTCCATTCATTTATTGTTAAACTTTTCTCCCTGCCCACCCCTCTCCCCCCCAGTACACTCTACTCTTTGAAAAGTATAAGACAAATTCTTTATTATACAATCCCACCCCTCAAGTCCACTCCACTATGAAGCCTTCATCTGGACTCCTGTCATGACAATAATACCTAATCATATATCCCTTTTAAACAGTTCTCTCCCTCATCTGTTTCAATGCAGTACACATAATTTATCCCATCTTTCTCAGTTCCCCCCCAGCCCCTATGTCAGTCCTGTTTTACAACAGTGGCACTATGCAGTATTTGTCCTTTTGCGACTGAGATATTTCACTCTGCATAATGTCCTCCAAGGTCACCCATTTTGTATTATATTTCATGAGTTCCTTGTTTTTCAATGCAGCATAGTATTCCATTGTGTGACTATACCACAGCTTCTCAAGCCCTTCATTTGTTGAAGGGCACTTAGGTTGTTTCCAACTCTTTGCTGTTGTGAACAAAGCTGCGATAAACATGGGTGTGAATATATCTGCTTGGGTGGCAGTTATGGCTTCTTTAGGGTATAGTCCAAGTAGTGGAATTGCTGGCTCTAAATGCAACTTTCTGAGAAAGCGCCATGCAGCCTTCCATAGTGTCTGCACCATTTTACACTCCCACCAACAGTGAATAAGGGTTTCCATGTCTCCACAACCTTGCCACCATTTGTTGTTTGCTGTTATGGTAAATTGTGCTATTCTTACTGGGGTGAGATAATATCTGTTGTTTTGATTTTCATCTCTCTCAGAGCTAGGGATTTTGAACATTTCTTCATGTATGTGTTTGTCATCTGAATGTCTTCTTTGGTGAATTGTCTGTTCATATTCTGTGCCATTTTTCAATTGGGTTGTTTTCCTTTATCTTGTGGTAAGCCTTTCTATAACTATCATCATTTATCAAAGTTCACAGAGTTTCCAAAGGAATGCTGTTTAGGACGTGGAAGCCACTCCTGTTTCCAGGTTGCCCATCCTCTTGTGGAGAGGCTGGTGCCTTTGGAACTGCAGTGCAGCTTCTTGCCACCAGAGCTCCTAATTTTTAGTAAAAGAATTATAAAAGTGAAAGCAATATATTATCTTGTTTTACCTAGTTTAGAGTTGCAAGCACACCATCCTTTCTGGAAGTAAGTGGAAGGTAAGCACACCATCCTTTCTGTAAGTAAGCAGAAGGTAAACACTTTAAACAGTTCAAGTATCCACCTTTGAAAATCAGAAAAGAAAAACGAGGGCAGTGATGTTCAGCAGTAGCACTGTCACCTTTCAGGAGGGCACCTCAAAGTCAATTCTGACCAAAGCATCTCATAAATTGTCACCTTGAACACTCACGTGAGGCTATGATGTACAGACTTCAGAAGAGTTTACACACCAAGATGACTAGGAAGACAAACGTAGCAGTTTACTCCAAATTATCAATCAATGAAAACGCTATGAATCAAAAGTCTAGTCTGCAACTGATGGTTTATCATCAGGAAGTATTCTGTTCTGCTCAGGTTTGGGGATGTTGTACTATGAGTCAGGGCAATTCAATGGTTGTTGTTTGTTGATGTTGTTATGTGCCGTCAAGTCACTTGCAACGCACAGCGACTCTATGTACAACAGCACTAAACTCTGCTTTGTCCTGTGGCAATCACACTGTCTCCAACACACCCATCCCAGTTACCCCAGTCACTGAATCAATTCACCTCATAGAGGGCCTTCCCCTCCTGCGCTGTCCCTCTACCTTCCCAAGCATGATGTCCTTCTCCAAGGACCGGTCCCTCCTTACATGTCCAAAATACGTTAGACAGAGCCTCAGAATCCTTGCCTCCAAGGAGCCACCCGGTTTAACCCTTTCCAGGATGAATCTGTTTGTTTTCTTAGCAGTCCATGGTAGTCTCAATACTCTTCTCCAGCACCACAGCTCAAAGGCATCTGAAAACCCTCTAAATATAAAGTAAAACACATTAAAAATTAATAGTACTTTTTTACTAAAAATGCTTTGTCCTTTCTAATTACATTTTTACTTGATAAACTAAACAAGTGAGGTAAAGAGAAATAGTGGAGGAAAAAACCACTAACCACTTAATTCTAAGAACTTGACCATGTCTCTACAGTATCAAAAAGGAAATGAGCAACATTTAACTTTTAATAACTAAAAACTACTAGAATTGATAGTATCTTACAGGCTGGCGTTTTTATACAAAAACAAATAACTGAATTTGGTACGGTGACTTCACAAAGCAAAGTCAACTTTTCAAACAAAATGGATTTGCTTGAAATTTTTTTATCAAGAAAATATATAAGAAAATATACAGATAGACATAAAATATATACCTATCAATAATATTGAGGAGCAATGATTTCAGTTTGAGGACTAAGGTGCACCTGATCCAGGTCATTGTCTTTTTACTCCTTGCTATGCTTTTCAATCTGTATGCAACAGATCATCTGGGATGCTGGGCTATCTGAAGAAGAATGTGGCATCAGGATTGGTGGAAGATTCAAAAATCTATGTTATGCAGATGACACAACCCTGCTTGCTGAAACTTAGGAGGACCTGAGGTCCTTGCTGCAGAAGGTCAAAGACTGCAGCTTTCAATATGGATTCAAACTTAACATCAAGTAAACAAAGATTTTCATCATTGGGCCAAGTGACAACACCATTATGGATGGTGAAGAGACTGATATAGTTTGCTTGGCTCCACAGTCAACATTGTTGGTACCAGCAGTCAGAAAATCAAGAGATGAATTGCACTGGGAAAGTCAGCTGTCAGGGACCTCTTCAGAGTACTAAAGAACAACGACGTCAGGCTGGAGACTAAGGTGTGCCAGATCTGGGCCATAGTTTCCACACTGTGGGCTATGCATCAGATAGCTGGACGGTGACTAGGGATAACAGAAAGAGAACTGATGCCTTTGCGCTGTGGTGCTAGAAAAGAGTGTTGAATATACCATGGACTGCTAAGAGAACAAACAGGTTTGTCCCGGAGAGAGTGAAGCCAGGCTGCCCCCTCCCAGTTGCAAGCAACTCGACAGCACATAACAACAACATGCATCTGAGGACTGGGCAATGAATAAGGATGACAGAAGAATCAATGCCTTTGGATTGTGGAGCTAGAGAAGATACTTAATAATCTATGCACTACCAAAGAAACAAAAGCTATGTCTTGGAAAAGGTGCAGCCATAGTGCTCCATGGAAGCAGAGATAATGAAACTTCATCTCAAGGATTTTGGGCATGTTAAGCAATGCTATTTCGTGGAGAAGAACAGGATGCTTGGAAAGGCTGTTGTTGCTGTTATGTGCTGTTGAGTCGCTTGTGACTCATAGCGACCCTATGTACAACATCTCTAAACTCTGCTCTATCCTGTGCCAATCTCACCGTCTCTGACACACCCACCCCTATTACTTCAGTCACTGAATAAATTCGCCTCATAGAGGGCCTTCCTCTCCTGCACTGTCCCTCTCCAAGGACTGGTCCCTCCTTGCAACATGTCCAAAACATGTCAGACAAAGCTTCAGAATCCTTGCCTCCAAGGAGTCGCCTGGTTTGACCCTTTCCAGGATGAATCTCTTTGTTTTCCTAGCAGTCCATGGTACCCTCAGTACTCTTCTCCGGCACCACAGCTCAAAGGCATCAACTCTTCTTCTATCTTCCCTAGTCACTGTCCAACTCTGATGCATAACAAGTGATTGCAAAGACCATGGCCTGTATCAGATGCACCTTAGTCTCCAGAGAGACACCACTGCTCTTCAGTACTTTGGAGAGGTCCCTAACAGCAGACTTTTCCATCGTAATATGTCTTTTAATTTCCTGGCTGCTGGTGCCAAGAGTGTTGACTGTAGAGTCAAGCAAACTAAACCTGTGAACAATCTCAATCTCTTCACCATCCATCCTGATGCTGCCAATTGGTCCAGTGGTGAGAATCTTTGTCTTCTTGATATTGAGCCTCAATCCATATTGTAGGCTGCAGTCCTTGACACTCTGCAGCAGGCGCTTCAGGTCCTCCTCAGTTTCAGCAAGCAGGGTTGTGTCATCTGCATAACGCAGACTGTTAATAGATCTTCCACCAATCCTGATGCCACAACTCTCCTCATAGAGCCCAGCCTACCGGATAATTTATTCTGCATAAAGATTGAAAAGGTATGGAAGATAAGACACATCTCTGGCATACACCCTTCCCAATTTTGAACCATGCAGTGTTTCCTTGCTTTGTTCTGATGACTTCCTCTTGGTCCAAGTATAGGTTTCTCATTAGCACGATCAAGTGTTCTGTGATGCCTATTCTTCTCAAAGTCAGCCACAGTTTGTTATGACCCACAGAGTCAAATGTCTTTGCATAGGTGGAGGACTGGCAAAAGAGTAGGCCCCTCAATCAGATGGACTGAAAACAGTAACTACAGCAATGGGTCTGGAACTCAGATCTGTTGTTTTTAGGTCATTATGAGTTGTACTCAATGGCCCCTAAGAACAACATATACATAAATATATATTAAATATATACAAAATTATAATGCAAACAGTGGTCCCATTTGTTTTTTAGTCTCTTATTCATTTCATAACAAATTACAAAACTTACTATTTTATCCACAAAAACAGCACATTTAAATAACAATCAAGCATTCTACACTTGGTAGTTACAGCTATACATAAAAACCTTAACCACAGCATAGAAGTACATTGTTTTCTGGCTGAAGTTTGAGAGTTTTTCTCAAATAGTTCTATTAAATTCCCAAAGTAACACAAATACTTGAACTTCTCAGACTTTAAGGTTATTGTAAACATTTAATTACACAAAACCAGTTTTAAGAAAAAGAGGTGGTGTTGAATTGACTTTGGCTTATGGCAATTCATGTGTGTTATCAAAGATCTGTAAACCACAGGTTACTCAGTGGCTAATGTTTTGGCAGTAAATCACCAGGTGTGTATTTCTTCCAAGGCACTTCTACATGGACTTGAACCTTCAATTTTCAGTCAGTAGTCTCTCATATTAACCATTTAAATGACAAGGGGCCTTATTAACTCTATACTATTGCTTACTGCTATGCAGTCAATTTTGACTCAGAGCAACATTTTATTACGGTTCCTTTAAATCTATACATGAAGAATCTTGTCTTTCTCTCAAAGAACTGCTGGTGGACTTCATCCACTGGCATCATACTTAACAGCTCGGCATATTATACACAAGGCTTCCATTAATTCTATTGGTACCTAATAAATTTTCTCTTTTCCTATTCTTTCTAAATTAAAAACTTGATGTCAAAATTATGATATATTAAAAGATTACTGGTCAAAATTCTGAATCAGTTAAATAATTTTAACTACCATTCTAGTTGAGGATGACTTAGAAAGTTTAAGGGTTTGATTGAAGAGAAAACAGTTTCTTCTCTGTACTATATTTTTGACACTTATACTAAGAGAAGCCTAAGTCTCCAAATTACACAAAGGGCGTAACAAATTTTAGCATGTAAAATAAAAGTTATATATTTGTTAATCCTGCCTGGTTATCTTTACATAAGGGTACTTTCCAAAACAGGCTTTTAAAGAGAACGCTAGGCTGCTAATTTTGATGTTAAACTGGAACATTTACTTGACTTTGGGGGGGAAAAACAAACAAAAAACAAAAAATCTCAAAGAAAATACATCTCTTCATACTTTCACATGCTTTTACTCACTTGTTCACCAGGTAGGTTACAAAGTAAATCATGACATTTTAATACAATCACTGACAATGTGTTATCTCAAGCTAAGTAGTCTCATTCCATGTATATATAAACTCAAGAGAAGTAAACAGAGGCTGCCTTTTGAGAATAAGCCTTGTGATATGAAACTCATTAAACAAATAAGCAACATTCTAAAATTCATCTTTTCAATAAGTGGAGGAGAAATACAATTTAAATTTGGCACTTGGACAATAAAAACAAAACAGAAATAAATACTATTGGGTTTTTTTGGTTTTTCTTTTTTTCCCCAAAGTATAGGGTGTTGGTTTTTTTGTTTTGTTTTTTTCCCCAGGTTTTTTGGACCTAATTTCTTAAAGTATAACATGATACTCTGCTAATCTGTTAATTTTACTCAATTTAAATAAAAATATTCACATAACACTCAAACTGTTATGATTCCTTATATGAAACACTGAGAACAGGTAATCCAAGGAGGCAGAAAGATTAGTAGTTGTCAGAAAGATGGCCTAAAATTGGGCAAGGTTTCAAGTAGGGATGTAATGAGCTGGAGTCAATGTGACAGCATTTAACCTGAAGGGGAGTGATGAAGTTGTTTAACTGCTGCTGTCAAGTCTTTTTCTGACTCACTGCTTTTGTTATGTGAAGTATACAACTCATAGTGACCCTGTATCAACAACATATCTGAACCTTGTTGTATCCTGTGCCATCCTCATCTGATATACTTGAACCCAGTATTACAGTCTCTCTGTCTCAATCTGATTGAAGGGCATTTCTTTTTTTGTTGAGCCTCCACCTTTTAAAGCATGATGTCCCTCTCCAAGAAGTAACCCTTCTTAACATGTTTAAAGTACATGAGATGAAGCTTCTTATCCTTGCTTCTAAGGAGATAGTAGCAAACCTACACAAGAGGACAGAACTGCATGGTTGTGTTTTGAAGGCTATAATCTTCATAGAATGGGCTGTCACTTCTATCTAGCACAGAGCAGCTGATGGGTGTGAACCACTGAGTTTTTAGTTAGCAACCATACACTTAACAGGCTCCTTGGAATAATGAAAACTGTCTAAGTTAGACAGTAGTGATGGATGAATGATTTAATGAATATACTAAATACCAATGACCTGTACACTTTAAAAAGGTTCATTTCATGAATATGTGAATTCTATCCCAATTTAAAAAAAAAAAGTTCTACAAGAAACCAAGGGAGCATTTACATATGCTTCCCAACAATGAAGTCTACAATATGCATTCAAACAACTATCGGTATGTACACACATTAAATGTGTTTCTGTTTGTTTTAAAAGCTCTATACTTACTACTAGTTGTGCTGTTAGTACAAAGGCACATGGTTCAAATCCACTGGCTGCTCCACAGGAGAAAGATGAGCAATTTCCTTCTGTGTGATTTACTAACTCTGAAAACTCACTGGAGAGTCAGCTATAAGTCGGTTCTAAATAGACAGCACCTAGCACTAGTAACAATGCTTACTATTGGAACTCTGGTGGCCTCAGCGGTAAGGATCTGTGCTGCCAACTCAAAGAAAGGCACATGGTTTTTATCTACCAGTTACTCTACAAGAGAAAGATGGGCAATCTCTTCTTCTGAAAACTTGCTAGTAGGATCAACTGAGTTGGTTCTGACCCAATACTAATGATAACAACATATTTACTATTAGGGGAACTTTGGTAGTTTAGTTCACTGAGAGTTGTGCAATCTAAAGGTGGCATATGTCTGGTGGTTTGAATCCACTAGCAGCAACTCAAGAGAAAGATAGGCAATTACCTCCTGTGATATTTACAGCTTCAGAAACTCCCAGAAGGTCAGTTATGAGTCCATTCCAACTTGACAGCAGTTGAGTTTTTTAATTTAGTATTAATCAAAAGTAAAAAGTGAGGCGCTGAAAAAGACACAGGCAATGGAGTGCATACAGAGACCTGAACCTACACTACATGGAAATGTGGAAAATAACAAAAGCAGCACTACAAATTACTGAGGACAGGTCAGTAATGGTACTGAATGGGACTGGAACAAATGCTTATCCATAGGCAGTTAGATATTCGCCACAGTCCCACAATATGGGATAAGATGCTATATTGTGACCAAATGTAATATGAAAAATGTTAAGGATGCTGTTGTTGCTGTAAATTACACAGAAGGACTGTCCATTTTTCTCCTGAGAAGTATCTGCCTGTCTTTTTTGTGATGGCAGCATAACCCACTAGGTGGCCAGGGTGAGAAAATATTTTTATACTCACATACAGAGTACAAACTTCAAAGCTGTATGACAAAAGACAAGACAAACAAGTGAAAAGCAAGCCCCCAGACTAAAATGAGATAACTAAAATGCATAAAACAATGCTCCAACTCTCTCCCAAATCTACCTAATTCTTGTTATATTCACTGCCTTTTCCCTTATCATTTCTCATCCTCACTGTTCTTAACTGCTTTGACTTTTGTCCAACTCCAATCTACATTCTACAACATTTGATGGTACTTCAAAACAAAACAAAAATCTTTCAAATTGCACCAAGCAGTCTCTTCTTGACTTGACCCCTAAGTACTTCAGTCTTCTTTCTGCAGCTTCCTGTTTCCCATCTTCCCCTCCATCGTTCTAACATTTCCTCCCTCATCTTCCTCTCAACCTTAAGTTGCTATTTACCTTGAAAATATCATGATGAATAAACCAGTCAAAAAAAGAACGAATACCTCACATATATGAAATAAGCAAATAAACAGATACCTAAGTGATTACTACAAATTAGTGATTACTACAAATGAGAGGAAGGTGAGAAGTGGAAATTTGTGCTTAGTGGATTTTAGTAGTGACAAAAGGATTTGGAAAAAACTAGTGACGCTAGATGCATAATTTAAAAGAACATAATTAATGCATCTTAATTCTATACACAGAAATAGATGAGGACAGTGCATGTTTTGCTATGTGTATATTTCTTTTAGAAATACTGCTGTTGTTAGGTGTCATCAAGTCGAATACAACCCTAAGTGACTCTATGAACAACAGATCTGAACCCTGTCCTATCCCGTGCCATCCTCACACTTCCTAAAAGAGCCCACTGCAAGAGTTACCATGTCAATCCACTGGGTTGAGGGTTTTCCTCTTCTTCACTCACCCTCTACATTTCTGAGCATTATGTCCCTCTCCAAGGAACAATATGCCTGAAGTATGTGAGGTGAAGCCTCATCATCTTTGCCTCCAAAGAGGACTCTGGCTGCACACTCTCCAAGACATATTTTTGTTCTTTTGGCCATCCATGGGATGTTCCATACTCTTCTTCAACACCACAGCTCAAAGGCATCAATTCTTCTTCTGCCATCCTTTTATCTAGATGTGTTTCAACACTTGAAAAGTCTTCAAAATCATCTCTCACACATAACATACATCTAGCTGGGCCAAGAAACCCCTGGCATAGCATCCTACCTCTACCTCTACCATAGCTTTACATACACTGTCCATGGCTCTCTTGACATAAAGCAAAGATGTGGGTATACATGTGTATAAATATTTGTGTATATGTGTATGTATGAATACGCATTGTATGTATATATGTATATTTGGGTGAATATGATCTCAAAACATCTGTGTAAGAAGTAATAGTGAAATGCATTAACATGTTGCCGCACACTTTTAAATTGACGACCGTGCTTAGAAACACATTTAGCAGTCATTTGCTAGCAGTCATTTGCGGCAACGTGTTAATTACATCAATTTTTGATGCCAGCAGCTGTCTGTTAATTTCTTTCTATAGGATAAGACAAGGTTGGGCTGAGGTTCAAGTCAGTTCCTCCTTTCTTCCTGTGCCGCTGTTGCTACAACTGGGAGGAAACCAAAAATTACAGCCAAGTTGTCCCTACCTAAACCCATGAGGCTCTCCTAATAAATATTTATTGAGCACCTGTTATTTACAAGACATTGCCAGATAGAATAGTAGGTTAAGTGTTGGGTAGATAACCAAAAGGTTAACAGTGCAAACTCATCAACTACTCCACAAGAGAATGATGAAAACAGTCCACTCCCACAGCTTAAAGTTAAGGGATGAAAACTTTGCAATGTGAATTTACCATATTACTAAAGAGAAAAAGTTATTAATGGCAAAGTGCTGGAGGTGAAGTTCAAAAACTGATCATTAAAAGAATCATATATTCATCTCATTCTGCCTACAAGATCTCAAATGCTACTCGTGTGAGCCCAACTGCTTCTCCCGGGTCACCCACGCGGAGGGCCAGAAGTACATTGTCATCTTTGCTCTGCGCCACATCCTGCGTGGTGAGGAGCTCACCTACAAGTCCCCCACTGAGGATGCCAGCAACAACCTGTCCTGCAATTGTGGAGCCAAGCGCTGCCGTCGCTTCCTTAACTGAAGCTCTGGGGAACCCCTTCCTCTGCCATCTTCTTCCTAGCCTGGGGGTGGGGAGGCCCTCAGCCCTACCCAGAGCATCTCATCCCCACAACATGTTCAGGGTGGATGTGGGCCTACAGGTGACAAGGACTCTGCCTTGACCCTTCCAGCCCACCTAGCTATTGCCCCCTTCCTGCCCCGGGGGCTCAGGATGTAGATATTGTACAAATGTTTCTAAATCCCTTCTTTTCCATGTACTTTTTAATTTAAGAGGTGAGGGTCCCAGGTGGGGACCCCTCCATAATAAAGTCTGTCAATGTTTGGGAGGGGGGGCGGAGATCTCAAACACTAGGTCCCACCACTATTAACTGTCATCATAGTCTCCATCAGATTTTCAAGGTTGGACATGTTTATGGGAGGAGCCTACTTATTTTTTTCCTGCTAACTGGAACCAAAGACTTTTCTGTTAAAAACCAGCTAACAGAAAGGGACAATAGTCCTGAATGACAAAGGAAACTAACTACTCAAGGCTGAGAACTAAGGGGATGCAAGAACAGGATACAGCCAAACCTCACACATTTCTAAACCTAGAAAACAAGTCCTAACCTGTGCTGTTGTTCTTGTGTGCCACTGAGTCAATTCTGACTTACAGACTCACAGTGGCCTTACAACAGAGAAGAACTGCCCCCTTGCTCCCAAAACCTTAGCTAATTCCATTTTAACAAAGGCATTGGGTACTTTTATATCTTGGGGTTATTTTTTGGTTTTGTTTTTCCTGTATTCTCATTTCCTAATAAATAAATGAAGGCAGCAAAATGAATATAAGGATGTATGAAAAAAGTAAATTAATGCTCAGTTCTTAGCTATTTTTTGTTGTTGTTATTTTGTTGTGTGCGTGTGTGTTTTGGTGTGGGGGTTTTTTTCTCATTTGCAACCAAATAATGAAGCACAAGAAAGTCTTTTGGTTGTTAAAAGTATAGGCTGTAATCTGTACGGGTACAGGTAGCAAGGTCTTTTCTGCTGTGGAGCAAGTGATAAATTCAAACCAATCACATGTTTTGGTTGGCAGCCAACTGCTAAACCATCCAGGTAGCCTATTCCTAACTGAAAGCTACAGTAAACTAGTCTAAAACATTTACAAACATTTTTGGTCATAATAACAGTTTCCAGACGATTTGGGTTATTAGAATGACACATCTTGATGTAGTCTAAATTTTAAGAATTTAGTGAAAGCACATTACCACCTAAGGACATAAAAAACTCAGTTCCTAGAGAAAAGAAAGATTTGAAGTTTGTGCTGAGAACATAAGATTAGTTGATCTGTGTATTGCAGAGTCATTTATAGTACCTAGTACATAATCAAGAAACAAATCCATACCAAACAGAAGGTAATATTAAATAAGGCACCAAATTACTTTATTAGCAATCTGAATGTGTTATTATCATTAAATAACTAACATCATTGAAAAAAATCAAAGGCTTTTTTGTTAGTAGTACACATTTAGGACTGACTACAGATTCATCTTTTCTTAAGGGGAAGTCTGCCAGTCAAGTTCAAACAAGTTGTGCTAGCTCAAAGGCTGTACATCTCTGACAGTTCATATCTACCAGCCACTACTATAAAGATGGATAGTCTCTCCTTTCATGATTTACAATCCCACTGGAGTCACTGACTGAGATCAACTAAACATCAGTAAAAAGAGTTCATGAATAAGCATGAGAAAACATTTATTTAATCACATAATTAGTTATGCATGCAACACAAAAACAAGACCAGCAGCAGGCAATTAGGTCACTAATATGAAAATGCAACAAAATTATATTTACTCAAACTTTTAAAAGTTCAGTAATTTTAAAAAAGTATTTTAGCAACTAATCTTTTCATCAGAGAAAAAAAATTAAAAGAATATTAGATATTTTATCCACTACTGGAAATACAGAGTATCACACCTAAAAAGAGTCACAGGCTGATTACAAGAAATTTTTCTCCACGAAATTTTACCTACTTATTTAACCAGAAACTCACTACTATAAATCTAATAATTCTACATGCATATATAAACTACTGATAAGTTGCTATTTGGTTTTCAAAAGAGTGGGCATATTATGAAGTAAAGCTTTATCTTTAAATATATAAAATGATAGTTCACTATTAACGAGTTTAAAAAGTAACTAATACAACATTATCATTGTCAAACGTAGCACATTATAAGAAAAATTTGGAATTCTAATTAATTCCTTTTTTATAACACACTCATAGGCTGATAAAGAGATAGTGCTAAACTCCAAATTAATATATATTAAAGGGCTATTCTGTATCTGAGGCATCTCTGAGAAAGTTCAGTATTCAAAAATCTGCCAAATGTGTTCAGGAACCTTAAGTCCTTTGCATCTTTCATTCCCAAAGCAAAATGAATCCGTTTCTTCTACATTCATGGGTTGAGGGGAATCTTACTCCCCAAAAGAAGACCCAAACTTAACTACTTCCATTTTAACAAAATTATTAAACCTTTTGATCCTGAGTCAATTCTAACAGAGACCCTGTATCAGGTTTCCAAAGCTGAAAATTTTTACAGGAGGAGATTGCTCATATATTTTCATAGAACAGCTGGTGGTCTTTCAGTTAACAGTACAACATATAACCAACTACACCACCATATCTCCATCAAAGATCCTCGGTACTCTTAAGTCTCGATCTTTGCTGTTTTAACCCTCACCACAAAAAGGAAAGAAAGATGCTAATTAAACTTAAGGATGGTAGAAAATATTCTAGAAATAAGCTGCTATTTTACAGAATTTTCATTCCCAATCAAAATATAAAAAGTCCAAGAAAATGTGCTTTGGCTGCTAATATACAGGTAAAAAAGCAAAGTCAAAACTGATCTCATAATACTTTTTTGTAACAGGATTTCAACTTCATCATCTAATAGTATACAGATAATTTCTATGTGAAACTCCATCAAAGTGTTCTCATACTAATCTCTAAAATGACAACATTTCTCAAAAGCCAAAATAAGTTACCAAAATGAACCTGGTCTTTGGTATCTGGATTTTACTGATCAAAGTGGTAACTGATCTAGAATCAAATAGATGACTGAAATTTAGTATAAGCAGTAATGCATTTATCAATGAGTTCATTATCTAGAACATGGTTTCTCAACTTCAACACTACTACCATTCTGGGCTCCTACCAACATGTTGTAGGGGGCTGTACTGTAGAATGTTTAACAGTATCCCTGACCTCTACCCACTAGATGCGAGAAGCAGCGCTTGCCAGTGTGACAGCCTCAGGGTGAGAACCACTGCCTTACATGATGGTTCCTAAAATGTAGATGATTAGTTATATTGAATGGAACTATAGGTAATTTCTGTACTAATTTTGCTGTCTTTTGTCTTTCTGTCGTCATCAAAGAACAAAAAGTTTTTAAAATTGTCCTCTAAAAAGAAACTGTTGTTGTTGTGTAACGTCAGTCAGAACTGACCTATAGTTAGACCCTCTAGCAGGTTTTCAGAGGCAGTTAATCGCATAGGAGGAGATAATTATAAGCTACATATAAGTGATAAGAAAATATTCATATTTACTCTAATTGTACCCAATTTTATAGTGCACATTTTCTTGAGTATTCAAAATGTTAGATAACAAATACTCAGAATAACTCAGATCTCAATCATATATCTCTCTGAAATGTCAATGAAAACATTTTAAAGTTGTTTAAGGTAAAGAGGTCTCATTCACTAGAGCATTTATTAAGTGTTTAATGTTCCAAGTGCTTCACAAGTTTTACCTCATTTAATTCTCAGAAAAATCCTGTAAGATAGTTTATTAGTATCTCCATTTTATAGATGAGGAAAGTGAAACAGAAAAGTTTGGTGACTCGTCCCATCCCATATCTAATCACTGGCAGTGACAAAATTCAAATCCAAGAAGTCTTGTTTCATATAACCTTTAATATATGCAATACTGTCACTGAGAACACACTTAGCAAGTAAAGAGCTATGCTGTCAACCCAAAGGTGGTCAGTTTGAATCTAACAGCTGCTAAAACGGGTAATCTCCTCCAGCTCAATTTACGAAAACTGGCTGAAGAGTCAGCTATTAGTTGGTTCAACGGCACCAAACGACAACAATATTGTCGTGAGGCCAGGTGGCACAGTGATTAAAGTACTTTGTTTAACCCCATGACTGGCAGTTAAAAATCCATCAGCTGCTCTGCAGGAGAAAGATAGGGCAGTCTGCTTCTATAACAATTATAGCTTTGAAAACCCTACGAAGGTAGCTCTATTCTAAGTAGTAACTGACTAAATAGCAACAGGTAAACGATTCCTTACTGCAAAATAAAATCTTGTACCCATCAGCAGTCATCTTCCTTTCTTTTTCTTCTTCCAAGTTCTTGGTCATTATGAGTCAGAACTGATTCAATGGCAAGAGACTTAGTTTTTGTTTTTATAGAAATAAGAACTTTGCAGATGTGATAAAAGATCTTGAAATGAAAAGAATATCCTGGATTGTGTAGGTGGAATTCAAGACTCCTTGCAAATGAAAAAGAGTCAGTCACAGATCTGAAAATGCTATGCTGTTGGCTTTGAAGATAGAAAAGGGGACCATAAACCAAGGAATATGGGTGACCTTTAAAAGCTGGTGAATCTAAAAGCAGGAGACTATCTCCCATTATAAATTCCAGAAGGAACATAGCCCTGTCAACATTTCAATTTTAGGACAAGTGAGATTTGTGTAAGATTTCTGATCTCTAAATTGTAATAACAATAATTAATTTATGATATTTTAAGCTACTGAGTTTCCAGTAATTTGTTATACCAGCAACAGGAGGAAAACACAAAGGCTTTTCTGAAACCACGGAATATTAAACAGCATTGAAAAACAATGAATTAATAAAACATTACACACTATGGGGGAACCTGGAGGATATTATGTTGAGTGAAATATCTATCACAAAAGGACAAATACTGCATAACACTGCTGTTATAAAACAGGACAGACATGAGGGGGCTAGGGAGAGAATGGAAAGAGTGGATAGATAATGAACACTGTATTAGAAAAGATGAGGAGAAGACCTGTCTGAAAGGAATATATGATTAGGCATTATATGTATGTCAATAGTCTGGAATGAGGAATGTATTGCAGGGTGGGCTGGAGGAGGGGGAGTGAAAGGGGAAAAATGTGCAACACTGAATAAAAAAGTATAAAGTCCTGGTGGTACAGTTGTTAAAACACTTCATTATTAACCAAAATGTCAATGGTTTGAGCCTATCAGCTGCTCCGACAGATTCAATAGTCTGTGTCTTTGAAGACTGGAAACTATATGAAGAGATTCTACTCTATCCTATAGAGTTACTAGGAGTAAGAATTGATGCAACAGCAATGGAGTGAAAATAGCAACAATCACCTAAAAAAATACATCTTTCCCAATTCCAAAAAAATAATCCAATCTATGAATACAAATATGCTAACATGACCTAAAATTTATCCCTGGATAGTCAGCAAAAGCCATTAGATTATAATTGCTGATGAGGTGTTGCTATCATCTTTCACACATGACAAAAAAACCAGAAATTATTTCTATTTCTGGAGGGCAATTACAGCTGCTTTCTATGCTCTGGAGTTTTACGTTTATTCTAGTTAAATCTAACGCAAACAGAAAGGTGGCATTAAAGTTGTTACCACGCATTATGCAATTCAAAAGTACGTTATAAGGGAGCTACGTGGACTAATGGCAAGAAGCTGCGCTGCAATCCTTAAGACACAGGGGTTCAAATCCACCAGATGCTCTGCTGGAGGAGGGGCAATCTCTGATTCGATGGTGTATAACAAGAAAAAAAAATTATAGATCTTTAATTACTAAGATGCTTACTATATTTAAGATTTTTCAATTTCTGACTACCAAAATCTCTAGGTCACAATGAATTCTGCAATTTATTACTGCAACAATACGTAGAGGAGGGGAAAAAACCTTGAAGTAGTAAACAGAGCCCTATATTATTAACCAATTTTTAAAAATTTAAATATACAAAAACCCCACTGATGTCAAGTCAATTCTACCTCTTGCTGACCCTCTCTACTGGATTTCTGAGGCTGTGGATCTTCATGGGAAGAGACTGTCCAAACTCCTACAGATCTGATTCTCTTGATGGACATGAGCTGGTGACTTTTTGGTTACCTGCCCAATAATATGCCACAAAGACCCCTTAAATATATAATTTAGTACAAGTTATATTTAATACAAATATATATAAATTATTCTATTTAATATATAAACATATAATCTCAAACTCCCTGTTGTCAAGCTGAAACTGATTCATAGCTGACTTTCCAGCAGGTTTTCAGAGACTATAAACTGCATGGGAGGAGACTACTCATCTTTCACACACAGAGCAGCTGGTGGATTCAAACTGCCTGTCTTCAGGTTGGCGGAGGAACTTGTTATCTACTAAGCCACCAGAAAGCCCTTAAATATATAATATTGTTATGGTGTACCAGAGTGGAAACTGACCCATAGCTTACCCTCTAATAGGTTTTCAGAGGTAGTAAATCACAGAAGAATTGATTGTACATCTTCTTCCACAGAGCAGTTGGTGGATTTTAACTATATACCTTTAGGATGGCAGCACAATTTCTTACCACTAAGCCACTAGAGCTCCCTAAATGTGTAACAGTCACAGTTAGAAAAGGAAAAGTCTTTCAAAGTGAAAGATTAAACATTTTTTTTTCCTAACAAGTAATCTCTTAATGGAATTTATTGTATAAACAATATATGTTCTTTTCACTGGTTGCCATCAAGTCAATTCCAAGTCATGGCAGTTCCATGAATGTCCAAAGTAGAGCTGTTCTATTTTTCAAGGCTTTTCAAAACTTTTCTACTTTTCAATGCTGCGAGAGTCTTCCAAAGGACATCTATGTAGGCTGAACCACCCATCTTTGAGCTAAGAGTTAAGCTCTTCACCATTTGTGTAACTCAGTGACTCCTGAACCAACTATAAACCAGACTCTTAAATAAACAAAAATTTCAGATAGTGATAAACTATTACAAAATGGGGTAATAGGACAGTCACTAGGGGCTAGATTATTAAGAAAAGGACTAACAGAATCAAAAGGAGTCCCAATGGCACTATGGGTCACAGCCTGGCTACGAACGAAAAGCATGGCAGTTCAAACCTACCAAATAGCTCTGTAGGAGAAAAAAAAAATCTGAATATATGCTCCTGTTAAGAAATGAAATTTAAAGATGACAGTTCAGAAAACCCAATGGAACAATTCTACTTTTTCACGAGGCTACTATGAATCAAAACCAACTCAACAGCAATCTAACAATAACAACAATGTAATAAAAGCCAGAAATTAGTCATACAGAAAGGATGTAGAAAAACAAGTGAAGAAGTGAGAGATGTGTCTTTTATGAGAGATTTTCTTTTATTTCCTTTTGTGTATAGAGACTTCTTAGGTATGGCTACAGTAAAGCCTTAAACAAAAGTTAAGTATTTTATGCATTACAAAATTTAAGTTTTAGGTAATATTTAACCATACCTAATTAGTCCAAAATATTACCAGGTTGTAGTAATCAAAGTAAATAATTTTGTTGATTAGCAGCCTACATACTGTTATTCTGTCGAGGACTTTCATTCATAGGGTCACTATGAGTCGCCTATGACTTGACGGCACTTAACATAAACAACAACATACTGTGATTAATTAATCACTTAAAACAAGCCTTAAAAGTACTCTAGCTTTTAGGGAGCTCCCGTGGCCTAGTGGCAAGACACTGCACTGCAATCCCAGAGGTACGTGGTTCAAATTCACCAGATGCTCTGCTGGAGAAGGAGGGGGCAATCTCCTCCTGTACCAGTCAGATCTGATTTGACGGTACACTTAAAAACAATACAATAAAAATAAAAATTAAAAAAAAATGAAAAAAGTACTCTAGCTTTCAAGCAACTTATATTAATAAACTGTTTCCTGTAAATAGATTTATTCACTATCTAAAACAATATTTCAGAAAATTGAGATTTTTCAAAACCCAAACTCACACAACTGCAGTAATACCCAAATAAAAGCACTAAAATTTGTAGTTAAAAGCACACAAAAAAATGTGAAAATACATTCACTCCTATTTTCTTCTTTCCCTTTACTAAGAACACCTGTGCTAGTTATATATGACTACCTACATTTAAATTCATTAAACTGAAATTCCTCGGTCACACTAGTGATATTCTAACTGCTCAATAGTGATATGTGATGGTTGTTGTTGCAGCCAGGTACTACAAGTACAGTTCACAGAGACCCTAGAACAACAGATCTGATTCCTTCTAATAAAATTCCCAGAGTATATGAGATGAATCTTTGCCATCCTTGCCTCCAGGGATCACTCTGGTAGCACTTTTTCCAAGACATATCTGGGTAGCTACCATACTGAAAAGTGCAAATACAGAACATTTCCATTATTGCAGAAAGTTCTTTTAGAAAGTGTCGATTATTTTTCAGATTTAATCCAAATAAAAACAAGCTCATAAAAAAAGTTAATACTCTTTTAAAAACATAAATTAGTGAGAAGTCCTGCTGCTATAAAGACTAACACAGAAAGTGATTTAAAAAAAAAAAAGCATAAGGGACAGATTAACACCCAGATCTGCACACTAAATAAGACAGACACACCTAAGTCCACAAAGTGGACACATTATTTAGTATTCTTGTCATTCTAAGACTTCAATTTCAGTTCTGATTCTACTTCTAATTGCTAAATTTTGAGATGTGACATCTTTGAACTTTCATTTATTCATCTATATCTCATAAGGTTAAGTCAAGCGGTACTTACACACAAAACTACCACAAACAATATGAAAATGTACTTCCTAATTATTAGTATATAAATGTATGGCTCAGATTTTCATTTTAAAATAAGTATAAACCCAAAACCAAGCCCACAATTGTTGAGTCGATTCTAACTCCTTGCAACCGTCTACTGCATTTATGAAGGTCAGGAGACTGCCTCATCTTTGTCCCTTGGAACAGCTACTGCATTTGAACCACAGACGTCCTAGTTTAAAGTTAACTTATTTTGGTTAACTAACTTTTCTGGTTAACTTACTTTGCCACCAAGATTCCTTAAATACACAGAGCTTAAAAGATAACTTTAAAGTCCTTTTATCATATTTACTATTATTTTTAAATATTCATAATTCAAAATAGAAAAAATTACATACAATTTATAAATAGTTATTACATAAATAAGATTTTAGGTCATAAAATCAGTATGCGCACTTCATTTCTCTCTACAAAATTCTCTAATTAAGCATGTGTAAGGCAAGCTCCACAATCTCTTTAATTTTTTTTCTGAGTTTGCAAACAAATTTATTTTAAAAATTGTAACTGTTACTATCCCCCATTCAGTTTAATTTTAATGCTGCCTTACCCCAATATTTTGTGAAACTTTCACTTTAAAACTTTTACATACATAAAATGTGTTAGAAAGATGCTTCTTTCTTACATTAATTAGTATGTGGCTTG
Organism: Elephantulus edwardii; assembly: GCF_000299155.1. NCBI lineage: Eukaryota > Metazoa > Chordata > Mammalia > Macroscelidea > Macroscelididae > Elephantulus > Elephantulus edwardii. Next base: position 2,815,973 of record NW_006400029.1, on the reverse strand, counting down.
CATAAACCTGAACTTGTAAACTACTAAAAACTTTATCTTATCTAGCCATAAACCATGTCAACTAAACTGATTAAATTATAACTTTTACTTCATTATGGCTTCATTAAATTACACAACCTTCTAGGTGGCTTTGCAGTTCTTATTTTTTCCTGACTAAACCACATTGCTATTTCACTTTATGTTACCAATAAGACACTTTTAGTAGTAAAGCACACTATTTCCCTTATCTATTTAGTTTAACCTCAACTGTTTTTCACTTTGTCCTTGACCACACCCAGTAACAACAGACAGGGTATTAACCACTTTAAAAAATTTGCATTCTTTTCCAATCCCTTATGGCAAGGTAGAGGCTCACAGTGAAAATGAAAACAACTGAAGAGTCATAACTGCTATCAATCATCTCTTATTCACCACAAAACCTAGTAAACCAACAAGTTCATCCACTTATTTTCCAGCCTCTATATCCACCAAACTTTTAGGTTACAGTAAAAGATGATGATTCGGACACTGGTTCTTAAATTTCTTGGTTTCATTTATTTGTGTTCTCTGTTTCCCACAGCAAAATATAGAGAATATATGACAGAAATAATACATATAGTTTTAGAAGTGCTATGAAATTAATAATGTTTGAAATAATAATAGTCTTTTCTTTCCTATAACGGCCAGTTTTTCTGGTTCACCAGGTTTATCACTGGTATTTTAAGCTCAATCACTTTAATCATTCAGTTTTAAAAATAAGCAATAAACCTACAACCAGGAGAAGATAACGTAGATGAATGGGATCTTCTAAGACTCAAATCCCTATGCACATCCAAAA
>NW_006400029.1:2801221-2812711 GCF_000299155.1 Elephantulus edwardii | reverse complement strand
GGGAGGAGTGATAGGGAATGGCAAAGGACACACTGACAAAGGAGATTAATCAGAACTGACTTTGACAAGCACTGTGGCAATTGGACAATTAAAACAGACTTTCGGGGAGGGGGAAGAAGAACAAACTGGGGAGGAGGGTAGAGAAAACTGTGCAACAATGAATGAATGAACCCCCCCCCAAAAAAGCAGTAAAAACTAAACATTAGGAACTACATACCATATTACTATTACATTAACATCTATTTACTTAGTCATAATAGTAATTTTTGTTGAAGCCATAGTTTTCATAAAGTTGTAAAAACAATAAGTAAATTTAGATGAGAATGGTAACTTAATGTTCATACATAGTTGTACCAGCATGAATTAATTCTCCATCAAAGATGCTATTCAAGTACTAGATAATATTTAACCTTTAGCTTCCATGAAGGTGACTATAGGACAACTGAGTTCATGTTCCCATTTATTAAATAGGTAACTAAAGAGCAGTTTATGCTACATACATTATTTAACATTTTTTTTAAAAAATCACATATTAGCAACCATATGCCTGGGACATCCCAATAATTCTCAATTTAATCCCAACAGAGCCAAGAAGCCAACTGTTTCATCTCCATTTAGAAATAAAAAGACTGAAATCTCACTGGTAAAGAGGGGAAGAGTGAGTAAAGAATTCAAGGGTCTCTGACAGTCTATTTTCCACCTATTTTTTTAAAAAAGTTCGTTAAATTGATAAAGCAAACAGAAGAGCATTCAGGAGTGACAAAGCAGCTGGGGCAAAGCAACTCACTCTCACAGACTCTCTCTCTCTATATATATATATAATATATAAATACATTAAATATTTTATAAAAATATAGAAATGCATAAATATTAAAACATATTAAAAGAAAATAAATATAAAGAACATATTTCCATTTAATACCAGAACAATTATTGCAGAACTAAACATTGACATTCTTAAGATGAACTGGATTCTGTAATAGTGGCTCTTTTGGGTTTAGGTGTTGTTCCTGTACAGAATTCACGCATGAATCTGTAGAATACAATCTTTAGGTGCCTCATAAAACAGTACTGGAGGTATTTCACCATTTAGCCTTTCACTCCAGCTGTACTTTCTCTTGAGCTTGGCAGGGTAGCCACATTTGCCACAGGTAGCCTTCTGGGGGTAGTAGGCCTTGGAGCCACTGAGGCAGCATGTATGAGCAGCCAAAGACACCAAATACCAGAAAAGAAAGCAATTTTCTCTTCGTGTGAAGAAAATCCTACTCTTTATAATGCTCCTTACAGTAAACATACATACAGGCAAACCATGCAAACCACACTTTCCATAGATATTTTCAAGTACAGGGTTTCAAAACACAATTTGAATTAAACGAAATGTTATTTTCAATCACATACACTTTATTTCTATAATAACATCCGAGCTAAGAGGAAAATGGTTTTATAATTCATCTTATTTTGTTTCATAAGCTTTAATTTTTCTATAACAAGTTTCCTAACATGGAAAATATGAGTGTTATTTTCATGCAAGACTCTAAATCTCACCCATAAAAGAATATAAAGCATTGCTTACATTCTTGTATATTTGTGCTACACTTTAAAAGTCACAAATAAATGCCATTTTAAAAACGAAACTTTCTGATATTTCTGGAATATTAAATTGGTTAAAATATTTTGTACTTGAAAGCATTCATGCCCCTACATGAACATTTGAATTGTGTGAGTTCTTGAATGTTATTTTTAAATATATAAGAATTTACTGCAATGAAATAGTAAAAGATTATTTTAATGTATGAGGTTGTCCATTAAATTATATCCAAAAACTACCTAACTACCAACTCAAACTTACTGCCAGCAAGTCAAATCTGACTCACAGCTAACCTCCAACAAGTTTCTGAGACTGTAAATCTTAATGGAAGGACACTGCTTATCTTTCTTCCAAGGAGGATTCAAACTGCAGGAGACTATTGCCTTTTAGTTAGCAGTAAGTGCTACAGGTTGTATTACCTGAGCTCTATATAATTACCAATAGGGAGATGGTAAATAGGTGTTGTTGTAATGTACCGTTTAGTCACCTGTGGCTCAGAGTGACCCTATGTACAACAGCTCTATCCTGTGTCAATTTCAATGTCTCTGACACACCTATCCTCATTACCCCAATGAACGAATCAAGCCATCTCTTAGAGGGTCTTCCTCTCCTGTGCTGTCCCTCCACCCTTCCAAGCATGAGATCCCTCTCCAAGGACTGGTCCCTCCTTGCAACATGTCCAAAGTAAATAAAATGAAGCTTCAGAATCCTTGCCTCCAAGGAGCAGCCTGGCTTCACCCTCTCCAGGACAAACCTTTTAATTTTCTTAGCAGTCCCTGGTATAGTCAATACTCTTCTCCAACACCACAGCTCAAAGGCATCAATTCTCCTTCTACTATCTCTAGTCATTGTTGAGCTTTCTGATGCATAGCAAGTGATTGCAAAGACCATGGGCCTGTATCAGGTGCACCTTTGTCTCCAGACTGACATCACTGCTCTTCAGTACTTTGGAGAGGTCCCTAACAGCAGACTTTCCCATCACAATATATCTTTTAATTTCCTGGCTGATGGTGCTAAGAGTGTGGACCCAAGCAAACTAAAGCTGTGAGCAATCTCAATCTCTTCACCATCTATTATTATGCTGCAAACTGGCCCAGTGGTGACAATCTTTGTTCTCTTGATACTGAGCTTCAATCCATATTGAAGGCTGCAGTCCTTGACTTTCTAATGCAAGCGCTTCAAATCCTCCTGCGTTTCAGCAAGCAGGGTTGTGACTGCATACTGCAGACTGCTGATGAGTCTTCCTCCAATCCTGATGCCACATTTCTGCTCAAAGATAATCGGTTCTGCAGACTGAAAAGGTATAGAGATAGGACACACCCCTAGCATACATTCTTCCCAATTCTGAACCATGCAGTGTCTCCTTGCTCTGTTCTGATGACTGCCTCCTGGTCCAAGGATAAGTTTCACATCAGCAAGGTCAAGTGTTTTCCAATCCCCATTCTTCTCAGAGTTAGCCACAGTTTGTAGTGGTCCACATAGTCAAAGAGATCTAATGTTGTAAAAAATAAAACCTATATAACTTAAAAACAGTAAGTTCTTTTAAGACTAGCAGTCACTTCAAAAACATTCAAGTTTCTCATTACAAAATAAAATCTAATAAGCATTTCTTATGGGAATTATATGTTTATGTATGCATATGTATACATGCAGATACGTCCTTCAAAATCTTATCTATTTCTATCTCACAAAAAAGCAAATTCTAATGATCAAGGTTAACTAACTGAACATTAGAAAGTTTTGTTAGTAACAATTTAGAAAGCAGGAAGAAACCAAAAGCATACAACTTCTACTTTATGTACAAAGCCAAATATCTAATTTCTGTTTTTTAAATAATGATTTCAAACTAGGTTTACCTCCACTATCACTTCAAGATTTAAAATAGTTATCTTTTCAGAGGAAAAATTAGGAAGGAATATATTTACTCTTTAGTAAGAGTTACAAAGAACATGATTTTACTAAATTACAGAAAGGAATTTAAGGATCTACTAAAGTACAACGGGAAGATTTTAAGCACAATTAAATATTATATACTACACTGGAATGCATTTGGATCCTAATAAGATCATAAAAAAAGAGAGATCACTTAAGTGATAGAACTTTAAGAACAAAGGCTTTTAATTTCAGATGTTGTGTTGTTGTTTAGTGCTGTCAAGTCGTAGGTGACCCTATGAACAAAAGTCCTCAACACTTGGGTGACTTTCATCCTTTCTCCAGGTTCATAGGGTTTCCAGGGCAAGCTATTATAGAAGTGGATGCCACTCCTGTTTCCAAGCAGGTAAGTTATAAAAATAGCATTCTCAAAACTTATATTGCAGAATTTTATAAAAATAATTTGTATTTGAAAAAAAATTACATTCATCAGGTAGCCAGTAAGGAGGAAAATTAACTTTCTCTGACATTATAATTAAGAATCAACATTAACTTTTATTTTGGTCTTAACATGTAAGAACAGCCTAGAAGGCTAAAGAAGCACAACCAAGTAAATTTTTACAGCTTCCAAAGAATTTGGCTCACCTGGTCAAAATGTAAGATTCAAGAGGCACGTGGACTATAAAGGGCCAAACACTAATGACCACTATTGATTACTTCTTAGATTACTAGTAATATTAATATGAAAGCAATATAGTCAAACTAATTTTTATTAAATAAAATACTCAAGTTAGGGGATTAGTAACTATAAATAAACTGACATTTTCTCAGCAAAATTACTTTCAGAGTTTGCACTTTAATCTAAAACAGACTGTCATTAAAACCTGCAAAAGGTAGATCAAATAAAGGTAGAAGGACAATATTTGCCTAGGGTTAAAGCTCAGAAAGCAGGAAAGGAGAGACAGCTTATTGGAAACAAGTAAATATGGCAAAGAAGTAGAAGAATGCTCTAAATTATATTGTGGGGATCACAGTCAATGCCACAAAAATATGTGTGGATATTGTTTGAAAACCAAGTTTTGTGTAAGCTTTTACTCAAATCACAAGAAACACTGGGGTAAAAAACTGCAACAGAAATAAACATGTTTTTATTAAGTTCTATCATTTTTATAGGACTCAGTATTATTTTTCTTCCATATGGCCATGTTCTTTGGCAATCACTTGTTATGCGTCAGAGAGTTGGACAATGACTAGGGAGGACAGAAGGAGAATTAATGCCTTTGAGCTGTAGTGCTCGAGGAGAGTATTGAATGTACCATGCACTGCTAAGAAAACAAACAGGTTCGTCCTGGAAAGGGTTAAACCCGGCAGCACCCTGGAGGCAAGGATTCTGAGTCTTCGTCTGACATACTTTGGACATGTTGTTAAGGAGGGAATGGTCCTTGGAGAGGGACATCATGCTTGGGAGGCTGGAGGGACAGCACAGGAGAGAAAAGCCCTCTATGAGGTAGACTAATTCAGTGACTGGTGTAATCAGGATGGGTGTATTGGAGACAGTGCTATTGGCACAGGATAGAGCAGGGTTTAGGGCTGTTGTACACAGGGTCGCTATGAATCATAAGTGACTCGATGGCACATAACAACAACAACATTGACATCATGATTTCAAATCATTAAAATGCTTACATTAAATGTTAGGAGGTTGTCTTTCATCATCTAGGCTTCTCTCTTGACAACATTTAAAACTGGCTATTCTTTTTTCTTTCTTTTCAATCTTTCCTAAGTACCCTGGCGTCACAATGGTTAAGTAGCTAGCTGCTAACCAAAAAAGTAGACTACTCAGCAGAAAAGATCTGGCAATTTGCTTCCATAAATATTACAACTAAGGAAACCCTGTGATACAGTTCTACTCTGTGACCCAATGAGTAAGAATTAACAGTACTTAACAGTCCACTTTTACACTCAATGACCTCTCATGGCTACATATTTTTCAGGCTTTTATGATTAAAAAACCTTGAAACCCGAGATAGCATCAAACGTTTCTCCCAGAAGCTCAACTGTCACTAACGCAGTATCAGTAATTCAATGAGACAGTTTATAAAGCTTCTCAATGGGTTATTATGTGAGTGGTGGTTATGACGCTCACTCACTAATTATTCTAAAATCTCCCAACCTCAAATTAACATGAAAAACGAAATTTTTTCACCCACAAAATTCCAGCCACCCATCCACTTAAATTTAAAATATCCATCTATATATCTTAGAAAGTATAAATATAACTTTTACCAAAACAAAGTATACTTTATAGTAAAAAAATTTATAGTTTATTGTTTATTAAAAGAGAGATAATGAAGCTATGCCAGGAAAAAAATTTGTACATAACATTTTTTAAAAAATCACACACATATACACAAAAGTAGCTAATATGACACGTCCACAAACATCTTAAAAAAAAAAAAAAAAAAGACAAAAATTACCAGACTGACAGGGGCTAACTCTACAGTCTATTCAGCCTGAAGAATCCCTGAAATCTCAATTTGCCCATCTGTTTATGTTAATAACAGTACTCCCCCCCATTTTCAATATTTAATGAAGTTGTGTTAATATTTTATGCCTGCATCTTCTCAACTGTTTCTTCCTTTTATTTGCCCTTTTCTTTCCTGACTTGGTGATATTTGGCTTTACGTTCAAGGATATTTTTCTGCCTTCATCCAGTTGTTGGGTTTTTTAATTTAATTTAATTTTTATTCTTTTTTGTGTGTACCATGAAGTTGGATCTGATTGGTACAGGAAGAAACTGTCCCTTCTTCTCCAGCAGAGCATCTGGCGTATTTGAACCACGTACCTCTGGGAATGCAGTGCAGCTTCTTGCCACTAGGCCACCAGAGATCCCTTCTTTCAGTTTTAGCTTAATGATAACCACCTTGCTGGGGTGAATGCCCACATGGACAGTTGTGCCATTAGCTTTTTCTCGCTGCACCTGTTCAATGTAGATGGCATACTTCTTCCTGCAAACCTGGACTACTCTGCCAATTTGCTGACCTTTATAGTGCCCTCGTACAACATGAACTTCATCATCCTTTCGGATGGGCATGAACCCCACGTTGTATTTCTGCCTCAGCTCCCCGGAAAGTGAGGAAGACATAATCTTCCTTCGAACGTGACAGGGTGCACTGACTGAAATGCCTTTTACGTTTTGTCTGGTCACAAAAGGACTGAACTTCATTTTGGCTGCTGCCGCTTTGAGGATGGCCACAGGAGGTGAAAGAGCATAACGGTACTTTTCAATCTCCTATTTAACTTTTTCATTACCCAATTATTTTGTTTTTACTTTTTTGTTGATACCTTGTGTAGCTCTGGTGATTAAGTGGTAGGAACTGTGCTGCCAACTCAGACGCACAGGGTTTGAATCTACCAGCTGCTCCAAGGCAGAAAAACAGATAATCTCCTGTGTAATTTGCAGTCTGAAAACCTGCTGGAGGGTCAGTCTAGGGTTGGTCCAGGTCTGACGTTACCTAGAAAATGTTTTGAGTTATGGAAGGCATATGGAAATCAAGGGGAAAAAAATTGCAGTATTATGGATTGTGGTACAATCATGTGGAGACACATATAACCCAGGTGGTGGAGTTGGTGAGGCCTATTTCTTTATGTTCATGAAGTAATACAAGTCTCTTCCAGTAACCTGACAGAACATAACTGCGACTGGAGTAGCAGCTTCTACAAGAAGCCCAACAGGTTGGTAGTATATGTCCCCTGAGTTAAAAAAAAAGCTTAAAAAAGAAAACATGAAATTCAAGCTATTCTGTAGGAATTTTTCCAAACATCTCAGAGACTATATAAATGCAAGATATGGAAACTATATAAACATTAAAATTTGTCTTATTCTTTTTCCTCTCAATAGCATCTACTACTCTAATTCTAGATATCAAGAGCATTCATTCTAGTGATACTATCTTTCTCCTGCAGAGCAGCTGTTGATATTGAATCATCACCCTTGGATTGGCAATACAACCCTCTACCTACTAAGCTACTAGAACACCCAGTAAAATATTAAAAGGGGGATGGGTAAAAGAATTGCAACCACTGGTTAATCCATAATGACAAAGATCTGCACTTAAAATCTAAAAGGATTCCTTCGAAGAAATATTTTTTAAATTCAAACTGTCAATGAGATGTACTTCAGAATATTCAGAAAATGTTCAGTTTTCTAAATTTACAAATCTGAAATATGCCTTTGTCCTGTTTCATGCTAAACTGTCCATATAACATAATACAGAAGAGGCAGAAGTGTTTTTTAATGATCACATTGACTAAGAGTAGGTTTGCACAGGGAATTATTTTAATTGATGTCAGTAAGTTTTAAACGAGCAAAAGTTATGAATACAATCATAAGAACAAAAGTACTTGCTGAGACTGCTTATATATAAGCAAACACTTCATTGATTTGATTTTGGGGGTTTTTTTGGGTTTTGGGGGGGTTTTTTTGCATTGTCATTGATGATCGTCATCAATTCTGGAAAGTAATAACTATACTATCCCTGCAAATAGGGTCGCTATGAGTCGCAGGCGACTCGACGGCACATAACAACAACAACAACAACAACATCCCTGCAAAGAGCCACAGTTACTGTACCACCAGTCAGTTTTACTGACAATGAGACAGTCAGGATATAAATTCCTTCCTTAGTTGGATTTGGTTTCTTGGGTTAGCTGTTCAGGGTCACAATTTCACAGGACATGTCAATAAATTAGCCTTTTTAGTTTCTCTAGTCTACCTCCTCACTAATTTCGTAGTGCCTGGTGTCTTAAAAAGCTTTTAAGCAGTCAATCAAGGCACAAGTGATCTCTAGCCACCTGGAGCAGAATAGGAGTCAGAAACAGGAGGAGGATATGGGACTGTTTCCATGAACAACTCCAGATGATGTTCAGCTACCACAACTTTTTGGTCACAGATTCCCTAAAACAAAAAGACAAGTAAATGCAGCATGTAATTTTAAACTGTCATGGACTCTAGAACTTTCTGGATCCATGGAGGGAGGTGAAGCCCTAAAACTGTTGCCCTGAAATAAATTTTAAACTCTAAACTTAAAATAACCCCTAAAAACATTTATAAAAATTTTTTAATTACATTTTTTTTCATTATTGCACATTTTCTTTCTCTCCACCCTGCCTCCTCTCTAAGCCTACTCCACATCCCTTATTCCAGATTGTTGTCATACATACTATGTCTAATTATTTATTCCTTTCAGACAGTTCTTCCTCTCATCTGTTCTAACGCAGTGTTCATTATCTATCCTCTCTTTTCCCATTCTCTCCCCAACCTCCTCCCCATGTCTGTCCTATTTTATAACAGTGGTGTTATGTAGTATTTGTCCTTTTGTGACAAATATTTCACTCAACATAATGTCCTCCAGGCTCCCCAAGTGTGAAATGTTTTACAAGTTTGTTTTTCAATGTTGCATAATATTCCATTGTGTGGATGTACCATTGTTTTTCTGTTCATTTGTTTGTGGATGGGCACTTGGGTTGCTTCCATCTCTTTGCTCTTGCGAGTAACACAATAAACATGGGTAAGCATACATCAATTTGAGTCTTAGTTCTGGTTTCTTTTTTATTCTTCATTTTTTATTTTATTATTTGTGTATGTTCCATCAAATTGGATCTGACTGGTATAGGAGGAGATTATCTCTCCTTCTCCAGCAGAACATCTGGTAGATTTGAACTGTGCACCTCCAGGATTGACAGCTCTGGTTTCTAGCAGTTTACTACTGGAAATATGTCTTAAAGAAACCAGAGCTATTATTAGTTGAATTGCTGGGTCAAATTATAATTCTATTTCTAAATTTTTAAGAAAGCACTAGATTGCCTTCCACAGTGGCTGTACCTCTCTAAATTCTCATCAGCAGTCAATAAGAGTTCCAATCTCTCTACCTTGCTACCATTTGTTGTTGGATGCCCTGTTGAATTCTGCTATTGTTGCTGGGGTGAAGATGTTATCTAATAGTTGTTTTGACCTAAAGACATTTTTAAAGTGAAGAAAAATATATAGTTTAATGTCTTAAACATTACATTCTTTTAAAAACTATCTGTACAAGATCAAATTGACAATAATTTAAGAGATAAGATAGGAACCTTAGAGGGTAGTGAGTGAGTTAATGTGAATGAGAGGTACAATTCTGATAAGGAGGATGAGAAAGGTTGCACAACTTAAAGAATACAATCAGTATATGCACAAACTTTGAAGTTACTTTATGTCTGCTGTAAATATTCTCAAAAGTAATACAAATACAATTTTAAAGATAATACAAATTTAAAAGAAAAAAAGCACTTATTAAGGTAATGTCGACAGTATAAATCTAAAGCATAAAAAACCTTCATAGACTTTTTTAGAAAATGCATTAGGGCATCTTCACCTAGTCAGTTTCTTAAATTTATGTTTGGCAATATTCATAAAAGGGAACTCTGGTGGCTTAGTGGTATGGAATTACGTTGGCAACGCAAAGGTATGGGTTTGAATCCACCAGCTGCTCTGCAAGAGAAAGATGGGGAGAAAATCTCCTCCTGTGCAATTAATTGCCGCTGAAACAGAAAACCCACTAGAGAGTCAGTCGGCTAAGGGTCAGTTCCTACTTGATGGTATATAACAATGTAACAATATTCATAAAAAGACAAGTCTTCAGAGATAAAAGAGACCTGTGCTGCTAGTGAAGACCATACCTCTCTGGCAGTTCGAATCCAATGAGCCTCTCTCTATGGGAGACAGATGAGCAATCTCTCAGACTCCCGCAATTTATAACCTCTGAAAACCTTCCTGAGGGTATGCTGAGTTGATTCCAACTTGATAGCAATTAAATTTTATTAAACACTCAAATACTGGATATATAGTTTATTTATTAAAAAAACCCAACCCATTTAGCTTTTCTTTTTAAAAAAGTAACTTTAAAAAAAAAGTAACTTAGAAAAAAAGAAAAATGACATTGTACTGAGAAACCAATCTTATGGATAGACATTAAATTATAAAATTTTTAAAGTTTTAATGATTTTCATTTTGGATGTATCTAAATAAACAAGACTCCATGTAAACCCACTTTCTTGCTTACAGACAAAACCAAGAAACCCATGCCACTGCTATCAAGTAGATTTTCACTCATAGTGACTCCTGGGTTTCTGAGGCTGTAAATCTCATCTTTCTCCTGCAGAAGCAGTAGATGAGTTCAAACTGATGATCTTTTCAGTCAACAGACTGATACATTATGCACTATGCTACCAGGCCTCCTCTGATCGACAAAAAGAATTTAAAATAAAATAATCCACTAATTGTTAGAATTTTTATTACTGTTGTTTTAAATTAAACAGTTTTAATTCATTTAAAAATTAAAGTGTTTGCATTTTCTTTCAAGTCCTTTTTCAGGATCACAACTGAACTATTGTTTCATTGCTATTTTAGTTCATTGAGAATTTTATCGAAACAGGTAAATTTCTGCCAAAAACCACTTCACTACACAAAAAAACAAACTTCAGGATTACTTGGTCATGATTCACTTATGTATAAGGATATCTGTATGTATATATGTACAACAATAGTGGACGAAGTATGACAAATACAAGCAAGTTCCCATATTTCCCTGCAACTTACTTCACTGGAACGCATACTAAATAACCTTGAGTATTCCCCTTCACCATGAGCTTTCACAACAAAAGCCCAATACTTTCAGAGTAAGAAGGTAATGTGTTAAGTCATAAAGAGTTAAGTAACAGATTTGTCATCAAAACCTTGAACTTAAGTTTGTTAGGTCTTGACTTTCTCTCTAGTAAAATAAAATAGTTGGACAATAGCTCTTCTATGTAAACAGGATGTTAAAGGCTTACTTCAGAACATACTATATTACTTGTAATAGCAAAGCCTGAAGACAACCTAAATTTCAATATCCCAAACAATGGAATACTGTATGGTTTTAAAGGAAACACTTGCTGATTTGAAAAGATATATTAGATGGCCCTCTAAGACAAATGAAGTAAAAAATATAGAT
>NW_006400029.1:2782401-2800506 GCF_000299155.1 Elephantulus edwardii | reverse complement strand
TTAAAATTATTTTTTAAAATTTGAAAAAATTTCATACTAGTTATCACAGTAGATGATTAACAGTTTTCTCTTTAAAATCAGTCACATTTAATAACTATTTGTCCTGTAATATTTTGAAAGAAATTAAAATCATGAACGTTATTATTTTTATGACATTTTAAAGAAACTGTGCCAGGATATGTAATTAGAAAAGACCTGGGTTCAAAGACTAACTTTGTTACTTATCATCTGTGTGATTTTAGCAAGCTATTTCATCTCAGTTTCTCCATCTATAAATACACAGAGGTTCATTTCTCCATGTATAAAAAGCAGGTAAGACTACTGACCTCATGAAATTGTTGGCACTGTAAAGCACATTTTTAGCAGCTATTGTAATAATGATGATGTATGTTGCTATAAAGTAAAAATAATGCTCTTTTTTTTTTAATAGTTTGTTTTTTACGTTACAATAACAGGGGATAGCAGTGCGCGCAGTACCCCAGTACCATAAATTATGCAGTCAAGTTTCCCACATTTGGGGAAATCACAGGGGTCAGCACACTAGGAGTGCAATGGGTGAGCCTTGCCCTGGGAAAACCACCTTCTTGATCATGGTATTTCTTCTGCCAGGTAAGTATAAAAATGATATTCTCAGAATAAGATCTAACAGTTTACTCAATTATCACCTCACAACCAATTTCCTCTATCTAAAACTTATTTAACTGATATATACCAAAAAGAGTTAACTGTTAAATTAAGATTTAAAAAGGGCTACCACATGCACATCCAAAAACTTCTCCAACAGGGTAAAAAGGGAGGCCACTGACTGAGAAAAAGTATTCGGTAATAACATATCAGATAAGGGACTTATATCCAGAATTTATGAAATACTTGAGCACCACAACAAGATAAAGGTAAAGAATCCAATAGAAAAATGGGCACAGGATATGAACAGGCAACTTCACCGAAGACGACATTCAGATGACTAACAAGCACATGAAGAAATGCTCAAAATCCCTAGCCCTAAGAGAGATGCAAATTAAAACAACTATGAGATAAAAAAGGCTACCACAGGTAACAAATGGGTTGATAAACATGTACTCAAACTCTGAGTTTTAACTAACTGCTACTAACCAGCATAGCCTTTTTCAGTATATAGATACATGTCCAAGGAATGAAGAATATTCATGACAGATGGGCAGGGAACTCTGGTCTAATCTTTATAGGATGCTGATTGTATCTGCTTTGGGGAGCATTAGTGGCATGCTTTATTGTCAGTTGTACTGTCTACAAAGGCAGCACCTCTCTGACAGTTCAAATCCATCAGTGCTTCTGTGGGAGAAAGGAGCAATCTCCTCTTTGGTAACTAACCTCCTCAAAAACTCACTAGAGAGAGGGTCAACTATGACTTGGTTCCAACTCAAAGACAATGTGATGAGTTTGTATTTGTTTTAGTCATTCACTCCTCCAATGTGACTTTTTTCTATTTTTTTTTAATTTACTATATATTTAATTTTTCTAAAATTTTATGAAAAATTTCATGAGCGAGCTCTGGTGGCCTAGTGGATTAGGAATTCCGCTGCCAACCCAAAGGCATGTGCATGCTCATATCAACCAGCTGTTCCTTAGTGGAAAGATGGGCAATCTTCTCTTATATACCTTATAGCCTTTGAAGTTCAGCCATAAGTTGATTCCAACTCAACAGTACATAGTAACAACAAGAATTCATGAGGTAACTCTGGCAGCATTTTCTGTAGGGAGATGAGATGTTAATCCAATGGCCACATCTTTCAGGTGGTTTGAACCCACCTGCTGCTCCACTGGAGAAAAATGGGCAATCTCTTTCTGTGGGATTTGCAATCCCCAAACACCTACTGGAGAGTCAGTTATGAGTTGGTTCTGACTTGGGAATGAGACTTATTCATAAACGCAATTTACCAATTAACTAGAAATAGTTACGTCAAATAGAGACATAAAAATGCAATCTCTGTGCAACAATTTTGCTAATTTTTTGAACAAATTTTTTTCTCAGAATTTTAAAAAATTGAGTGTCAAAAATACTCTGAATTTTAAATCTAGCCTTCACATTAAAAGCAAACACAAAGCACCACTCTAACAATACTCTATTTTTTCCAACAGATCAAAAACACATTCTAAACTTCTGTACAACTGAGATGATCCAGCCAATAAGGAAGATTAAATCAATATGTATTACAACTGTTTTTCATCAGATTACAATTTTCACTTACCTTCCTGGTTAGAGAACAGTTTTAATATCAATATGAGGGATTAAAGTTTTAATTATCCCAATTAAAATTCTAATCAAAGTAAAAATGTCAGATATATACATTTCATTCTTTTCCTATTTAAAACATTTAATAACTTATCTAATGTTAAATATTTAAGGATTTAAGTAACTATTTTAAATCACACAAGCAGGTATATTTGGATACATTAATGAGTTATTACAGTTTTCCTGAGAATGATCTAAAGTTTCCACTAAAAATAATTGGCACCTCAATGAAGCTCTAAGAACTGCATGCCTACTTTCAAAGATCGTTGCACTATGCTAAACTGCCCTTTGGAGATTGTACTAGGAGCAAAGAGCAGAGAGAGTTCCGTGAGCTTTTTTATTAAAAAAAAAAAAAAAGACAACCCAACACTATTCTCAACACATTCATCACCTACATGCTAAACCTATCAAAAATATCATTTTAAAATTAATACACTTCTAATTTTCCAGCATTCAAAATAAGACAAGATAATCTACCACAAGCCGATTTCCCTACAGCCTTCACATCCCCTGAACAGTGCTGTGCCAAGAGCACAAGCTCAAGTAAAATAACCGATGCAATTTCCTTGTTTACTTAAAGAATTGCAGAAAATATGTTGACTGATTCGGAAACAAATGAACTCCAATATTTAAAACCTTTTTTTCATGACCATCTTCGATTAGAGTAGTAATGATTCCTTCAGCAAGCAAAAAAAAAAATCTTAATTTTCTTTTTAAAAAGAGGTTAACTGTTACACTGCAGTTCATCAGCAAGCCTTGTTTGTAATCAGAAGGAAAATCGGGGCGAGGGGTGCAAAATATACAAGACTGAAAACATCACTAACTCCTTTTGATCGTTAGGAATAATCTTTAATGACCTAACATGTACATGCAGAGTTCATGAACAGAAAGAAGGGAGCCCACTCCAGATTCAGGCTGATGTCGGAGAGGAGATGGAATTTATTTACACTGCAGTGCCTGGCAGCAAACATGGCTGCCCCTGCCCCCTTTAAATCGGAATATTCTTCACTCCCTCACCAAAACCATCAAATTATGTCCGTATCTCTCCTTATCTCCCCACCATAATATAAACATATCTCCTCTTCGCAGTAAAACCCACACCTCCCTTTTTCACAACAATCATAACACCATAACCACTAGCTTCTCCATTCTTTTTCTCTGAAAAAAAAAAAAAAACCCACAAAAACAAACCCACAGAATACACAAAAATATAGGAACAAAAAGCTTTCCTTTCCTAACACTTTAACAATCCTCCATTCCTTCTTCTCCCTCTTTTTTTTGCATGGTCAATAATACCCATCCCTCTTTTCATCCAGTTAATTTCCTTCCTTATCTCAATCTTATGCTTTCCAGTTTCCTCAATCTAGTTCCTATTTACAAATTGTATTCTCTCAATCACATCGCATACCTTTTTCTAATCCACCTTCTCTTCCATTTCTATTCCCTCGTGGTCCCCATGATTCCCATTAGACACTGCATCTCTCCATCAAATTCTATATCCTCCCAGATTCTTCTAGTTTTCATATTCCACTCTCAAATCTCCCTATTTCTGTCCACCCAGACCACTGAATCTTCTTCAGACCTAACTCCTCTCCCTGTCCCTCCCCTTTCCATTTTTATCCCCGCCCCCATCCCACCTTTACTCCCAATTCCCAGATCAACGCCACTACGTCTCTTTACCCGATCCTACCTCTCCTGCCCCACCCCCCAAATTCTCTCCACACTACCTCGACGTCGGCTCCTCCCTCTAGATTACCCCCAAAACCTTTCTCGCCACCCGCTTCCCCTCCCATCTGCGCCCGAGTCTCCCTTCCTTCGGTCCCTGAGTCGCCGCTTCCCCTCCTATCCCCGCCAGGTTCTCTCTTCCACCCTTGCTTAGTCCTTAAGTGGCTGCTTCCGCTCCCATCCTCGCCTGGGTCTCTCTTCCACTCCCTGCCCCGTCCCTAAGTCGCCCCCTCCCAATCGTTCTTTCCCCAGCGCTTCCTTCCAGTGGGCATGTATAAAAAGCACACATACATACACACTTTACCTTCAGTTTGTTCCATTCTAACCCCCCGGCCGTGTCTGTTCGCTCACAGGAGAGACATGGAGGCCCGGAGTGGAGCTGGGTTGCGTGGAGCCGCGTGGGGAGGAGACGGAATCGGGCTAGGCCTCATGAAATGCCTGTGCTAGATTTTCCCCGCGCCGGACGCCTCAGCCATGGCGGCCGGCATCGAGGAGGTCCACGGCCGGACGGGGCCAGGCGTGGGGAGGGAGAAGGAAAGCTGCGGAGGTGGGTGGGAAGGGGAGGTGGGGGGACTGGGGATCGCGCGCAGTCACTACTGCCAAAGAGAAGCCTGTGGCTAGCGGCCAGAACAGGACAGCAGGGTCCGCGGGGCTCGACTTGGCCTTCGCACGCCTCTTCGCGGCGACTCGTGGGCAGCCCCTGCTCGCCTCCACCTCCGCCTCCTCTTGGCCGCCGCCCGCTCCCGCTGCCGCCGCCGCCGCCGCCGCCGCCGCGCACAAAGCCCCCTCCCCGACCCGGACTCTCGGGTTGCCGCTGTCGCCGCCAAATCCTCAGCTCCTCATTGGCCGCTGGTCGCGGCGCCCGCCGGGAAATGCAGTCCCAGACTTGAGGCGCGGGGGTGGGGGCGAGACAGGAGGAAGAGACTACTCAGCCAGGCGGAGAGGAGGGGCTGGAGCGAGAACGAGAAATGTGAGCGGCCCCAGTCTAGTCGAGCAATGAGACTGCTAGCAATAAAGGCAAAGGGACAGGAAAGACTGAGGCAAAGGAGATAAGCAAAGCAAAACAGAAACCTGAGAGACAGGTTAAAGGTTGGGCCTGAGAGGTAAAACTGTGCTCCTGGATGTATGTTGGTGGATACTTATTACATAACACCACCTATTAAACACCACACGCTACTCGTCAGAGTGGAATTGCTGTACAATTCCTAGAGGTTAGTACACAAGGGCCATCAGTTAAGACGAGTAAGAAAGAAAAATTGTTGTGCGTCTGTGGATGTCTGTCCGACAGCTGTCAGAAAAGGGCTCCCGATTTCACATCTGTTTGCATGTGCAAACTATGGTAGCAATTTCAGACTTACGCCCTGGGGGGCAGTCTCCCTTTCAGCCATGGATGTATGTGTCGGATGGTTCCCCGGAATGCAAGTGTTAGTAGGCCTGGGCGGCAACTCAGTCTCTTTCAGGAAGCACCCCGACCTCCGTTGCAGGCACCGGGGCCCGCTCCCTGGGTCTCTTCCTGCTCACACTGCTGGCCCAGAGGCTTGTGGGTAACAGGGAGTACGTCATCGCCGACTACATCCCCGGCAGCGAGGGACTGAGAGGGCGCTCCGAGCTGGTCACATGCCTGGGCCCTCGGGTGCTCTCCAAGCCAGACCAAGGAATGTGAGACCATTTGTCCTAGACAGAGCTCATGCAAGAAAAAAGAGACGTAAGAGAGACTCAGAATTCTCAGGAACCCTCTCTAGCCTTCACATCTTGCGACATTTATGTAAAACAATGAAAGGTGTTGACACGGTCAACTATTCTTGAAAGACTGTACAGATTTTATTGTATTGATCTAGTGGGTAGAGAATTGTGACGCCAACCCAGAGGCTAGTAGTTCGAATCCACCACGTGCTCAGCTGAAGAAAGATGGGCACTCTTTCTGTGTGATTTCTGGCCTCTTGACAGCCTGCTGGACGCTCAGCTCTAGGTTGATTTCCACTAAGTGTCAATGAGATAAGGTGATGATAAAGAGTAAATTACTTAGGGATCTCTGGTGTCCCAGTGAGTAGAGTGTTGCGTTGCTAAACCAAAAAAATTATGCCTTTCTGGCACTTGGAATCCACGAGCTTCTTGGCAAGGGGGGAAGGGGAATGGAGACTCTCCCGTGTAATTTACAGATTCTGAAAATCCGCTGGAAAGTCAGTTTCAACTAGAGGTCAATGAGTTTGAGGTTTAATTTCGTTTTGAGTAAATTACTTAGAAAGTTGCAGCACAGAGAAATGAATTTACAAAGAAAAGGCTAGCAATCAGATGAAATCAGCATTCTGGTCTGTTTTAAAGACACGGTTTGTTTCCACATTGCTAGTTGATGTTACACTGTCAAGTAGATTTTATACTGTTGGATCTCCAAAAATTCCAGATATTAAAAAGAAAATTCAGATGTTGTTGTTATGTGCCGTCGAGTCGTTTGCGACTCATAGCGACCCTATGTACAACAGCTCTAAACCCTGCTCTATCCTGTGCCAATTGCATTGCCTCCGACACACCTATCCCGATTCAGATAGCTTTCTTTTAAATGCCACTCATACACAATATTAAAAGTTTCTTGCAAATCAATTATCTTAATGAATTACTAATTATGTGTGTTTACCACGATCTTTTATACAAAATATGTTACTGATAATGAAACATTATCATTACTATAATTATTACATTTTAAACCTATACATGAGCCCTCTGTGACATAATGAGGGAATTTTGGACTGGGAATCTACCTCAAATCCCCTGAGGGAAGAAGTCTCCGGTAAAGGTACACAGCCTTGGAAACTTGATCACTTTGAGTCCATGGTAGTTGGTTAGTACCAAAAGCTAAACAAAATCAACAAAAGCACATTTTATTATCTTTTTAAAACACAAAAAGCCAAAGGGGTCATCCGAGCTTGTTTACAGTTGTTTCTAACTCCTTGAAAGAGTGGTTAAATTAGTCTTTATTATCTTTTTATGATCCTTTCCACCTCTTTTTTTCTTCCGGCCTTCTTGCTTTGTAGATAAAATGTAGACTTGACTTAGCATTTGGATTCTACCTTTGAGGAGAATCTCCTAAATTGTCTTCAGGAAGTTAATTTCAGCCCACTTCTAGTAGTTATATTGACAACAAGAGTTCAAGATTTCAGTTTGTCAAGCCTTTTCCTGTAAAACAGTAAAAATGCACTGCTAATGGCCTGGTGGTTAGGAGTTACACTGCTAACCCAAAGACATGCGTACCAGCTGCTTCCATGAGATTTAAAGCCTCTGAAAATCCTCTGTAAGGTCAACTATGAATCAGTTCTAACGTAACAGCACACAACAATAACATTTGACTTGGAGCTATATGTAGGGAAATGGCTATTGAAAAGAATTATTTGACTCACATTCACTCCTTGAATAAACTTGATCATATTAATTAATAGGGGAAAAATTATTTGCTTTTATAAACACCTTCTCAGGTTCAAAACATGCTTTCTCTTCATAAAAATTGAGCAGATTGTAAAAACAGCAACCAACAGTTCTAAGGGAACAGTATAACAGAGGCAGGTTTTGGGGTTTTGTTGGTTTTTTGCTTGTTTCTCCTCCGAAGATCATTTAAACCGTCCCTACCCCAAACCTTCTAAAATATAAATCTGCATACATGAGAAGTTACTTATCTTGGAAATTTAAAAAGAAAAAAAAAATCAAAGCTAACAAGAGATGCAAAACTTTGCTTACAGCAAATGGATTTTACCATTTGTAATGCTTCTGTCAACATAGATTTACTGACATATGGCTATAGTAGAAATAACAAGCTCATCTCTTTCCAAATACAGACTATGGAATTGTTTATGGGGGTTATGAATACTTATTTTCACTGTGCTTAGTTGTAAGTGAATACAATGCATGAAAAAGAATATTTCCCAGTATAAAAGACTCCATGCATCAGAGAGTTGGACAATGACCAAGGAGGATAGAAGGAGAATTGATGCCTTTGAGATGTGGTGCTGGAGAAGAGTATTGAGAATACCGTGGACTGCTAGGAAAATTAACAGATTTGTCCTGGAAAGGGTTAAACCGGGTGGCTCCTTGGAGGCAAAGATTCTGAGGCTCCGTCTAACATACTCTGGACATGTTGTAAGAAGGGCCCAGTCCTTGGAGAGGGACATCATGCTTGGGAGGGTGGAGGGACAGCGCAGGAGAGGAAGGCCCTCTATGAGGTGGATTGATTCAGTGACTGGGATAATTGGGATGGGAGTGTCAGAGACAGTGCGATTGGCACAGGACAGAGAGGAGTTTAGGGCTGCTGTACTTAGGGTCGCTATGAGTCGCAGGCGACTCGACGGCACATAACAACAACAACATAAAAGACTCCCCCAGAGAACTGAGGAATATTTTTGCATCCTTTATTATCTCTCCTAGAAAAGCAGATGTACATAGCAGTACTGTGATTAATTTATTAAATTAATGTGAAAGTTATACCTAGCTTTGTAGAACTCAATTTGCCATTGGGAATTTTCAGGAAGAGAAAAGTAGAGATCAAACCTTTTTTAAGTAATGTTAATTCTAGTAAACATAGAACCTGTAAAGTGAAACAGTGAAACCTCCACACAGGGAAAGTTGGTATCAGATATGCACAAAGAGACCTCTAGTGGCTAAATTGAAAAGTTTTACCTGGGTATTTAAGAGTTTACGTTGTGGGTTTATCAAGGCTACAAACGCTTTGTTTTATGGATTAAAAGAAATCTGCAATTCTTACTGAAATTTAATACCGTCTATCTTTCATTCTTACAAATGTACAGCTCAGATTAATAAATTCTGTGGTCGACTTGCACGTTGAGTATTCTCCCTAAGAAAGATTTCTTGCTGTCATGTCTGAGGTTAGTCAAGAGTATAGCCATTTACATTTTTTTCTTCCTTCTAGTTCCAGATAAAATGCATGGGAGGAGAACAGAATAATTCCAGATCTTTCATTTTCTCTAGGAAGATAAGTGCCTACAAACTTGCAAGTCACTGTACAGTTAATTTTTTTTTTAATTATTTTTTAACTTTTTGTGTGTACCGTCGAATCGGATCTGAGTGGTACAGGAAGAGATTGTCCCTCCTTCTCCAGCAGAGCATCTGGTGGATTTGAACCGCTCACCTCTGGTCTGGAATTGCAGTGCAGCTTCTTGCCACTAGGCCACCAGAGCTCGCCTGTACAGTTATTATTGTTGTTGTTGTTGTGCACCTGCGACTCATAGCGACTTTATGTACAGGTATATTGACACAGGACAGAGCAGAGTTTAGGGATGTCGCTCTGAGTGGCAAGCGACTCGATGGCACATAACAACATATGGAAATTATGTATTATTTGAGACTTCTACGTAATCATTATTCTAAAGTAATCGTATCATCTGTTAAAAGAACATTTATAAAGCAAATTTCTTTAGAGGAATTCAGATTTCCATAAAAAAAAAAAAAAAAAGATTTCACATCATTCCAGTCATGGTCTCTGGAGAAAGGAGAAAGAGATGTTTTCCTTCTTATTCCCGCCCTTTCTGCCACTCCCTCTCTCCCTAGGCAGTTGCGGAGTTGGAAAGGGGACTACATCAAAGTGATGTAATCTGTGACTACAAGGTGGTTACCATGGTGACTACCAAGCATTTAAGATTAGTAGTAGGACAAGAGAGTCTTTAATCCAACCTCCACCAAAGGTTTCCAAGAATAAGGTATGTAGACAGACAAACAAACTTTAATCTTTGGGCCACCTCAAACAGATGCTCCTTAAATTAATCATTTCAATGGTAGGAGCAAGACCTTGGGGCGTTCTGGGCGGGTATGGTGAAGGACAGACCGGCCCACCCTCCTCGAAATTTGAGAGTTCATTGGTTAGTGGTGTCGTCACTCAGAATGACGGCGCTGGGTGAGGAACCATAGAGACTTGGCCTCAGCCCTTCTAGCTTGGGTGCCGGCGGTAGACGAGAAGGGGGCAACTGGGGAAGAGCTGGGAGGACAAAAGTGGCTGTTCCGGGGGAACCCAGCCGAGGAGGTAGGGTGGTGGTGAGCCAATCCTCCGGCTGTTGTTAGTGGTGAACTGATCCGCCGTTTCTTCTCCTGAGCCCGTTCCTCCCGCATCGCTCTTCCCATCAGGTGCCCAGTTTTACTGACCACTTCCAGTGTCCCATCACGCTTTCCTTGGCTTTTGATTTCTTCCGTCTACGCGTTCCCCCAAACTTAGAGCTCGACTTCCGTTCTTCTTTCCGTGCTTCGCCTCCTGATTCTCCTGTTTCCCTCCCTTACACTCAGATCTCCAACAAGGTTCTTCATTCAGGTGCCTTCCTCACCCCTGCAACCAAGACAAAAGAGATACCACATACGCTAGATCCCACCACAACAAACACGATCTACTGATCCCCAACAATGGCCACTGGTTGAGGAAGCCGAGAGGGCGTTTTGCATGGTTTCCTGAAGTGTCTAAAACAAAGGTAACAATTTCATCTCTCTTTAGCAAGAGACTATGACGTTGATCTGCGTTCCCTGTGCTTTGAGATATTCCAAGGGTTATTTAAGCCGGTGTTTAAAATCTCACGTCTATGGTTGAGGTTTCCACGTAGAAAACTCAGCTACACGAAAGCAGGGTTTGACAGTGAGACACTTAGGCTCCTTACCGCTCTTGCACACAGGAGAGTATTTAAAGTATAAAGCTCAATTTGGGCTCTTGGGAGAATCACCAGCCCAAGAAACCAGTTTGCCTCTACTTGAAATGTTAGTAAGTACTGTGTACGTATTCACTGCTACATAAATGAAATTATGGAGTCTAGTTTTTGGTGCAGGTTAATTTCAACAAGTCCAGGATATTACTTTTCTCTTTTTGTTTTTAGATTACAAATAAATGTCTTGCTTAGCTTCTTGACAACAATTCACGCAAATTACTGCATACAATTGACTAGAAATTGAAGTACCTTTGGAGGCCAGCTTTTCACGTTAGAGATCATTTTTATTTGTTGGAATCTCAGGGACCTACTCTTAATTTGAGCACTAAGCAATTGTTCTTTATTGTCAGTCAGAAACATAAGTGAGTTTTTCTACCTTGAGTAGAAAGTCCACATTTTCTAAAAATTTTCAATAGTTAAATCCTCATATCTTTTAGTTTTTGTGTTTTTAAAATACTAAATTGATTGCTTACTCCTGCCTAGGTCCCTTTGTTGACTAGTTGAAAGAAAAATATACAGATATGGCCTTCTATTCTTGTAATACAATCTTAGCTATTGCCCGAACAAGGTAAGTATTGGATGTTTTTCTGTAATATTGAACTCTGCTTTTCTAGATAGACAAAAAAATATGTATAAAAGCATAGATTTAATATATAATTAAGACTTTGTTGGTGTACTAACAATTTTGAAAGCTGACATTTTAATGTATTTGAACTTAGAGTATTTTGTATGCCCTGGTGGCATAGTGGTTAAGATTCAGTAGTTTGCTTCCAAAAAGATCTACAACCTTGTAAACTCTCTGAGAATTTACACTCTGTTCTGTAAGTGTAACTTAGAGTTAGGATTAACTCATTAACAGAGGGGTTTAGGAGTTTACAAAGATGCATATAACTTTATGCTTTAGAACCTGGACTTATTAAACAGTTTTATAGATGAAGTTTTAGAATGATACCTGTGTAACTGAGGAATATTACAGGAATCTTTTAGATGTTAAAGGGGAAGTCTAGTAGTATAGTCCATAAGGAGTAGCACTGCTAACCTAATGACTTCCAGTTAAAATCCATAAGCAGTTCCAAAGGAGAAACACCAGCAAACTCCACCTAAGGGATTTACAGCCTCTCAAAACTTGCTGCAGTGTCAGCTATGAAGTGGCTTTGATTCATGAGCAATGAATTGAGTTTTAGGTGTTAAAATGACACAAAATGGAGAGCAAACCAGTCCTGGAACATTGACTTGCTCATTTAAGGTCTTTTATTTACTTCAAAAGAATATTCCTAAGAACTTTCAATGTGACAAATATATTGTATATTCTAATATGAGGACATTTAAAGAGTAGTTTACTATTAGAAGACTTCAAAAACAGTCTGAAAGAATGGAAAAGCTATCTCTTTGCTTCTTCTTGTTATGTGCTGTCAAGTTGCCTGAGACTCATAGCGACCCTATGTACAACATCTCTGAACCCGGCTCTATCCTGAGCCAACTTTATTGTCTCTGAAACACCTGCCCCCATTACCTCAGTAACTGAATCACTCCATCTCATCCAGGGTCTTCCTCTCTTAGACTGTCCCTCCACCCTCCCAAGCATGCTTTTCTTCTCCAAGGACTAGTCCCTCCTTGCAACATGCCCAAAGTATGTCAGACAGAGCTTCAGAATCCTTGCCTCCCTGGAGCAGCCTGGTTTCACTTTCTCAAGGATAAACTTGTTTGCTTTTCTAGCTTTCCAGAGTATTTTCAATACTCTTCTCCCAGGACCAGAGCTCAAAATCATCCCTAGTCATCCAGCTTTCTGATGCACAGGATATAATTACAAAGACCATTTCCTTTCTCTTTGCTTACATAGATCTTATTTTTATTTTCAAATAATCTAAAATACTAGTTTACCTGAAGATTGATTGTGGTTGGAGTTCCCAGAACTAGAGTGTGTGAGTCCATGGCTGGAGCACTGAATTCTGATACTTATTCCTAAAATTCTTGAATTTTAGTAGGAGAGCATCGTATGAGTTATAACTCCTCTCATTCGAGAGCAGGAAGCTAGACAGAGCAGCATTAATGTGATTGTTTAATCTCCCTCAGGAATATGAAGTTGTTTTATTTAAACAGTATACATTATGTGTTGTTCTGCTCACGTAAAGGGCAGAAGTTCAAACCTGCCAGCTGCTCCATGGCAGAAAAATGGGCAGTCTCCTCTTGTCCTGGAAACCCAGTGGAGGTTCACTATGTGTTGGAAATGCCTCAGTGGCAGTGGTTTGGTGTTATTTTGATTTGACAGTGCAATGACTGACAATACAAGTCTTCAACCTATTTTATGACAATAGATAGAAACAACACTTTCAAATGTTAATCACTTGTGAAAAACTGGTATTAGATTTTTAAATTAGTAGTTACAGAACTTCATTCCTAAAATAAACATTTGTTCTTATGAATTAAATTATTCATATTTCTCATGGAATATATTATTCAATCATAGTGATCTCAACTCAGGTTAAAAAAAATCACATTTTATTTAATAATGAAAATAGTTTACTTTTAAAATACAGGCTTAAAGATCATTTTTTAAAAATCAGGTAAGAAATCTATTTCTTTAACTTTTAAGTTTTGAATGTGTTCAACTCAAAGGATGTTGCTCTTTATTCCAGATTCCCTAGCCTTTTTATCCATCCTACCTCCTCTTCTTTTTCCTCATCACTTGCATATCTTCAATTGCCAGATTCCCATTTAAAGAAAACATATATGAAGAACTATGGGAGCAAGAAGTGTCCTTATTCTTGCAATAAAGTACTTCACTTACAAGTTAGAATAATACAAAAGCTACACACATCAACACGCTGGTTTGAAGAGGTCCCTGGTAAACCTCAGCCAACTCAAACCACAGAACAGCCACAGGTAACAAGTACTCAGCCCACAAAAGAAACTGGCACCAAAAAAAAGGAAGTGAAGCAATCTTATACACAAATGATTCGGAATGAACTTAAACATTATTACAATGGATTCTACTTGCTTTGGATTGACACCAAATTTGCTGCCAGAATGGTTTGGAGACTGTTGCATGGACAGATGCTGACCAGACGAGAGAGACGAAGGGTAGGCAAGAGTAATATTTGAGGTAGAACATGTAATGTTAAAATTAACCATTTGGGAACTAAATTTTAAGATTTGTCTTTAAAATGCAAACGCTGTAACAAAAACTGCTGATGTAAACCACAGTTACTTTTTGAGTTTCTTCCTTATGTACAACTAACTTGCTGTACAACTTTAAGCAAGTTATAATTTGTACTTACTTACATCTGTAGATATTTGCGTGTATAGAATAGTTAAACTATTTTCTATTCTCTCCAAGTATTTGTGCATTTAAAGTACAAACTGCTATTAGTATATTAAATAAAATATATGCATATTTAAAACCAGTTTTAACACACTATGTGATTAGAGTATAGATTTCTAACATAGATGAAAACAAAGAGATATCAGTAACATGTTTTGATTATCAGGAATTTCCTTGAAGATATCCCATAAGCAATACTTTAGAGTTATGATAAAGAGGAAAAGCTGTATTTCCATTTTATAAAACAGGTGTGGAAAATCTGTCTTGGATTTTTAACATCTTAAAGAACCCAAAATTTGCTTCTTTGGTGGTTTTGTTTTAACATGTCCTATGATAATGAGTATATTGTATTTGCATTTAATTCTTTAGCTGCTGAGAACTTGTGCTGATCTCTTCCGCCTGGTTCCATTTCTGGTGTTTGTAATTGTGCCCTTCATGGAATTCTTATTACCAGTGTTTGTGAAACTCTTCCCAGAAATGCTGCCATCAACTTTTGAAAGTGAATCAAAAAAGGTACACAGGATATTTAGCCTTGTATGTGTGAGAGTGTGTGTGTGCGAAAATGTATACAACATAAAATTGGATATTTTAACCATTTTTTTATATGCAATTCAGTGATATTTACTACGTTCACAATGTTGTACAATTATCATCCCTATCTATATCCAAAGTTTATTACCCTAAACAAACTCTATAGTCATTATGCAATTAACTCCCTATTCCTTCTCTGTCAGTCCTTCCCTAATAATTGCTAACTTGCTTTTTGTCTCTATGCATTTTCTTATTTCATATAATAATTCATATAAGTGGATTCATGCAATATCTGTGGTCTATGTTTGGCTTATTTTACTTAGCATAATGTTTTCAAGGTTTATCTGTGTTATAACATGTACATAAGAACTTCATTCGTTTGTATAAGAGAATAATATTCTATTGTATATACATATATTCACTTTTAAACTACTTTTAACTTAACAAATGAAGAAAACAAAAAATTAACTGTTACTCCAGTAATTAATCGATAGTCAGAATTTTAAAAACACTGCTTTCAACACTGCAGTTCCAACTCATAACGACCATCTGTCAGGTTTCTGAGCCTGTACATCTTACGTCTTAATAGGAAGAGACTCATTATCTTTCTCCCTTAGCATCACTAGTAGATTTGAACTGTCAGAGATGTGCAGTCATTTAGTTACCAACACAATGTGCTACAGACTTATTCAGCCTTATAGACTCTTTTGTACTTATGAGTATCCCATGAAAAGAGGGTGCTCAGCACAGTGGCCACTGTGAAGGTAATGGGCTTGAAAGTAAAGGCAGCTCCTTTATTCTCTCCAGGCCACTTTGTTGTTGTTGTTATGTGTCATGGCATAGACTGTGATTCAGAGTGACCCTGGGTGGCCCAGATCTCAGCCCTGCCCCATTCTGTGCCATTCTCACCATCTCTGCCACACTTAAACTCATTACAGTAGTATGAAAGTATGAGTAAAGTATTATGAGAGGATTAAATGGACAATTTCTAACTCAGTCCCAAGACAAGCCAAAATTCATGGCAGTCCAACCAATTCTGGCTCTCAGTGACCCTTTAGGACAGAGCAGAACTGTCCATAGTGTTTCCAAGTCTTTATGAATGTCAACTGCAACTCCTTTCTTCTGCAGAGTGCCTTGTGACTTTGAACTCTCAAACTTTTGATTAACAATTCTCATGAATTGAATTGTGTCCCAAAAATATGCATATGTAATTATATAATATGGATGTTATATGATCATAGTGTGATCTGACAAGCCAAACAGCCAACAGTTATAAAAGGATTAAGAGTGAACTGAAACACTCTTACTCCATCACAACCCTGATCCAATGTGAGGAAAGTTTCCCTTTGGTACTACCTGTAACACCTTTTATCTCAAAAAAGATGAAAGATGAGAAAAATGTACAGAGAAAAGAACTTCAGTACTTTCAATAAAGAAGTGCTGGGGTCAGAGTGCATCCTTTAGACCTAAGTCCCTATACTAGAAAACTCCTAGAACCAGGAGACAGAGGAAAAGTCTTCTACAGCTGGCATCATGAAATTGGACTTCAACTTCCAAAATGATAAAGGAATAAATTCCTGTTTGTTAAGGCTACCCACTTGTAATATCTCTGTTATAGCAGTATTAGATAACTAAGACAGTAACTAAGCATGTAAACATCCTCCAGGTCTCCGTTTAACTGAGTAAGACTTGTGAATGTCCCATAAACACTACATAATGTGTGAAAGACATTCTGAATAGAAAGAACAGCATATAAAGCAACTAAATGATATAAAAGAGTATGGCATAGTCAACGACCATTGATCAGCTCATTGTAGTTGGAATGGGAAGCAGAAGGGCTAAGTGGCAAAAGAGAAAAAAAAGGATATGCTCGGGTCAGATTGGAAAGCATCACCACCCTAAAAAAATTTAGACAACCTTTGATATGACTTTTTAAAGGTAAGATTTTAAAGGAGGGGTAAGTGACATGATTAAATGTGCATTTTAGAAAAATAATTTTCTAGTAGGAAAATTGAAAGGGACAAGCCAAGGCAGGGAAACCATGTGGGATGCTATTGTACTTTCTGATAGATAATCTTGCAGATTTAATCTCCAGCATCATTCCCATCAACGAGACCACATCTTCTAACTACTTACCCTTCTGTTTTGCTCCCATTCTGCTGTTGCTGTTGTTAGGTGACATCAAGTCGAGCACAACTCATAGCAACCCTATAAACAAAAGATCTGAACCCTGTTCTGTAATTACCATCATTCCTCTAGTGTTCATAGGGTTTTCAAAGACCTGTTATTTAAGAAGTGGATGCCAAAAAAAAAAAAGTGGATGCCAATGCTGCTTCCAAGTCTATCTTCATCTGGAAGCTCAATCAAACTCTACCCTGTCCATCATGGGTAGCCCTTCTGGCATTGGACACACCAATGGCATGGCTTTCAGTATCACAGAAACCTCAGGTTATCTCACTACAATTAATTGACAGATGATCGCATTCTAAACATCGATATTTATCAAGGCATCTTGCTTACAAGTGTGATCAATTCCAAACAGTTGTAATTTATAAAAAATTTTGGCATTTCTGGTTAATGCATAAATTTGAGAATTAGCTGTATTAACAGGTCTTTTTTTGTAGTCATTTGACTAGACAAAGGAGGAAGAAAACACTAAAGTGGGTTCAGAAAAGACCCTAAAAATTGCACTAGAGCATTGAGAAACCAAAAACAAAAGGAAAACATGTTGAAGAGATGAACAGAAGATTTGAAAGGGCAACTTGAGAAGACAAAGCAAGCCATTATAACAGAATTTGCAGAGACCTAGAATTGGAGAATATAAAGGGAAGAACTCTCTTAGAATTTCTCAAGCTGAAAGAACTGAAAAAAAAAAATAGTTTAAGCATCAAGTTGCAATACTATGCATACATGCTATGAGCAAAATCTTGAATGATCAAAAGCTTTTGATGTTTCTTTAGGAAGCATCAAAAGAAGATAGAGGAAATACACAGAATCCCTGTACCAAAAAGAACTGGCTGGCACTAAGATATTACAGGAAGTACCATATGATCTAGAGCCAGAAGGAAGAAGTTCCAATTGCAGGCATTGGTAAAAGATAAGACCCCAAGAATTGACGGGATACCAACTGACATGTTTCAGATGACAGATAGAACTTTAGACCACACTCACCAGTTTATCTAATTTGGAGAACAGCTGCTTGACCCACTTGAAAAGAACTCTATTTGCTCCCATTCCCAAGAAAGGTGATCCAACAGAATGTGGACATTATCTAACAAAATCATTAATATCACATGGAAGCAAAATACTGCCGAAGATCATAAAAAAATGACTAGAACAGTTTCTAGACAGAGAACTGCCAGAAGTTCAAGCTGAGTTTAGAAAAGGCCATGACACCACGGAGGGATATAATTGCTGATGTAAGATGCATCCAGACTGGAAGTAAAGAATACCAGAAGAATATCCATTTGTGCTTTATTGACTTTACAAAGGCATTTAACTGTGTAGATCATAACAAATTATGGCCAACATTGAGAAAAGAGGGAATCCTAGAACACTTATTTGTGCTCATG
>NW_006400029.1:2776017-2779326 GCF_000299155.1 Elephantulus edwardii | reverse complement strand
TCAGAAGTGGGTGGCCAATCCTTCTTCCTAGTCTTAATCTGAATGTTCAGATTTAGAGGAGTATCTGACAGACAAGCAATTTGTGGAGCAGTGAAAGATAAATCCCTGGGCAAATTATTTGAGAAGTCCGACTCTGTGAAAGAATAACGTGGCATGAAGATTGGAGGAAGACTCATCAGTAACTTTTGGTATGGAGATGACACAGCC
This sequence comes from Elephantulus edwardii, assembly GCF_000299155.1. Taxonomy (NCBI): domain Eukaryota; kingdom Metazoa; phylum Chordata; class Mammalia; order Macroscelidea; family Macroscelididae; genus Elephantulus; species Elephantulus edwardii. The sequence continues at coordinate 2,779,119 of NW_006400029.1, read as the reverse complement.
TTGCTTACTGCAAGTGAGGAAGACTTGAAGTATTTGCTGCAGAAAATTAAATATTAATTGCATCTCAATGTCAAGAAAACAAAAATTTTCACCACTGGACCAATAGACAACATCATGATTGATGGAGAAAAGATTGACACTGTCAACAACTTCATCTTACTTGGACCCATAATCAATACATTTGGTACAGCAGTCAGGAGATCAGGAGACACATTGCACTATGAAAGTCTGTAGGTAAGGACCTCTTCAAATTCTTGAGGAGCAAGGATAGGAATTTGAGAACTAAGATATGCTTGATTCAGACCACAATCTTTTTGTTCACTTGCTATTTTACAGAGAGCTTGCACAATAAAAAACAGAATTTATGCTTTTGAGCTTTCAAAGTGCTTTATATCATATGGACTACTAAAAGGACAAGCAGATATGTCTCAGTGAAGGTGCAACCAAAGTGCTCTTTGGAGAGAAGGATGGCAAAACTTCTTTCATATATTTTGGGCATTTTGCTAGGAGAGGCTATTCCTTATAGAGGAACATCATACTTGGAAATGTGGAGGGGCGGCAAATGAGAAGACCCTCAACCAGGTGGATTGACACAGTGTAGCAATCTCTTGTGTGTCAGAGATTGTGAGAATGGCATAGGATAGGACAGGATTCAGATCTGATACACATAGGGTTGCTGTGAGGTATATTCAACTTAGTGGCACCTAACAACAACAACAGGATAAAAAATGGAAAAACTTGCTCAGTATTTCTCAAGCTGTAAGAACTAAAACGCAAATTCAAGGCTTGGATTGAGACTCTAGAGGATAATACTATGAGCAAAATCTTGAATGATACAAAAGCCATTCAAAAAGATGGCAGGAAAACACAGAGGTCCTGTACCAAAAAGAATTGGTTGACATGGAACCATTTCAGGAAGCAGTGTAGGATCAAGAATCTATGATAATGAAGGTTCTTCATTATCTTCATTGTCAAGTGAAGTTCAAGTTGCACTGAAGGCATTGGTAAAAAATAAGGCCCCCTCTTCCAAAGACAGTGTGTCCAGCATCTTACCTACTGTCCTACAACACAGGCTCTAATAAAACTACGCTGTCCCTATCCCCTTGTAATAGAATTGTTTACCTTTATACCAAGAAGGTTGAGAAAGCACCAGCATCTGCATGAGGGATTTATGAGCTGAGAATTAAAGTTATCATGTTATTGTTGGTGTTGGATGCTGTCGAGTCAAGTACAACTCAGAGTGACCCTATGAACAAAAGATCTGAACCCTGTTTGCACCATCCCACACTTCCTGATACACAAGAACCCAGTGCAGCAGTCACCAGGTCAATCCACCTGACCGAGGGTCTTCCTCTCCCTTGCTGACCCTCCACCCTTCCTAACATATTTCTCTCCAAGGAATAGCACCTCCTACCAACGTATGTGAGGCAAAGCCTCATCATTCTTGCCTCCAAAGAGCTCTCTGGCTGCACCCTCTCCAAGGCATATCTGTTTGTTTTCTTGGCCATCCATGGAATGTTCAGTGCTCTTCTCCAACACCACAGCTCAAAGGAGTAAATTCTTTTTCTATCATCCTTATTCATTGTCCAGCTCTCAGATGTATAGCTACTAATTGGAAAGACTATGGTCTGAATCAGACGTACCTTAGTCCTCAAACTGACATCACTAGTCCTCAATAATTTGGTAAGGTCCCTAACTGCAGACTTTCCCAGTGCGTTGCATTTTCTTAGTTCCTGACTGCTAGTACCAAGGGTGGGTCCAAGCAAGATGAAGCTGTTGACAGTCTCAATCTCCTCTCCATCCATCATGATGCTGCCTATCAGCCTAGTGGTAAGTATCTTCGTTTTCCTGACATTGATATACATTGCACACCGAAGGCTGCATTCCTTGATCTTGTGCAACAAGTGTTTCAAGCCCTCCTCACTTTCAGCCAAGCAAGGTTGTGTCATCTACATATCGTAAGTTATTGATGAGTCTCCCTCCAATCCTGATGTCACACTCCTCTTCATAGAGTCCAGGGATACTTTGCTCAACATACAGATAGAATAGATATGGAGAGAGAATACAACCCTGGTGGACTCCCTTCCGAATTCCAAGCCATGCAGTGCTTCCCCTAGTCACACAGCAGCCTCCTGATCCAGGTATAGGTTCTGCATGCACAGTCAAATGCTCTGGGATTCCCATCTGTCTCAATGTGAGCTACAGCTTGTCATGGCTCCCAAACAGTCAAATGCTTTTGCATAGTCCATAAAGACAAATAGACATTTGTCTGGTATTTCTTTTCCAGCCAGAATCCATCTGATGTCGACAATGATATCCCTGGTGCCATGGCCTCTTCTAAATCTTGCTTGAACTTCTGTCAATTCCCTATCTATGTACTATTCCAGCTGTTTTTTGAATGATCTTCAGCAGTAGTTTGCTTGCATGTGATAGCAATGATATTATTTGATAATTTCCACATTCAGTTGGATCACCTTTTTTGGAAATGGGAACAAATATGGACCTCTTCCAATCCATTGGCCAGATGGCCATCTTCCGAATTTCCTAGCATTGACTGATGAGTGCATCCAAGGCTACATCTGTTAACTGAAACAAGTCAGTTGGTATCCCATCAATTCCTGGAGTGTTATATTTTGCCAATGCCTTCAATGCAGCTTCTACTTCCTCTTTCATTACCATTGGCTCCTGTTCATAATGGTACGTCCTGACATTTTTCAGTGTCAATCAATTCTTTCTGGTACAGAGACTCTGTGTACTCCCTCCATCTTCTTTTGATGGTTTTTGGGTCATTGAAGATATTGCCCATAGTATCTTTCAATATTGTGACATGAGGCTTAAATTTGCTTTTCAGTTCTTTCAGCTTGAGAAATGCAGGATGAGTTTTTTCCTTTTTATTCTCCAATTTTAGCTTTCTGCATATTCTATTATAGTACTTTGGTTTGTCCTCCCAAGCTGCCCTTTGAAATTATCTGTTCAGCTTTTCCACGTCAGCATGTTTTCCTTTAGATTTGTCTTCTTGATGTCCCAGTGCAATCTTTAGAGTCTCTTCTGGCATCCATTTCTTTTTTAAAAAAAATAATTTTTATTTATGTATGTATGTAT
>NW_006400029.1:2774158-2775197 GCF_000299155.1 Elephantulus edwardii | reverse complement strand
CATTTTACACTTCCATCAACAGTGAATAAGGGTTCCAGTTTCTCCACAACCTTGCCAGCATTTGTTGCTTGCTGTTCTGTTAAATTTTGCTATTCTTCTTGGAGTGAGATGATTATCTTATAGTTGTTTTGTATCCTCTGTTTTTGTAATGACCTTTTGATTTCCTCATGGATAATATCCTTCATACCATCCCAGAATTCATCTGGTCTTTTATCGTTGGTGTTCAATGCCTCAAGCCTATTCTTAAGATGATCATGAAATCCAGATGGAATTTATTCTATCTTGGAATAATAATATGGAATTTATTCCATATTTTGGTTCTCATGAAGTTTTCAAACAAAAACATATCAGCAGAGCTTATGGTGGTTCCATGTGTGCTAAGTGTGCCTGTGACAGGATGCTTTCCTTATTGAGAAGCAGAAAACTGTGTGAAAGTACTGAAGTCACAAGCACACAGTCAGAAAGCTAAATAAGAAATGGCACTTCTTTAATAAAAATAAAAAATAAGGCCCCAAGAATTGATGGAATACCAGATGATATGTTTCAACAATCAGCTACAGCTCTGGATGTGCTTACTAGGCTATTTCAAGAAATTTGTAAACCAGTTACTGGCCAGTTGACTGGAGAACCATATTTGCTCCCATTCCCCAAAACATGATCTAATCGACTGTGGAAGTTATTGAATGGTATTAATAATACACACAAAATCTTGCTGAAGATTGTTCAAAAGGAGCTTGAACAGTACATCAACAGAAAACTGCCAGAGATTTGAGCTGGATTCAAAATGAGTTTAAGAAGTTCCACTGCAATCTCAAAGACATGCAGTTTGAATCTACCAGCTGCTCAATCGGAAAAGAATAGGCAATTAATGAAAATCCACGGAAGGGTCAGCTATGGGTTGGTTCTGACTCAACAGAACACAACAACAATATTGCTTACAGTAGGTGGATTTTTTTTCTATAATTATATTTTATTAATTTTCATAAACATTTACAGAGATTTTGGGTTTCCATTCATTCATTGTTGCACTATTCTCTCT
>NW_006400029.1:2759919-2772848 GCF_000299155.1 Elephantulus edwardii | reverse complement strand
GGATATTTCACTCAGCATAATGTTCTCCAGAGTCAACCATTTTGAATAATATTGCATGAGTTCCTTGTTTTTTAATGCAGCATAGTATTCCATTGGAGGCAAGGATTCTGAAGCTTCATCTGACATACTTTGGGCATGTTACAAGGAGAGACCAGTCCTTGGAGAGGGACATCATGTTTGGGAGAGTGGAGGGACGGTGCAGGAGAGGAAGACCCTCAATGAAATGGATCAATTCAGTGATTAGGGTAGTGGGAGTAAGAGTGGCACAGGATATAGCAGGGTTTAGGGCTCTTGTACATAGGGTTGCTATGAGTCGCAAGTAACTCAACAACAAGATGTGTCATTCTTCTGATATTCTTTACCTTCAGCCAGGATCCATCTGACATCAGCAATGATATTCCTGGTGCTACAGCCTCTTCTAAATCCTGCTTGAACTGGCAGATTCTTATCTATGATCCTTATCTACTGTTCCAGCCGTTTTTTTAAAATGATATTCACCAGTATTTTGCTTGCATGTGATATCAATGATATTGTTTGATAATTTCCACATTCAATTGGATCACCCCTCTCGGGAATGGGAACAAATATGGACCTCTTCCAATCTGTTGGCCAGACAACAGTCCTCCAAATTTCCTGTTATAGACTGGTGTGTGCATCCAGGGCTGCATCTGTTAACTGAAACAAGTCAATTGAGATCCCATTGATTCCTGGGGCCTTATTTTTTGCCACTACTTTCAATGCAGCTTCTTCCTCCTCCTTCATTTCCATTGGCTTCTGTTCGTATGGTACTTCCTGACATTTTTCAGTGTCAATCAATTCTTTCTGATACAGTGACTCTGTGTATTCCCTCTATCTTCTTTTGATGGTTTCTGGGTCATTCAATATATTGCCCATAACATCTTGCAATATTGTGACATGAGGCTTAAATTTGTTTTTCAGTTCTTTCAGCTTGAGAAATGCAGAGCAAGTTCTTCCCTTTTTATTCTCCAATTCTAGCTCTCTGCACGTTCCATTATAATACTTTGTTTTGTCCTGCCAAGCTGCCCTTTGAAAATTGTCTCTTTAGCTTTTTCAAGTCAACTTGTTTTCCTTTAGATTTGTCTTCTTGATGTTCCAGTGCAATCTTTAGAGTCTCTTCTGACTTCCACTTCTATTTTTTCTTTCTTCTCTGTTTTTGTAATGACCTTTTGCTTTCTTCATGGATAATGTCCTTGATATCCTCCCATAATTCGTCTGGTCTTCTATCATTGGTGTTCAATGCCTCAAACCTATTCTTAAGATGATCATGAAATTCAGATGGAATTGATTCAAGATCATATTTTGGCTCCTGTGGACTTATTTTAATTTAATACAGCCTCAATTTGAAGTTGTGTGTGAGTAATTGATGATCTGACCCACAGTGTGCCCCAGGCCTAGTTTTGACTGTAGATATTGAGCTTCTCCAACTACTTCTTCCACAAATGTAGTCAGTCTGATCCCTATGCAGCCCATTAGGTGAAATCCATGTGTAAAGTCATCTTTTGTGTCTCTTAGGAAAAGTATTTGCAATGAATAAATCATTATAAAATTAAATCATTCTGTTGCCAGCTTCATTTTTATCACCAAGCCCATATTTTCCAACTACTGTTCCTTCTTCACAATTTCCTACTTTTGCATTCAAGCCACCAATTATTTGTGCTTTATTGACTATGCAAAGGCGTTTGACCGTGTGGATCATGACAAGTTGTGGCTGACATTGAGAAGAATGAGAATCCCAGAGCATTTGATTGTGCTCATGGGGAACCTATACCTGGATCAGGAGGCTGTTGTGTGAATGGAGGAGGGGAGCACTGCATGGTTTGGAAATGAGAAGACAGTGTATCAAGGTTGTGTTCTATCTCCATACCTATTCAATCTGCATGTTAAGCTAATTATCCAAGAAACTGGACTCTATGAAAAGGAGTGTGGCATCAGGATTGGAAGAAGATTCATCAATAACCTGTGTTATGCAGATGACACAACCTTACTTGCTGAAAGTGATGAGGGCTTGAAGCACTTTTTGCAGAAGATAAGGAAAGCAGCCTTCAGTATAGATTGCATCTCGATGTTAGGAAAATGAAGATTCTTACGACTGGCCTGATAGGCAGCATCATGATGGATGGAGAGGAGATTGAAACTGTTAACACCTTCATCTTGTTTGAATCCACAATCAACAACCTTGGTACCAGTAGTTAGGAAATAAGGAGGCACATTGCACTGGGGAAATCTGCAGTTAAGGACCTTTCCAAATTATTGAGGAGTAAGTGATTTCAGTTTGAAGACTAACGTATGTCTGGTTCAAGCCATAGCCTGTCTGATTAGTAGCTATATGAATCCGAGAGGTAGACAATAAATAAGGATGACAGAGAAAGAATTGACTCTTTTGAGCTGTGGTGTTGGAGAAGAGTATTGAACTTCCCACAGATGGCCAAGAGAACAAACAGATGTGGCTTGGAGATGGTGCAGCTGGAGTGCTCTTTGGAGACAAGAATGGTGAGGCTTCGCCTCGCATACTTTGGACATGTTGCTAAGAGGTGCTATTTCTTGGAGAGGGACATGATGTTGGGAAAGGTGGAGGGTCGTTGAAGGAGAGGAAGACTGTCAACCAGGTGGATTGATATGGTGACTGCTACAATGGGCTCTTGTGTGTCAGGAAGTGTGAAGATGGTGCAGGATAGAATAGGGTTCCGATCTTTTGTTCATAGGGTCACTCAGTCGTGCTTGACTCGCCAGCACCTAACAACAACAAGATGTGTCATGTTTGCTAGAAAACCAATATAGTATAATAAATTTAAAAGGAAAGATTAGAAATATGTATTGCCTTTGTGAAAATCTACTTTCAGGGGCCTCTTTATAGTGCTAAAAAGCAAAGTGTCAATTTAAAGGCTAAGGTATGCCTCATTCAAGCCATGCTTTTTTTTTATAATTATATTTTATTAATTTTCATAAACATTTACAGAGACTTTGGGCTTCCACTCATTCACTGTTGCACCATTCTCTCCACCCTCCTCCCAGTTTGTTCTTGTCCAAATGCCACAGTGCTTGTCAAAGCCAGTTCTGATTAATCTTCTTTGTCAGTGTGTCCTTTGCCATTCCCTATCACTCCTCCCTGAGAGAGACTTCACCCTGAGTCATAAGGAAAAGGGGACGGCGTATTCTCTTAGCTACTTCCTGCTGAAAAGGGATGCTGTGGGTTTCAGGGTGAAGATCTTCTCTCACTACTCTAAAGGGCCCCTTTGGCAGTAGGAAACACATAGACTATTATGGAGATTGATTTTGGAATTCAGATGCACTCTTATTGATTGTGCTTGGCTGTACATGTACATATCCTTCAAGATGTATCATGGGGGTGTTGCAACCTAGAAGACACAAATTTGACTAACAAGTTATAAGTACATGAGTCCAAAAATTATGGAAAAGTAAAAGAAAAGATTCTTTCATTGTTTTACAAACACTCCCCCAGGTCCCCTCCACCATGCAGCCCTCGCTCTAGTCTCCTGTGATGACAGAAATACCCAGTTACATCTCTCTTTTAGACGGTTCTCTCCCTCCTCTGTTTCAGTGCAGTATACATTATTGAACCCATCTTACTCAGTCTCTCCCCAACCCCAAGGACAGTCCCATTCTACAACAGTGGCATCATGTAATATTTGTCCTTTTGTGACTGGGATATTTCACTCAGCATAATGTTCTCCAGAGTCAACCATTTTGAATAATATTGCATGAGTTCCTTGTTTTTTAATGCAGCATAGTATTCCATTGTGCGAATATACCACAGCTTCTCTAGCCATTCGTTTGTTGATGGGCACTTAGGTTGTTTCCAACTCCTTGCTATTGTGAACAAAGCTGCAATAAACATGGGTGTGCATATATCTGCTTGGATGTCAGCTATGGTCTCTTCAGGGTATATTCCCAGTAGTGGAATTGCTGGGTCAAATGGTATCTCTATTTGCAACTTTTTGAGAAACAGACTTCCAAGTGCAGTGACAAACATAAAACCAGGAGAGAATAAAATAGGTGAATGGACTTTCTAAAAATCAAATCCCTATGCACATCAAAAAAACTTCTCCAACAAGGTAAAAAGGAAACCCACAGACTGGGAAAAAATATTTAGTAATGAAATTTATGACAAGAGACTCACATATAAAATGTATAGAAAACTCCAGCACCTCAACAAGAAAAAGGTAATCAACCCAGTCACGAAATGGGCATACAATATGAATAGATGCTTCACCAAAGAAGACATTCAGATGGCAAGTAAACGCATGAACACATGAAGAAATGTCCCAAACCCCTAGCTATCAGAGAGATTAAAATAAAAACATCTATGAGATAGCATCTTACTTCAGCAACAATAGCAAAATTCAACAGGGCAGCAAATGGCAAATGCTGGTGAGCTTGTTGAAAGTTTAGAACTCTTATACACTGCTGGTGGGAATGTAAAATAGTGCAACCACTATGGCACTCTGGCACTTTCTCAGAAAGTTGGAAATAGAAATACTCTAGTATTTACTCTAGAAGTTTCTCTACTGGGAATATATCCTAAAGAAACCAGACCCAGCTATTCCATTGCTCAGAATATACCCCAAGAAAATAAGAACTGAGGCTCAAATGGAGACTTGTACACCAATGTTCACAGCAGCATTATTCACCATTGCAAGAACATGGAAACAACCCACATGCCCAAGAACAAACGAATGGATTGAGAAGTTGTGGTACATTCATATGATGGAATACTCTACAGCATGCAGGAGAAATAACTTTGTTAATTACTACCTAACTTGGGAGGGACTGGAGAATATTGTGCTGAGTGGACTAACTCAGTCCCACAAGGACAAATACTGCATAAAACCATTATTGTAAAATGAGTATGAGGATGTAAGGAGTTTGGGGGAGAAAGTGGAAGCAGAGGGGTGAGGATGGATGGGGCGTTTTAATCAAAGGGTTGCACAATTTGAAGGGGGGGTGAAGGAAATGGGAAGGATTTTGTGTGGAAAATAATGTGTTTGAACTTTGTAAATAAATCAGTATAAAATTTTTAAAACATAATTAAAATTTTAAGAAAAGAAACCAGAGCCACAATAGATGTATGCACACTCATGTTTATTGCTGCATTATTCAGAATAGCAAAGAGATGGAAGCAACCCAAGTGCTATCAACAAATGAATAGAAAGAAAAATTATGGTAAATTCACACAATGGAATACGACAGAGCGAAGAATAAACACTGAACTTGTAAAACATACAACATAAGCAAGCCTGGAGGACATTGTGCTGAGTGAAATATCTCGGTCACAAAAGGACAAATACTCCATAACACTTCTTTTTTTTTTGGTAAGCTTTATTTTTTAAAAAATAATTTAAATGAGCATTTACAGAGATTTTGGATTTTCATTCATTCATTGCTGCACTTCTCTCCCCGCCCCATAACACTACTCTTATAAAACAGTACTGTCATGCAGGCCTGGGGGGAGAATAGGAAAAGAGTGGATAGAAAATGAACACTGTATTGGAAAAGATGAGAGAAGGAATTATATAAAAGGAATATACGTATGTATGGCAACAATTTGAAATAAGAGGTACATTGCAAAGTAAACTGAAGGAGGGAGAAGGGAAGAAAATGTGCAACAATAAACGAATATTTAAAAAAAATAAAGAAGCACTGGTACTGAAAGAGTAAGTACAAGCTAGTGCTAAAGGCTTTGGTGAAAAACAAAGCTCCAAAACTGGTAACATACCAATTGAGATGTTTGAACAAATAGATGCAATACTAGAAGTGCTTACTCATCGATGCAGAAAAGTTCGGAAGACAGCTGTCTGGCTAACCAACTGGAAGGCTTCATACTTTAGCCCATTCCAAAAAGAGACAGTCATATACAGCATGGAAATAATTAAGCAGTATCACTAGTAATACACATTAGCAAAATTTTACTAAAGGTAATTTAGAAATTTTATTAACCGGAAATGATGAGAAGTTAAAGCAAGATTCTGAAGAGGACATAGAACCACAGAGATCATTGCTAACGTCAGATGACTGAATTATGTTTCTTTTGTTATTGACTATGAAAAGACATTTGACTTCCCATAATTGTGGGGATTATAACAAATTATTGATAGCATTGCAAAAAATAGGAGTCTCACAGCACCTAATTGTACTCATTTAGAACCTGTATGTAGATCAAGAAGGAATTAATTGAATAGAATAAGGAAGGTACTGCATGATTTAAAATTTGAAAAAAAACGTTTGGCAAGGTTATATCCTTCACCATATTTATTGCATGTTGAGCTAATCTGAGAAGCTGGAGCCTTTGAAGAAGAGATAAATTGAAAGAAGGCTTACTTTACACCTTGTAGTAGACAGATGACATCTTTGCTTGCCTAATGTGATAATTTGAAGCATTTTTTTATGATGGTTAAAGATACAGCATTTGGTATGGATTACACTGGAACAGGAGAAGATAACTAATGGACCAGTAAACAACATTATGATAAATGGCAAAGACTTTGAAGCTATCCAAGATTTCATTTTGCTTGGCTCCACAATCACTGCCTGTGGAAGCTGCAGTTAAAGAAAATAGAAAGAAAAGAAGCACATTTCACTGGGCAAGTCTACAAAAGACCTCCTGAACATGTTAAAAAGCAAAGATTATTTTGATGATGAAGGTTTGCTCAACTCAAGCCAGGGGATTTTCTTTTTTTTTAAATTTTATTATTTTTGTGTGAGTGTACCGTCAAATCAGATCTGACTGGTACAGGAGGAGATTGTCCCTCCTTCCCCGGCAGAGCATCTGGTGGATTCGAACCGTGTGCCTCTGGGAAGCCAGGGGATTTTCAGTTGCAAAAGCTGGACAGTGGAAAAGAACGCATTTAAATCATGATGCTGTTGAAGAATATTAAATACACAGTGTACTGCTAGAACAACAAATAAATCTGACTTGGGAGGAAGTACAGCTTGTTCCTTGGAAGTGAAAGTGGTGATCCTTTATCTCACTTGTTGTTATGTACCATCCAATCACCTGCAACTTATAGCAACCCTATATACAATAGCTCTGAACTCTGCTCTATCCTGAGCCAATCTCACTGCCTCCAACACACCTATTCCCGTTACCCCAGTTACTGTGTCAGTCCATCTCATCCTGAGTCTTCCTCTCCTGCGATCACCCTCCACCCTTCCAAGCATGATGCTCTTCTCCGGGGAATGGTCCCTCCTGGTCATGTGCCCAAAGTTTGTGAGATAAAATTTCAAAATTCTTGCTTCCAAGAAGCAGCTTGGTTTCACCCTCTCCAACATAAACCTGTTTGTTCTCTTGACAGTCCAGAAGAATGGTATGTTCAATATCTTCTTCAGCACTACAGCTGGAAGGCATCAATTCTTATTCTGTTAAACCTAGTCACGGTTACTCTCCCTGATGCATAGTAAGTAATCACAAAGACTGTGGCCTGAATCAGGTACACTTTAGTCTCCAGACTGACATCATTGCTCTTCAGCACTTTGGAGCAGTCAGGACATGTCTTTAGGAGGGGCATAATGCTTGATAAAGTAGAAGATCAGAGAAAAATGAAGGAGACCCTCAAAAAATTCGATTGCCACAAGGGCTGCAACAGTGGGCTCAAACAAGCAATGATGGAGCAGGACTTGGCAGTGTTACATTCTGTTATATATGGGCTCACTATGAATTGGAGATGATTCTACAGGACATAATAATAAATAAAAGCTATTGCAGTAGTCTGAGGAAAAGGTATTACTGTTGTTATGTGACATCAAGTCATGACTGACCCTCCAGTGGGTTTTCAGAGGCAATAAATTGCATGCTCGAGAATGACTATCTCTTTTGTGGAGCAGCTGGTGGATGGAAACTGCATACATTTTGTTTAGCACTACGATTTCTTACCATGATCAAACACTGCAGCCTTCAATGTAGATTATATCTCACTGTCAAGAAAACAATTCTCACCACTGGACCACTAGGCAGCATTGTGATAGAGGGAGAAAAGATTGAAACTGTCAATGACTTAATCTTGGATTCACAATCATTACACTTGAGGCTAGCAGTCAGGCCATCAAGAGATTCATTGCACTGGGAAAGTCTGCAGTCAGTGACCTCTCCAAATTATTGAGGAGCAACAATGTTAGAATGAGGACTAAGGTACATTTGATTTAAGCCATAGTTTTTTAAATCACTTGTTATGCATTGTTAATCATTTAATCAATGATTAAAGATTACAAGAGAAGAATTGATGCCTTTAAGCTGTGGTGTTGGTGAAGAGTACTGAATATTGACTGCCAAAAGGTCTGGGAGAAGAGGCTGCCAAAGCGCTCCTTGGAGGCAAGGATGGTGAAACTTCATCTCATATACTTTGGGCATGTTGCTAGGAGAGGCTATTCTTCTGGAGAAGGACATCATGCTTGGAAAGATGGAGATATTGTTAAAGAGAGGAAGACCCTCAACCAGGTAGATTGACACAGTGACTCCAGCAATGGGCTCCGGTGTTTCTGAGATTGTGAGGATGGCACAGGATAGGACAGGGTTCAGATCTGTTCATAGTCTTACTCGACATGATAGCACTTAGCAATAACATTAACAAGAAGCCACCAGAGACAGTAGAAACTAAATTGTGAAAAGGGCAATAAGAATAAAGCTTTAAAGATATATTTCAGATACATTTTAGAGACAAAATAAAATTTCAATATTTCATTCCCTGGACATGGTTTAATTTCCATTTAAAAGAATCAGCATTTAGAACATTCTAAAGAAAGTGCTAATGAATGCAGAAAGATGGAGGGAGGAAAAAAAAGAGAAGAAATGAATTCTTGAAATATTATCTCTTCAGACATACAGAAATACATCATGGCCACAATATTAGACTCTTAATGTTTATAAAAAAGAATTTTCTGCCTTTCTACGAAGATGGCGCTTAAAGCAAAGAAGGAAGCCCCTGCCCCTCCCAAAACTGAAGCCAAAGCAAAGGCATTGAAGGCCAAGAAGGCAGTCCTGAAGGGCGTCCACAGCCAAAAAAAAAAGAAGATCTGCACGTCACCCACGTTCCCGTGGCCTAAGACACTGAGACTCCGACGGCAGCTCAAATACCCCCGGAAGAGCGCTCCCAGGAGAAACAAGCTTGACCACTATGCCATCATCAAATTTCCCCTGACCACTGAATCAGCTATGAAGAAGATAGAAGATAACAACACACTTGTGTTCATTGTGGATGTCAAGGTCAATAAGCACCAAATTAAACAAGCTGTAAAGAAGCTCTATGACATTGATGTGGCTAAGGTCAACACTTTGATTAGGCCTGATGGAGAGAAGAAGGCCTATGTTTGACTTGCTCCTGATTATGTTGCTTTGGATGTTGCCAACAAAATTGGAATCATCTAAACTGAGTCCAGCGGGCTAATTCTAAATGTAATAAATTTTTCTCACCATAAAAAAAAAGAATTTTCTGCTTATGTAATATCATAATATCACACAGTTCTCTTTCATAGCACTACTATAATTTTATGTCAATTTTTGTAATAATAAAAGGAAGAATTGCTCAAAAGTGATGAACAGAAAATTTCAAAGGGCAGCTCAAGAAAACAAGGCAAAAATATTGTAACAAGATGTGTAAAAACCTGGAGTTATAAAATTAAAATGAAGCATACTCAACATTTCTCAAACTGAAAGTACTGAAGAACCTCAAGTTGTAATGCTGAAAAATTCTATGAGCAAAATCTTGAGTGGTTCATGATGCATTAAGAGATGGAAGGAATATACAGTTACTGTATGAAAAAGGATTGATTGACACTGAAACATTTCAGAAAGTAGCATATGCTCAAGAACCAATGGTAATGAAGGAATAAGCTGCACTGAAGGAATTGGCAAAGAAAAAGTCCCCAAGAATTGATGTGATACCAATCGACATATTTCACTAAACATACATAGCCTTCAATGTGCTCACTAGTCTATGCCAAGAAATCTAGAAGACAGTTATAGAGCCAATTGACTGCAAGAGATTCATATTTGTTCCCATTAAAAAAAAGGTTAATCTGACAAACTTCATAAATTATCAAACAATGTTATTAATTTAATGTGCAAATAAAATCTTGCTGAAGATTATTGAAAAACAATGGGAACAGTACTTTAACTGGGAACTGCCAGAAATTCAAGCTATATTCAGAACAGTCTGGAATGAGGAATATTATTGTTGGTATCAAATGGATCTTGGCTGAAAGCAGAGAATACTAGAAATATGTTTACTTGTGTTTTACTGACTATGCAAATATATTTGACTGAATGGATCATAACAAATTGTTAACATTGAGAAGAATAGAAATCCCAGACAACTTAATTGTGCTCATCCAAAACTGATATAGGCCAAGAAGAAATTGTCCAAACAGAACAAGGGAACACTGTATGATTTAAAACCAGGAAATGTGTACGTCAGTGTTGTATCCTTTCTCTGCACCTACTCAATTTGTACGCTGAGCAAATAATATTAAGAATGTTGCATCGGGGTGGAAGAAAGATTCATAAACAACCTGCGTTATGCAGATGATGCAGTTTTGCTTTACAAAGTGTAGAGGACTTGAAACATTTGCTGCAGGAGGTCAAAGACTGCTGTCTTCAATATAGATTATATCCTACCATCAGGAGAACAAAACTCCAACCACTAGACCAATAGGGAACATCATGATAGATGGAGAAAAGATTGAAGTTTTCAGTTTTTTTCATATTACGTAGATCCACAATCAACACACATGGTAACAGCAGTCAAGAAATAAAAAGACAAAATAATGTCATGCATTGGGCAAATCTGCTCTCAAGGACCTCTGTAAAGTACTGAAGAACAGAGATGACAGTTTAAAGACTAAGGTGGTCCTGATCAAGCCTTTCTTGATTTCAAACCATGAAGTTTCCTAGCTCTGTTCTTATGACTGCTTCCTGGTATAACTATAGGTTTTGTATGAGCACAATCATGTGCTTTGGGTTTTCATTATTCTCCAGATTAGCTACAATTTGTTGTGATCCACAGAGTCAAATGCCTTTGCATTGTCAAAACACAAATAGACATCCTTCTGGTACTCTTTGCTTTCAGCCAAGATCCATCTAACATTGGCAGTGATACACTGCTAGTGTTATGGCCTAGTGTTACAGCCTCTTCTAAACTCTGCTTCTATTTCTAGAAGTTCCATGTCAGTGTACTAATCCAGTCATTTTTTAATAATCTTCAGCAAGATTTTGGGTTTGTGTGATATTGTTCAATAGTTTTCACCTTCTGTTGGATCACTTTTTTTTAATGGGAATAAATATGGACCTATTGAAGTCAGGTGGCCAGGTAGCTGACCTTCAGATTTCTTGACATAACCTCGTGCACTCATCCAGGGCTGTGCCTGTTTGTTGAAATATGCCAGTTGTATTCTACCAATTCCTGGGGTTTTATTTCTTGCCAAGGCCTACAAAGCAACTTGAATTTCTTCCTTCATTGCCATGCTTCTTGATCATATGCTACTCCATGAAATTCTTCTATGTCAGCCAAATCTTTTTTGGTACTGTGACTGACTCTATGTACTCCTTCCATTTCTTTTTGATACTTTCTGGGTCATTCAACATTCTGCCCATGGCATCCTTTTTTAAAAAAAAAATCTTTTAATTGATATTTTAATGAAAATTTGCAAAAACCTTGGATTTCCATTTCTTTATTGTTGCACATTTTTCTCCCTACCCTCTGCCAGTTAGCTTTTCTCTTTAAAAAGAGTTTCATTGCTGCACAATTTCCTCTCTCCTTTTGCCCCTCGGTTTACTTTGCGATGTACTTCTTATTCTGGACTACTGTCATGCAAATAATACCTAATCATATATTTCTTTTGGAAGCAGGAGTGGCATCCACTTCCTAGACAACATGCCTCCAGAAACTCTATGACCTTTGATAAATGTCGATAGTTATAGAAAGGCTTCAGGCCTTTTGTTCATAGGGACACCATGAGTTGTGCTTGGCTCAAAGGCAATCAACAACAACATATTTCTTTTATACAGTTCTTTCCATCATCTATTTCAGTGCAATGTTCATTATTTAGCCCCTTTTCTTAGTTTCCCTATAAACCCCATGCCAATGCTGTTTTATAACAGTGGCACTATGCAGTATTTGTCCTTTTGTGACCGAGATACTTCTCTCAACATACTGTCCTCCAGGGTCATCCATTTTTTATAATATTTTATGACTTCCTTGTTTTTCAGTGATGTGTCGTATTCCATTGTGTGAATATACCACAGTTTCTCTGTCCATTCCTTTGTTGATAGGTACTTGGGTTGCTTCCATCTCTTTGCTATTGTGAACAATGTAGCAAGGAACATAAGTGTGCACATAACTGTTTGGGTGGCAGTTCTGGTTTCCTTAGGGTATATTCCCAGTAGTGAAATTGCTGTATCAAATGGTATTCTATTTCCAGTTTTTTGGGAAAGCGGCATACTGCCTTCCAGAGTGGTTGCACCATTTTACACTCTCCCCAACAGTCATTACGGGTTCCAGTTTCTTCTCCACAACCTCACAAGCATTTGTTGTTTGCTGCTCTGTTAAACTTTACTATTGTTACTAGGATGAGATAATATCACATGATTTTTTTTATTTTGCATCTCTCTTAGAGCTAGGTATTTTGATCATTTCTTCATGTGTTTGTTTGCCATCTGAATGTCTTCTTTGGTCAAGTGTCTGTTCATATCCTGTGTCCATTTTTCAATTGGGTTGTTTACCTTTATCTTGTGGTGCTCAAGAATTTCATAAATTCTATACTATGCTGCATAAAAAAACAAGGAACTCATGCAATATTATTCAAAATGATTGACTCTGGAGAACATTATGCTGAGTGAAATATCCCAGTCACAAAAGGACAAATATTACATGATGCCACTGTTGTAGAATGGGACTGTCCTT
>NW_006400029.1:2747585-2758350 GCF_000299155.1 Elephantulus edwardii | reverse complement strand
TCACTTTGTTTATTATAGTATAAAGGTTAGGAACCACAAGATGTACAGGCTCAACTATGTCATTTATTGTTCTTAAGTCCTGGAGCAAATTCCATCTACCACTGGGTTGTTTTACAGCTCAGAAGTCCGCATGCAAGGCAGAGGTGAAATAAGGAACTGCTTATGAGCTTTTCCATCAATTCCAACAACTAAGAAATAGTGAGAAGAGTTGGGACCTCAGAAGGCTTTTAGGGCCAGATAGTAGGCTCTTATGTCCAGGAGAAAATGAATATACTTACCAGTAATGTTAATGCTCACCCACAGCTCTTCTGGGAGGATCTAAATTGTTGAAGCGTCCTCCTTTGTTTCCAGCTGGGAGCTGGGGCCTGTCAGTCCTGTCAGCGACGAGGACCTGATGTGGGCCACCCTTGGCCAAGTGTTTTTTAGATCCACACTTAAAACAAGTGAGTGGGAGCTTCTTCTCTACTCCCTTGCCTATCTGTGGCTCTCATCTCTGACACTGTCTACTGAAGTGGTCCAGCTTTCCACAGTGGAAGCAATTCTGACCTCCTTTACTACCTTTGGGTGGCACTGTACATGAGTAAGACTTCCTTTTCCTGACACAGGCCCTAAACTGGCAGGAATAGCTACCCCAATAATTCTGGCCATTCTCTGGTCTTTTCCCTTCCCTCTAGATCCCACTTGTTAAAAGAGGGAAAAAAAATTTAAGCAAATATATAACAAATAATTTTGAACATTATGATCTTTTAAGCTTAAGGCTAGAAATATTAACAATATGATCATTTCCAATCCAGAGATACATGTTCCAATGCAGTTCCGATTTTCCATAAATGGTTTTGGTAAGAAGAATATTGTAAATGTGGATACAGTTCCACTATTCCTCCTCCATGCCACAATATAGTGTTATTAGCATGAGCAGTTATAAATCCATTGCCATCCTTACTCTAACTTATTTTTTTTACATTTAAATTTATTATTAATTTCAGTAAAAATGTACAGAGATTTTGGATTTCCATTCATTCATTGTTGCACATTTCTCCCCTCCTAAGCCTCCCTCCAGAACACTACCCTCTTGGAAAAGTAAAAGAAAAATTCTTTCATTGTTTTACAAACCCTCCCCCAGGTCCACTCCACCATGTAGCATTGCTCTAGACTCCTGTCATGACAGAAATACCTAATCACATATCTCTTTTAAACAGTTTTCTCCCTCCTCTGTTTCAGTGCTTTATACATTACTGAACCCATCTTATTCAGTCTCTCCCCAACCCCAAGGTCAGTCCTCTTTTACAACAGTGGCACCATGCAATATTTGTCCTTTTGTGACTGGGATATTTTGCTCAGCATAATGTTCTCCAGAGTCAACCATTTTAAATAATATTGCATGAGTTCCTTTTTTTTCAATGCAGCATAGTATTCCATTGTGCGAATATACCGCAGCTTCTCTAGCCATTCGTTTGTTGATGGGCACTTAGGTTGTTTCCAACTCCTTGCTATTGTGAACAAAGCTGCAATAAACATGGGTGTGCATATATCTGCTTGGATGTCAGTTATGGTCTCTTTGGGATATATTCCCAGTAGTGGTTTTTCTGGGTCAAATGGTATCTCTTTTTGCAACTTTTTGAGAAAGCGCCATACCACTTTCCACAGGGGTTGCACTATTTTACACTCCCACCAACAGTGAATAAGGGTTCCAGTTTCTCCACCACCTCGCCAGCATTTGTTGCTTGCTGTTCTGTTAAATTTTGCTATTTTGACTGGGGTGAGATGATATCTCAAGTTGTTTTAATTTGCTTGCATCTCTCTTAGAGCTAGGGATTTTGAACATTTGTTCATGTGCTTGTTATGTGCTTGTTAGCCATCTGAATGTCATCTTCAGTGAAGTGCCTGTTCATATCCTGTGCCCATTTTTCTATTGTATTATTTACCTTTATTTTGTGGTGCTCAAGTATATCATAAATTCTGGATATAAGTCCCTTATCTGATATATTATTACCAAATACTTTTTCGCAGTTGATGGCTACCCTTTTTACCCTGTTGGAGAAGTTTTGGATGTGCATAGGGATTTGAGTCTTAGAAGATCCCATTCATCTACTTTATCTTCTCCTGGTTGTAGAGTATGATATTATTTTTAAAAATTATTTTATTTATTCATTGTTGCAAATTTTCTTCCCTCTTATTCTCTCCTTCTCCCTCAGCCCACGCTGCAATTTACCCCAAGCATGCGTCAGCAGCTGTCATGATTTCTTTACTATTACCATAGGTATTGATTATGGATCCAAGTAAAATGTAATCATTGACAGCTTCACTCTTTTTCCCATCTATCATGATGTTGCTATTTGTTTCACTACTGAGAAGCAACTTTGTTAAGTCTAGAGAACAAGGTGCACCTGATCTAGGCTAGAGTATTCACAATTATTTGCTATGCGTCAGAGAGCTGGACAATGACTAAGGATTACAGAAGAGAAGAACCAATGCCTTTGAGTTGTGGTACTGGAGAAGAGTCTTGAAGATACCATGGACCTCCATGAAAACAAATAAGTCTGTCTTGGAAAGGGTGAAACCAAGTTTCTTCTTGGAGTAGGCTAGGATTTTGACACTCCATCTCACATACTTTGGGCATGTGGCCAGGAGGTACCAATCCTTGGAGAAGAATATCATACTTAGAAAGGTGGAGGGACAGGTGTAGGAGAGGAAGACCTCTAATGTGATGAATCAACAGTGTAACTGGGGTAATAGGAAGAGGTGTGTTGTAATTAGTGAGACTGGCTCTGGACAGGGCAGCCTTCAGAGCTGTTGTACATAGGGTCACTATGAGTTGCAGGTAAATTGATGGTACATACAACAGCAGGAACAACAACAAGAATAACAACTCTTGGCTCTAAGAAGCACTTCAAGTGCACTTCCTTCAGTGTAGATTTGTTTGCTCTTTTCATCATCTGTGATTTGTACTTTGCCAATATTGTGATTATAAGGCATTATTTTGGGGGCGGTCTTCCTTGTTCATTGTCCAGCTTTTTGCATGGTTTGAGTCAGGTTCACCTTAAACTGATGTCTTTGCTCAACATTTCTTTCTTCAGCATTTCTAAGGGAGCCTTGCCATGATTTTCCCTAATGCATTTTTTCTTTTGATTTCTTGATTACTGTTACCAAGGATGTTATTATGAACCCCAGTAAAAGGAAATCTTTAACATCTTCAATCTTTTTCCATTTATCATGATATTGCCTATTGGGCCACTTGTGAGGATTTTGGTTTTCTTTATGTTGAAGTGTAATCCATAATGAAGGTCTTGATCTTCTTCAGGAAGTGCTTCAAGTTTTCTACTTTAAATAAGCAAGGTTGTATCATCTGAATACTATAGGTTGTTGATGTATTTCCTCCAATCTTGATGCTTTTTAATACAGCTCATCTTCTTGTATTATTTACTCAGTGTACAGATTGAATAGATGTGGAGAAAGGATACAGTCCTGATGCACACCTTTCATTTTTAAACCATGCAGTATTCCTTTGCTCTATTATAAGAACTGCTTCTTGATTAATGTACAAGTTCTGCATGAGTACAGTGAGTGTTCTGGAATTTTCATTCTTTTAAATGTTATCAATAACTTGCTATAAACCACATTGCTGAATACTTTTGCATAATTATGTGTAGAGTCATCATTTAGGGTTGTTTTTTTTTTAATTTTTGTGTGAGTGTACCGTCAAATCAGATCTGACTGGTACAGGAGGAAATTGTCCCTCCTTCCCCTGCAGAGCATCTGGTGGATTCGAACCGTGCACCTCTGGGACTGTAGTTGCAGGTCCTTGCCACTAGGCCACCAGAGATCCCCTCATTTAGTGTTTTTAAGAAATATGCTTACCTCAAAAATAAATTTTCAATGTATAAATTATTTGTTGCACAAAATTCTATCATATTATCTTTTTACTTCTGTCATCAAGGCCTTGTTTTTCTACTGGCAATTCTTTTTTGTTTTCAGTTTTAGATTCCAATCACTAGTTATTATTAATGCCTCTTTATCACATGTTCAGTCAGTCTCAGAATGCAAGCATTAGAAATTCTCAATTTCTTCTTCTTTTACTTTAGTGGTTGGTGCATAAATTTGAGAAAGAATTGTCTTAACAGGTTTTCTTTGTATGTGTATGGATATTATTCTGACACTGGCAGCATTGTACTTCAGGAGAGAACTGTTACTTACTTATATAGTACAACTCTTGAAATGCTCTTTTTGGTGATGAATTCAATCCCATTAGTCTTTAATTTGGTATTGCCTGCTTAATAGACCATATGATTCAAAATGGCCAGTACTAACCCATTTTAACTTTGGGATGCCTAGAATTTTAATATTTATATATTCCATTTAATTTCATTCCATGTGCCAATTATTAATGGATGTTTACAGCTATTTCTCCTCCTTTTAAGTCATGCAGCATCAAGAAATGAAGGTCTTTGTTGAGTGAAAGCTTTATCCCATCCATGTCATTAAGGTAGACTCTACTTTGTAAAGAGAATTCTGGTGGCCTAGTAGTAAGGAGTTGCTCTGCCAACCCAAAGGCAAGTGGTTCAAATTTGCCAGCAGCTCCATACAAGATAGATGGGTAGTCTCCTCCCACATGATTTACAGCCTCTGAAAACACAGTAGAGTGTCACTTCTGAGTCAGTTCTGACTTAATAACACATAATAACAACAACAACTCAGAGGAGGCAGCTTTTCCTTATATATTTTGAGTGCCCTCTAACCTGAGGATCTCATCTTAAAACTGTTCTAGTGATACAGTGTTCTGTTATTACCAGCTTTTCAAGGGTCCATTATTTCAGAAATGAATGACTAGTCCTGTTTTCTTGGTCTGTTTTAGCCTGTAAGTTTCACTGAAATTTGTTTCTCATGGGTGAACTTGATGTATTTTAAATATGGAATACTGTTGTTTTTGTTGTTAGGTGTCAAATACAACTCATAGTGACCTTATGATCAACAGAACTAAACCCTAACCTATCCTGTGCCTTTCTCACACTTCCTGACACATTAGAGCCCATTGTGGCAGTCACCGTGTCAATCTACCTGGTCGAGGGTCTTTCTCTCCTTTGCCAACCCTCCACCTTTCTGATTATCATGTCCCTCTCCAAGGACTAGCCCCTCATAGCAACATTCCCAAAGTAGGGAAGGCAAAGCTTCATCATCTTTGCTTCTGCAGTCTGGCTGCACCCTCTCAAAGACGTATTTGTTTGGTCTTTTGACAGCCTATGGGATATTGAGTACTCTTCTTCAACAGATGAGCTTAAAGGCATAAATTCTTCTGTCACTCTTATTTATTGTCCAATTTACATATGCATAGCAAGTGATTGGAAAGACTGCGGCCTGAATCAGACGCACTTTAGTTCTCAAATTATTGAAGTATATGAAATACTATGATAGCTTCGAGCATCATAACAACACTCAAGTCTTGATAGCACAATTGGCAAATTAACAGATGACAATTGACAAATTAACAAGTGTGTAGTGGAGGATATATGGAGGGCAGATGAACCCCTGAAAGTATTGCCTAAGATAACCTAGTTTAGCTTAACTTTTTAAAAAATGCTTGCCTTGAGCATTGTACTCTGTTAAGACCTATGTTATCCAGTTCTTAAATGTCGTGGAGTAGGATCTGACTAAAAACTGACCCTTGAGTGGATTTTCAGAAGCTATAAATCACATAAGAGGAGATTGCCCATCTTTTTCAAACTGCAAGCCTTCAAGTTAACAGTCCAACTTCTTACCATTAGGCCACCAGCGCTGCCTGTTGTTGAGTGCCGTCTAGTAGGAATTGGCCCATAGCTGACTCTCCAGCAGGTTTTTCAGAGGTGGTGAATTTTACTGGAGGAGACTGCCCATCCTCTCGAAGAGCTTGTGGATTCTAATCTCATGACTTTGGGACTGTAGTGCAGTTTCTTACTACTAGGGCCACCAGAGCTCCGTAAGAGCTCTATATGTTGTTATGTGTCATCAAGTCATCTGTGACTCATAGTGATCCTATGTACAACAGCTCTGAACCCTGCTCTATCCTGAGCCAACCTTATTGTCTCTGACACACCTAACCCCATTACTCCAGTCACTGAATCAATCCGTCTCATGAAGGGTTTTCCTCTCTTGCACTGTCCCTCCACCTTTCCAAGCATGATGTCCGTCTCCAAAGACTGGTCTCTCCTTACAATATGCCCAAAGTATGTCAGACGGAGCTTCAGAATCCTTGCCTCCAAGGAGCAGTCTGGTTTCACCCTCTCCAGGAGCTCTATATAGATGTGATCTAATTGACATCAACAATGTAGAAGGTTAGATAGGAAACCATAAGAGGGCCTGAGTTTATGTTAATGAGGAAGGGAAAACTCAGAAAGGGAGGAGGGGGAATAGTTAGTTGCAGGGCTGGGGAAATGTAACTAACTGGTACCTGTAGAAACTATAGAATTAGTGTATATATTTTTGTGTATAAATATCTTAGCAACAAATAAAATTTAAAGGAGAAAAGAACTTACAAAGATCATATTTTAAATATGTCAGTTTCCTTTTATGTGGTACTTTGCGCATATATCTATTATACTGCTTTAATGTGATTTATTGTGCTTAAGGTTTTTTCCCACTTAAACTTTAAGCTACTAGGGGGGAAGGGATACTTTCCATTTATCCTTCTTTGTGTAGTAAAATACAGGGCTGAGAGTTGCCCTGTATTTTGCTATAGCCTACATAGTTGGAACCAAATTGGAAGGTAGTATCTCTCTCCAACACTGGCAGAAGTCTCCCATTCAGGGGATAGTTTAGATACATAAAATGTTTATGATTGTTGTACTCAAGAAAACTAAGAAGTAAAATTAAGCAGAAAAGTTACAAATATATGTTCCTCTTTTTCTGCTCTAATTCCATAAATCTCACTCAGTTCAATGTTAACATCTAATGAAATAAGGATGAGCAACAGCAAGGTGATTATTGTGACTATTCTTTTTCTCTCATCCTCGTCTACCAAGTTGCCATCATGAAGGATTGATTAATTTTTTTCTCTCTTCTACTTTCTAGGAAGAAAAGCAGAAAAAGAGAATGGCTGCAAAGTTAGAACTAGCAAAATTTCTTCAAGAAACAGTTACAGAAATGGCAAGGAGAAACAGAGCTAAGTTGGGAGACGCCTCTACACAGTTCTCATCCTATGTAAAACAGGTCTTAAGTTTTATTACAATACCAAACAACTTCTGGTTTAGGGTGATATGAAAGATGCATGTTGTCATGAATTTTTCAGACTGTTCTCAAATTGTCGAAGTTGAAAATACCTACCTTATAAATGTTGTTGTTGTTATGTAATGTTGAGTTGGAACTGACCCATAGCTGACTCTCCAGTGGGCTTTTAGATGCAGTTAATAGCGTGGGGTGAGATTGTCCATCTTTCTCCTGTGGAACAGCTGGTGGATCAGCTGGTGGATCCAAACCGTATGCCTTTGGGATTGCAGCACAGCTTCTTACCACTAGGCTACCAGAGTTCCTTCTTTATAAATGTACAACATTATACATTTTATGTTTGGGAAACTCATTGTCATAGTTAGCAGAAGAGTCTATCTTATAACAATTGATGTGTTGAAGTCTTTTGTAACTTCTTGGAAAAAGCAATAGAATTAGAGCCAAACTTTTGAACTACTCTAGCTTCTTTAGTTGATTTAAACCAACTTTTGGCAGATTTCTTTACTTCTCTTTGTAGTACAGGGTCCATTTCCAGACATCAGAGTCCATAAGTCCTTTGATGTCTCTTTCAAATAGCCAACTGGGAAAGGCAAATTAAGTAGGAAACACATTTTAATTAGCCTCTTTGTTCCACTGCCTAGGTCCAGACAGGCCACAAGCCCTCCACAAAGGAGATAATTCGCTTTTCCAAACTATTTGAGGATGAGTTAACCATGGAACACTTAGATCGACCTCAGCTGGTTGCCCTTTGCAAACTGCTGGAATTACAGACCTTTGGAACCAACAATTTGCTCCGCTTTCAGCTCTTGATGAAACTGAACTCTATAAAAGAAGATGATAAAGTAAGAGCTTAATTATAGCTGTAGGAAATTAGCAAGGCATTGGAAGATAATAGGAAGGAGCCCTGGTGGCATATGACATAATCTATAAGACATAATGTATCAGGCCACTAACAGAAAGATTGACAACTTAAATCCACTAGCCAATCTTTAGGGAAAGGCTGGGAAGTCTCCTCCTGTAAAGATTTATAGCTTCCAAAACCCAGTGGAGGTTTGCTCTGAATTGCAACTGATGCAGTGGCAGTGGTTTTGGGGGAGACAAGTGATTAAGTTCAGTGTTTTCTATTGCGTCTAGGTTATTGGCATGTTCTGGCAAAATGAGTAGTTTAAACAGTAATAAACATGACAACTTGCACTTTACTTACTAACTTCAGAGTTATTTGTGGCATAATGTGTGGGGAGTTGCACAGCTGAATCAAACTTAGCTCCTCTTTGACAGTCCCAATCTACCAAGGGCTCTGAGGGGGAAAAAATGTCACTCTTCTCTCATGCATTTTAGAGCCTGAAAAAACCCTTTGGAGGATCAGCTATGAGCTTGTTCTGAATTGACAGTGATGAGTTTTTGAGCGCCCCCCCTTGTATTTAACCCATTCTGTTGAGAAGGCCATCATCAGGGAGTTAGTAATTTGGGTGTCTTAACTGGGATTCATCTAAAGCGAGTAAGACCCAATAGGGAAGGAAATAGGTGCTTAGTAGTTTCCTGGCAGTGCATTGCCAAAGCCGGAGTTCTACCACCCACGTCTCCGTTCCCTTGGAGCTGTGCCCAATAAAGTGGTTGAGTTGGCCTCCTAAGAAGGAACGGTGAAGCATATTCCTGGAGGCAAAGCAGATATCTTAGAATAAAAGGGCACTGTATGGACTATAACTACTGCTAAGATCTCCAGAAAGAAGAACACTTCTAGAATCTGGATCAGCTACTTTAAACTACTCTGCCTGAGGAAGTAGGTTTCCCAGATAGAGAACGCATAATCCCATCAACCCTGTTTAGATTTTGATTGCTTTCAGACCACTGGAATAAACTAGACCAGTCTCAGAAGTATTATAGTTCTCAGTCACATCAAATCAGCTTTGTGTTAAAATATTAAATGAGGAAGTTTGGTGGTCCATAGAGAGGGCCATCCCTGGGGTTGTGTTAAAAGGAACTGTGGAGGAAGAACACTGCAAAGTTTTTCAAGTAAAATCTTTTTCTAATGAATTATAAATCTGCCATTTAGATTTAGAAAGAGAACAACTGTATAGATGTCACAAACAGGCTACAGGAAAATCAAGAGCGGATGAATTTCTTTGGTGGCAGAATGTTGGGGAGGGGTTATGCAAATATCTCTGATATTCTAGTACCCATGCTACTACAAGATTTCCTTTCCTCAACCCCTACCTTCCTGAGTCATTCTATTTTTTGCAAAGTCCAACAAAGAGTCAAAGCATGTAACCCTTCCTTTCCTTCTCATTAGTCAGAAATTGGAGGATATGTGAAATCGGAACCATCAAAACAAACACCATTTTTACTTTTTCCCCTCCCAGGCAATTGCCAAAGAAGGGGTGAGTGCTTTGAGTGTCTCAGAGCTCCAAGCTGCCTGCAGGGCTCGAGGGATGAGATCCCTGGGCCTCACTGAAGAGCAACTGAGACAACAGCTCACAGAGGCAAGTAGAAGCTTTTTCCTGGAGTGCTTGCAGCCCTCACTTGGTGATTTCTACTCTGCAAGTGAATCATGTAACTTAGCTTGCCTTGTTTACTCTAGCATGTAGTAGTGTGGGTTGGTTTGCAGTACACGGAAAAAGGTAGACTTACTTTTAACTTTGATTGAGATGGGATGTTGTATTAGTGTTTTATGCCTGCATAACAAATTAACGCCAACTTAGTGATACAACACTCACTTTTAGCTCTCACAGTTCTGTAAGTCAGAAGTACCGGCTGCATTCTGTCCTAGCAACTGTGGTGAAGATTCACTTCCAAACTCACTCATGTTGGCAGAAATCAGTTCCTTGCAGCTGCAGAACTAAGGTCCCTATTTCCCTGCTGGCTGTCAGCCCTAGGCTTCATTCAGCTCCTTAGGGATGCCTGCATTCCTTACCTGGTGTGGCCCCAGTGAAGAGAACATCTTGCATGCCAGATCCCCCACATTCTTCAAATTTCTGACGTCCCCCGTTTCTAACTCTAGCTCCAGATTTAAATGGCTTGTGTAATTAGGTGAAGCCCACCTAGATAACAGCTCTTTTTATGGTCAACTGGTTTGGCACTTTAATTTCAAAAAATCCCCTTGCAGTCAAGTCAGTTCCAACCCACAATAACACTATAAAGCAGTAGAATTTCCCCATCATGTTTCTAAAGCTGCAATCACTGTGGAAGCTTATTTTCTTCATGGAGCTACTAGTAGATTCAAACCAATCTCTCCGTTGGTAGCTGAGTACTTTAATCACTGCACAGTGACAGTTACAAAGTCCCTTCATAAAAATCACTTAGATTAGTATTTAGGAGCTATGCAGGCACAGTAGTTAAGCAATTAATGAGTCAGAATCTACTACACAGCAACAAGTTTAGTTTTCTTTTTTTACATATTTATTTTGGTTAATGTTTGAATAGGCTGCTCGGAATGACAAAGCAAAATACTACAATGAAATGTGCGAGGAACTTGAGTCAGAAAATCAAAAGGGCCGAACTCGCTCAGCATTTCTTAAGCTCAAGGAACTGAAGAACAGATTCAAACCTAGAGTTGCTGTAATCAAGGATGCTT
>NW_006400029.1:2678265-2746062 GCF_000299155.1 Elephantulus edwardii | reverse complement strand
ATAGAGCAGGGTTTAGAGCTGTTGTGCATAGGGTCGCTATGAGTCGGAAACGACTCGATGGCACATAACAACAACAACAACAACAACAATGTTTGAATAACTGGGAGAAAAGGTGGATAAATTTGGGGTCCAGAATCTCAGGAGTGTCTTAGCAGTTGGCCTGCTATAGGTAAAGTAGGAGTCTGGGGAAAATATACATGAGTTCATCTGTTATCTGAACCTTCCCACCCTGATGGGCTATGTTCCTAATTAGTGTTCCAAATCAATGTGAAGTGCTGATTCTGGTAACAGATGTTTAATATTTTCCCTTAAATAACATATTTATATTTTAATTAAGGGCCCCAGTGCTCTAAATCAAAGGAGTAAATCTTATTAAAATTATCATTCCTGGCTTGGCACAAGGTGATACTTATAAGCAGTGACTGCAGCCAGAGCAGGGGAAGTTTGAGAGGAGGGAAAAAAAAAATCATTCCTAATACCTTAGTTATCTAGTGCTGCTATAACAGAAATATCCCAAGAGGATGATTTTTACAAACAGACATTTATTCACTCACAGTTTAGGAGGGCAGAGGTCAAAATTCAGAAAGCTAGTTCTAGAAGGTGGCTTGCTCTTTCTGTTAGTTCTGGGGAAGATCCTTGTCTCCTTTCAATATCTAAGTGTCTGATGCACCTTGGAAATTTCCATGGGTCTTGATATCAATCCTCACTTGAGACTAGGAGATTCTAAAAGATGTGGTCTACTCTACCCCTGGTGAAACCGTGGTAAGGAGTTGCACTGCCAACTCAAAGGCACACAATTCAAATCCACCAGCTTTTCTGGGGGAGAAAGATGGGTAGTCTACTCCTGTGGGATTTGTTGTTGTTGTTATTGTTGTTATGTGCCGTTGAGTGGCTTGCGACTCATAGCGACCCTATGTACAACAGCTCTAAACTCTGCTCTGTCCTGTGCCAATTGCACTGTCTCTGACACACTCATCCCGATTGCCCCAGTCACTGAATCAATCCACCTCCCAGAGGACCTTTCCCTTCTGCGCCTGCCCTCCACCCTCCCAAGCATGATGTCCTTCTCCAAGGACCGGTCTCTCCTTACAACATGACCAAAGTATGTCAGACGAAGTCTCAGAATCCTTGCCTCCAAGGAGCAGCCCAGTTTAACCCTCTCTAAGATGAATCTGTTTGTTTTCTTAGCAGTCCATGGTACCCTCAGCACTCTTCTCCAACACCAAAGCTCAAAGGCATCAATTCTCCTTCTATCCTCCCTGGTCACTGTCCAGCTCTCTGATGCATAACAAGTGATTGCCAAGACCATGGCCTGTACCAGATGCACCTTAGTCTCCAGAGACACACCATTGCTCTTTAGTACTTTAGAGGGGTCCCTACCACTAGAGGGTCAGCTATGAGTCCGTTCTGACTTGACAGCATATAGCAATACAGCAATCCTTGCTCTGCCTCCTTTTTTGTGGTAGTCAGGCCCTCCTTCTTTGCTTACTTCTCTCTCATTTCGTCTCTTGTGAAATAAAGTGTGATTGTAAGCCATATCTCAGGGAAACTCATCTGAGATCAGGGCTCTGACATGCATAAGGGGGTTGCACCCTCCCTAATTTCCTTACACCTGATTTGCTGATCTCATTACATCACACCAAGGAATGGATATCATTACATAATTGCCAAACCACTGAGTCATGGTCCAGCCAAGTGGACACATATTTGGGGTGGCACCATCCAATCTATGATATTCTATCCTTCGGCCTTTAAGAATTCATGTCCTTGCCACTTGAAAAACCTCAAATGATCATCGTAAAAGTCTTAGGTCAACTCCAAATGCACATTCCTGGGACACAATTCCTCTTCATCTGCAATTTAGAATATGTTTTATCTGCTTCCAAAGTATAATGTCAGCGCAGGCATAAGATAGGCAATTTCTATTACAATAGGAGAAATTAAAGGGAAAAAAATGGATAACAGGTCCAAGGAATTAAAAAACCCAGCAAAACATTTTACATTAGCTCTCAAGGCTTGCAAAGAATCCTCTGTTCTCTAAGACCTTCTAGACAATGGTCTGGGCGTCCAGGCTCTGGATATTGGCCTTAGTCTGTGGATTTTAGGTAGAGGTCCCTTAACCTTGGGTTTTAACTCCACCACCCAGATTCACTGCGGTAGTAGGTAGTATCGCTGCTCCCTTGGCTTGGGCCGCCCTATTTTCTTAGTCCAGCTGGGTGGTGGCCATCAGCCCCAGCAGGCCCTGTTCTTCTTCCCCTTAATATGAGCCCCACCCGCTTAGCTTTGGGCAGTAGCTCCAGTTCCATTCTCTTGACATTGGTGGACAGCTGCCCTGCACCACACAACTGAAATCTGACTCTGAAGACCAGGAGACCACAGCCCTACTTGAGACCCCAGAGGGCATGGCCCTCTGGTTTTCTTCTGAGGCAGCTGTGCTTCCTTTGTTCCTTGTCTCTTCAGCTTCTGCTTCCTCCCTTGTCTCATGGTCCCTGAGGCCTTTCGGGTTGCCTAGACTTCTGTACTGATCAGTCAAATGTTAAACGGCTCTTCAGTTCTATCAGTAAATTTCTAAAGGCACCACCTTCTCCAGTAAGCCTTGGCTTGAAAGGAGCACCATAGGCCAGGTCCTACACCATCTCTCACTGGTCTCCTGGCTCTGCTGCCACTGTTTCTCTGCCACAGCTTCTTGCTGTTTGTGCCATCTCAGTGGTACAGATCTCTTCACTTCCTTCTGAGCTCTCACCAGAGTTGTCTTTGGCATTTAAAACTCCACAAACAGTCTTTTAAAAGCAATCTAAGTTTTAACTGTTAGACTCAGTAAAATACATCCAGCCTGTATTCATTACTAATTAAAAAAACTACTTGCACATTTGATATATCTGTTAAAGCAGTACCCCACTTCCAATACTAAAATCTTAGTTATCTGGTGCTGCTACAACAGAAATGTCACAAATGAATGGCTTAAACAAACTAATTTATTCTCTCGCCATTTAAAAGACTAGAAATACAAGTTAAGAGACAGCAGCTCTAGACGAAGGTTCTCTCTGCCCATCAACTCAGGGTTCTTGTGTCACTTTTTAACATCTGCAAATCTGGCGTCCTTGGGAATGTCCATAGTTCTTGGGAAAAAGTTTGTATGGATCTAGGACATTTTCAGTGGTCCAAAGAATGTGCTCTACTCCTGTCTCTTCTTTCTTGTTAAGAGGCAGGTCTCCCCTTCTCTCTATACTTTTCTTTCCTTTTATTTCCTCTAAGATAAAAGGTGATTCAAGCTGAACCACAGGGAAACACTCTTTACATTTGATTAATGCTGTGGTGTGAGAGAGAGTATGCATCCTGCATTAATTCCATTGTAAGTGATTCAGTGATAACATAAGATCATATTATGGAAAAAGTATTACATCATTGTGTAACTGCCAAAGCAATGAGATTTGTAGCCCAGTCAAGTAATAGATATATTTGGGGGCAATTTATGGCACCTATAATTGTAAAAAGTACTATAAAGTGCATCTTTCAATCTCATTGTCATTGAGTCAGAAAAAAAAGACCCAAATTCCATTAGGCTTTCAGAGGCTGTAAATTAAACAATAGGAAATAGTGTATTTTTCTATTGTGCAGCAGCTTGTGAATTCCAGCCACTGCCTTTAGAATGGTATCACAACTCGTTAAGAACTATGCTCCAAATTTTGTGCAATGAATGATTTATTTTTTTAAATTTATTTATTAATTTTTTTTTATGTGTGTACTGTCAAATTGGATCTGACAGGTGCAGGAGGCGATTGTTCCTCCTTCTTCAGCAGAGCATCTGGTGGATTCAAACCACACACCTCTGGGATTGCAGTGCAGTTACCTACCACTAGGCCACCAGAGCTCGCCCAATGAATGATTTATTAATTGCAAATCCTCTTTTAAAAACAAAATGTAAATGTTAACTATTCACATGGATCTCATCTGATGGACTTCTGAGGACTCACATCTACTATATCTATGCAAAAAGTATATGAAGAAGCTCAATATTGGCAGTCTAAATCAGGCCAGGTCCTGACTGTGGAATAGACCACGCATGTGCAAGTTCAAGCTGAAGCTGGAAAAGTGAAAACAAGTCCATGAGAACCAAAATATGAACTTTAGTCTATCCCAATAGGATTAAAAACTATCCCCATAATAGATGTGGTACATAGTAACCAAAGTCCAAAGTAGATGTGGATAACAATAAGGACATCCATGTAGTAAAAGGCCATTACAAAGGCAGGAAAGAAAAAAAAGACCAAAATGGATGTCAGAAGAAACTCTGAAATTTGCGCTAGAATGTAGAGAAGCCAATACAAAGGGAAGAAAGAAATGCTGAAGTGAGGGGTGGACTTAAAATTTCAAAGGAAAGCTCAAAGACAAAGAAGGGGAAGGACACACTTGGCTTTTGTCAAGCTGAAAGAACTGAAGAACAAATTTAAGGCTGTGTGGCAATGCTGAAGGCTTTCTTGGGTAAAATCTTGAATGATGGAGGAAGCATTAAAAGAAGTTGGGAGGGATGTATTGAGTCACTCTATGGAAAAGAATTGGTTGACATTGTACCATTTCAGAAAGTAGCATATGATCAAGAACCAATGGCAATAATGGAGGAATTTCAAGCTGCACTGAAGGCACTGGGAAAAAATAAGAGCCCAGGAATTGACTGACTACCAATTTGCATGTTTCAACAAACAAATGCATGCCCTGATGTGTTTACAAAGTTGTGCCAAAAAATTTGAAAAACCACTGTATGACCAACTGACTGCATGGAATACATATTTGTTTTCATTCAAAAACAGGCAATCCAACAGACTATAGAAATTATAAAATAATATAATTAAGAGTAAATTTAAAAAGAAAATCTTGCTCAAGATTATTTTAAAATGGCTGGAACAGTCCATCAACAGGAAACTGCCAGAAATTTAAGCTGGCTTCAGAAGAGGCCATGGCATGAGGGATATCATTACTGTTATCAGATAGATCTTGGCTGAAAGCAGGGAATACTAGAAAGATGTTTGTGTTTTTTACTATGTAAAGGTATTTGTGTAGATCATAACAATGACGGCTAACATTGAAAAGAGTGGGACTCCAAGAACAGTTGTGCTCATGTGAAACCTGGACAAGAGAGCAAGAAGCAGTTAGAACAGAACAAAGCAACACTGCATGATTTAAAATCAGGAAATGTATGTGTCCAGTGATATAGTTTCTTTATACTTATTCAGTCTGATAAAAAAATAATTAGAAAAGATGGGCTATTTGAAACTGTGGCATTAGGATCAGAGGAAGACTTGGCAACAACAACAACCTGAGTTATGCAGACATGAATTCTCATTTGCCGAGTTATGCAGTTCTGTTACCTTGCTTACAGATAGGGAAGAAGTCTTGAAACACTTACTGCAAAGCAAAGACTACAGCTTTCAATATTCAATGTCAAGAAAACAAAAATCCTCATCACTGGACTAGTAGGCAACATAATGATAGAGAAAAGTTTGAGGCTGTCAATAATTTCATTTTAGGGGGTCTACAGTCAGCACCCCTGGTAGCAATAGTGAAATCAAAAGAAGTATTGCACTGGTAAAATCTGCTGTTAAGGTCCTCTCCAAAGTGCTTAAGAGCAAGGATGTCAATTTTAAAGACCAAGAATTTCCTGATTCAAGCCATGGTATTTTCAATTACTTCCTAAGCACCTGTACAGAAGAAGAAACTGACTTTGAATCATGCCTTGAGAGAAGAGTAATCAATATCCCATGGACTGCCAGAACAAGTCTGTCTTGGAGAAAGGGCCACCAGGGTGTAATTTAAGATACAAGAATTGTAGAAGTTTGCCTCACATACTTTAGATATATTTCCAGGAGGAGCCAGTCCTTGGAAAAAGACATCCTATTGGGAAATTTGGAGTCAGGGAAAGTGAAGAATATCCTCAAAAAGATGGATTGGCAAAGCATGGCAGATTACAATGATGGTGCAGGATAGGGCGAGGTTTTAATCTGTTGTTCATAGGATAGCTAGAAAAGCAGCTGACTTGATGGCACATAATACAGCTATCCAGTGTGAAAAATTACTCTGAAATAAAATTGCTGTTACTTTGAAATCATGTTGTATAGCTCTTTGCTTATTGAATGCACTTTATTTACTTTTAAAATTTTGTATCTTGTTATTGATATAAAACATTTTTAAAGCTTGAGTATTTACATTTCATTATCATTTTAATGGTCATTTGACTATTAATAAGAATTATTTATTTTCATATTTTCCCTTCTTAAATTGGTCTATGAGAAGACAGCTACTTGTTCTGATGTTAGTTATCAGCATGAACCTGGGGAAGCAGTAAAGGAGGGAAGCAGTAGATTTTCTTTCTGCTCGAGTGTTCTGCGATTCTGTATTTTTATTCCCCTCTTCTTCTCCAGTGGCAGGACCTTCACCTCAAAGAAAATGTCCCACCTTCTCTTTTACTCCTGTCACGCACTTTCTACCTGATAGATGTGAAGCCCAAACCAATTGGGATACCCCCAAGTGTGGAGGTGAGTAATGGGGCATATGCCAATTTAGATTTAGATCTTGCCCCAAACATTTTTGAAAATATTTTTAAAATTCTTAAGAGGTAAGGAATGGGCTCAAGCATATCAAAGATGATGAGGGTGGGACAGGACAGGCCAAGGTTCAGATGAGTTGTTCATGGAGTTGTTATGAGTCGAAGTTGATTTGATGGCACCTGACAACCACCACACCACCACCAAAACACCTAAGCAAGCCACTCAGAATATCTTTAGTCATGGGGTTATTAAGGATTCCTGCTAGTGCACTGGTGAAGGACTTGCCTACTATTGCCCTTGAATTTTGGTGTTGGAGAAGTGTACTGAATATCTCAGAGACTGGAAAAAGAACAAGCAAATCTGTCTTGGAGAAAGTGCAATCAGGGTGTGTACCTTGGAGGTAAGGATGGTAAACTTGATTTCACAGACTTTGGCCGTGTTGTCAGGAGAGGTCAGTCCTTGAAAAAGACACATGCTGGGAAAGGTAGAGGGTCAGAGAGAAAGAGAGAGAGAGAGAGGAAGACCCTCAACAAAATGGATCAACAGTGACTGCAACAATAGGTCCGAGCATATTCACAATGGTGAGGATGGTGCGGGATAGGGCAAGTTACAGATCTATTGTTCATAGGGTCAACTCGATGGTACCTAACAACAACTACTACTAATGGAAAGGTCGATGGTTCAAACTTAACCACCACTCAGGACAAATATGTTGCAGTATGTTTCTGTGAACACTACATCCTTGGAAACCCGGTGGGCAGTTCTATTCTGTTGTTTATAATTAAGAAAGGTGTGCATCAGAGTTGTATCCTTTCTCCATACTTATTCACCAGGATGGGAGGAAGACTCACCAGTAACTTTTGGTATGCAGATGATACAACCTTGCTTGCTGAATGTGAGGAAGACTTGAAGCACTTGCTGCAGAAGATCAAAGGCTGAAGCCTTCAATATGGATTGCATTTTCAATGTTTAAAAAAATCACCAAAACAGCAAAAATTCTCACCACTGGATCAATAGGCAATGGAGAAAAGTTTGAAACTGTCAATAACTTCATCTTACTTGCATCCACAGTCAATTTCCTTGATTCCAGCAGTCAGGAGACGAGAAGATATATTGCACTGGGAAAGATTGCAGTCAGAATCTCTCTAAATTATTGAGGAGAAGTGATGACAGTATGAAGACTATAATGCACCTGATTGAAGACATGGCCTTTTCAGTCACTTGCTATGCATCTGAGCTGCACAATGAATAAGAATAACAGAAGAATAATTGATGCCTCTGAGTCATGGTATTGGAGAAAAGTACTGAATGCCCTATGGTCTGCCAAAAGAACAAAGCAGATATGCCTTGAGAAAGTGTGGCGAGAGTGCTCCTTGGAGGCAAAGATGATAAAGCTTCCTCTCACATACTTTGGGTTGTTAGGAGAGACTATTCTTGGGAGAGAAGAACATTGTGCTTGGAAAGGTGGAGGGACAGTGAAAGAGATGAAGATCCTCAATCAGATGGACTGATTCAGTAATTGCAACAATGGGCTCAAGTGTATTGGAGATTGTGAGGTTGGCATGGGTAGCCCAGGGTTCAGATCTTTTGTTCAGAGGGTCATTATGAGTCGTACTTTATGCATTATGAGTCAATGGTATCAGCATCTAACAACTCTGTTCTGTAAGTTGTTGAATCAAAGTTTGTTACTTTCTTTCATATCTCTTTGATTTAAAATTTTACTATAAAGAGGGGGAGCTCTGGTGGTCTAGTGGCAAAAAGCTGCACTGCAATTCCATAGGAATGCAGTTTGAATCCACCAGATGCTCTGCTGGATAAGGAGGGGCAATCTCCTCCTATACCAGTCAGATCTGATTTGACAGTACACACAAAAAAAATAATGAAAATGAAAAAT
Source organism: Elephantulus edwardii (assembly GCF_000299155.1). Classification (NCBI taxonomy): domain Eukaryota; kingdom Metazoa; phylum Chordata; class Mammalia; order Macroscelidea; family Macroscelididae; genus Elephantulus; species Elephantulus edwardii. The sequence goes on along the minus strand of NW_006400029.1, from coordinate 2,737,626 downwards.
TTTACTAAAAAGTGTCAATGCCTTTGAGTTGTTGTGCTGGAGAATCTTGATCACACCATGCTGGACCACCAAGAGAACAAATAGGTCTGTATTGGAGAGGGTGAAAGCAAGCTGCTCCCCAGAGGCAATGATTTTGAAGCTCTGTCTTCAAAACTTCAGGCGCATGGCCAGGAGAGACCAGTCCTTGGCGAAGGACATCACTTTTGGAAGGGTGCAGAGAGAGGAAGATCCTGGATAAGATGGTTTGATACAATAACTAGGATTATGGGTGTTGGTGTCTCAGAGATAGTGAGACTAGCTCAGGCTAGACCAGGGTTGGGTTGCTATCAGTCACAGGAGACTTGATGACACATAACAACAACAATAGCAGTCCAATTTTTTTCTTTATCAATCTAGTGTTCAAAAGAAAACTGCATTCCCCCCCATTTCCTGTTTCTCCTTTTAGACTAGAGTGTAAAAGTCCTTGTTCTTTCATGTTTGCTTCACTATCTACATTTCTAGTAATTTTTACTTTATATTTTTGTAATTCATATACCCTATTAGTTTTTTAGTAAATAGCTACCCTAGAATGTAAACTTGCCCTCCTTTACTCATTCATCATCTTTAACTCAGTGTCTTTGTTTATCCTGATGATAAATAAACTGAAGAATCCAATATTGACCCAGTCAGTGGGATGGATGTCTTTGCTTTGTGCCCATGAGAAAGGGCTTCTCACCTCCAATTTTGTCTGGATTAGAAATTTGTGTCCATGAGAAAGGGCTTCTCACCTCCAATTTTGTCTGGATTAGAACTTTGTGTCCAAGAAAAGAAAGACTGTTATAGAATATGCTGTGCATGTGGATTAGTTGATTAGACAAAGCATTTCATAGTGAAAACTAGCAATTTTACTGCCAATTTAAAAGCCTTTTGTTAAAATCTACCTACCAGCTGCTCCAAGAGAGAAGATGAGCAGCATCCTCCCATGTGACTTACTATCTCCGAAAACCCACTGGAAGGTCACTTATGAGCCAGTTCTGGATCCTTGACAAGGACTGATTCTAAAACTTACACTATTGAGTCCTTGGGCAAACCCAAACCACCTACTTGACATCAGGAAATTCCATTTTGTCTTCTATTTCCGAATTTCCAGAGACTAGTGTAATAGTATGAATTTTTCAGTCCTCTAGGTTGAGAAATGCTGAGTAAGTTGTTCTCTTTTTATTCTCTTACTCCAGCTCTTTGCACATTCTGTTAAAATACTTTGCACTTTGTTTTCTTGAGGTGCCATATGAAATCTTCTGTTTACGTCTTTCATGTATCTCTTCTCCTTGCTTTAGCTTGATGCTCTAGTGAAATTTTTAGTTTTCCCTGACATCCATTTTGATCTTTTCTTCTTTTCCAATGTAATGATCTCCTTTCCTGGATTATAGCCTTGCTGTCATCCCACAACTCATCTGGCCTTCAATCATTACTGCTCAGTGCCTCAAACTTATTGAGATGATTTTTAAATGGAGGTGAGATAATCTTAGTCATATTTTTGTTCTCATAAGCTTGCTTTAATCTTCTTCAGCTTCGGTTTGAACTTGCACATGAGTAATTGATACTCTGTTCCACAAACTCAAGACTTGTGTTGCAATACTGAGAGATGCTATGGGCAAAATCTTGAATGACTCAGAAAGCATCAAAAGATGGATAGAATAAAAAAGTCATTGTACTAAAGAGAATTGGTCAACACGGAAATATTTCCAGAAGTAGCGTATGATCAAGATCCAGTATAATGAAGGAAGAAGTTCAAGCTGCATTAAAGACATTGGCAAAAATCCCCAGGAATCAATGGCATACCAATTGCCATGTTTCAACTAAAAGATACAGCCCTGGGCATGCTCACAAATCTGCACTAATTTGGAAAGCGGCTACCTGGCCAACTGACTGGAAGAGATTCATATTTGTTCCCATTCCCAAGAAAAGTGTTCCAACAGAATATGGAAATTATAAAAAAATCACTAATATCATATGTAAGCAAAATATTGTTGAAGATCATCCCAAAATGGCTAATACAGTTCACTGACAGAGAACTTTCAGACATTCAGCTGAGTTTGGAACAGTCTGTGGCACTAGGAGAATGGGAATCCCACATTTAATAGTGCTCATGCAAAGCTTTACCTAGATCAAGAGGCTGCTATCTGAACAGAGCAAGGGAACACTGTATAGTTGAAAAAATAAGAATGGTGTGCATCAGGGCTGTATTCTTTTTCCAAGCCTATTCAACCTGAATGCTCAACAGATAATTTGAGAAGCTGGACTCTGAAGAAAAATGTGGCATCAGGATTGCCTGTGCAATGCACATGACACAACCTTGCTTGATGAGAGTGAGGACTCAGAATGCTTGCTGATGATCAATCTCATTCAGAAGATCAATAGATTACATCTCAACATAAAAAAAAGTGTTCACCACTGGGTCACCTGGCAACATCATGATAGATGGAGAAAAGATTGAAACTGTCAACGATTTTGTCTTACTTGGATCCATCATCAACACCCTTGATACCAGCAGTCAAAAAATCAAAAGACATATTGCATTGGCAAAGTCTTCAAAGTACTGAAGAGGAATGATGTCAGTTTGAAAACTAAGGTGTTCCCGATTCTAATCATGATCCTTTCAGTCACTTGCTATGAGTTTGAGAGCTGGACCATGAATAAGTCTGACAGAAGAAAAACTAATGCCTTTGAGTTGTGATGTTACAGAAGAGTACTGAGTATCCCATGGACTGCCAAAAGAACAAACAGATAAATCTTGAAGAAGGTAACACAAAAATCTTGAAGAATGTGCAGCCAGAGTGCTCCCATGTTACTAGTAGGGGATATTCCTTGGAAAGGGATATCATGCTAGTAAAGGTGTAAGGTCAGCAAAGGAGAGGAAGACCCTCAATGAGATGGACTGACTGCAGCAATGTGTTCAAGTGTTTTGTAGATTGTGAGGTTGGCATAGGATAGGTCAGGATTCAGACCTGTTGTTCAGAGTTGCTATGAATGGCACCCAGTTTGACAGCACATAACCACCACAAACAACAGTATGGATCTAGGGAACTCTGGTGGTGCTTGAGGGCTACAGAGCAAAATGTCAGGTGTTTGAAATCAGAGCTCTGCAGAAGGAAGATTAGTCTATATAAAGATTTACAGTCTTGGACATCCTATGGGGCAGCTGTGTTATTTTGTATAGGGTTGTTATCAATCAGAACGGACTTGATAGCAGTGAGTTTAGTGGGCTGTCTGGATGTGGCCTTAGTTTAGGAAGGGTTCTAGGGAGAATGGAAGCAATTTTGGAGCAAAGAACATGTACTAAAATTCTCACTCTTGTCAAATTCCTAGAGTATACATTTAAAACAGATTAAAAGTATTTGTAATTTTTAGACTGCTCTTAGGAACAAAGAAATTTTGGATTAGCAGTGTCTCTGAGCTAAATTGGGGTTTTAATTATTGTATTATATATAAACTGTATTGTATTAAATATAAATGCATTACCCCAATGATGTTTTTTGAGTAAGGAAGACCTGGGAATTTAGGACTTTCACAAGGTCCTATGAATTTCACTGATTGTTTTTAATCCCTGTTGACTATGCAAAGGCTTTTGACTATGTGGATCACAAAAAGCTATGGCTGACTCTGAGAAGAATGTGAATCCCAGAACATTTGATTGTGCTTATATGAAAGAGCAAGGAGACACTGCATGGTTCAAAATTGAGAAGGGGGTCCGCCAAGGATGTATCTGGTCTCCATACTTTTTCAATCTGTATGCAGAACAGATCATCCAGGACTCTGGGCTGTACTTGGAGGAATGTGGCATCAGGATTGGTGGAAGATTTATCAACAATCTGTGTTATGCAGATGACACAACCCTGTTTGCTGAAACTGAGGAGGACTTGAAGCACTTGCTGCAGAGGGTCAAGGACTGCAGCCTTTATTATGGACTGAAGCTCAACATCAGGAAAACAAAGATTCTTACCACTGGGCCAATTGGCAGAATCAGTATGGATGGTGAAGAGATTGAGATAGTTAAGAGTTTTAGTTTGTTTGGCTCCACAGTTGACATTCTTGGTACCAGCAGCCAGGAAATCAAGAGACAAACTGCATTGGGAAAGTCATCTGGAGACTAAGATGTGCCTAATCTGGGCTCTAGCCTTTGCAATTATGTGCTATGCTTCGGAGAGTTGGCCAATGACTAGGGATGATAGCAAGAGAATTGATGCCTTTGAGCTATGGTGCTGGAGAAGTGTTGAATATAACCTGGACTGCTAGGAGAACAACTGAGTTTGTCCTGGAGAAGGTGAAGCCAGGGGGCTCCTTGGAGGCAGGATTCTGAAGCTTTTTGTCTGACATCCTCTAGGCATGTTGCAAGGAGGGACCAGTCCTTGGAAAGGGATGTCATGTTTGGGACAGTGGAGAAACAGCACAGGAGAGGAAGACCCTCGATGAGATGGATCAATTCAGGGATTGGGGTAGTGGGAGGGGTGTGTCAGAGACAGTGAGGTTGGCACAGGATAGAGCAGGGTTTAGGGCTCTTGTACCTAGGGCTACTGAGTCTAAGCGACTCAACAGCACATAAGAACAACAAATACGAAATTAGAACAAGCAGCATATTAGAATCTATAAGGAATTTTGAGACATACTGAATAGAAAATTCTGGATTTATTGTAGCCTCTCCCCTTCTAAAATATGCAAAAAAATTCCCTTCTAAAGAGCTATATTATGTATGTGCCCCCTCCCACCATTTTCTTGTTGCTTATAGGAGAATCTATTAAGCAACCCTATCATATTAAGTTAGACAAATTTATCAGATATTGTAATTATCAGACACTAAAAATAATGTCAATATTCACTGAGCTATGTCAGTGCTGGTAGAAGAAACTGAGGAGTAATTGATAAATGACAACTTTTTGAGACTATGAGAAAAGGATCACAACTGGCAAGTCAGTGACTGAGGATTTAGTGCAAAGCAAATTGTGCTAACAAGTACTGATTACTGTGGATGTATTTGCTTTCTGATCACAAAGCTCATTATGACTGCACATTTTTTTAATTTTAGGTTCCAAAGACTAATATTCCAGTAGGATCATCTGCATCTCCTGAATCTAAAGAGAACATGATGGATCCTGTACCTCAACAGAAGGAAAGTAAGGTTAGAAAATGAATTTTTATTTTATTTTTAAAAATAATTTTAACCCCTTTAATGAAACTAAATTTCAATCCATATCTGCGTCTTAAAATCTGCCAGTGTTAGCTATGAGTGGGTTCCGACTTGACAGTGCTCAACAGCATTGTTCCTTTTATTTCTTGTGCTTTGGATCTGTTTCTAGGAAAGTTCAAAGCTTGTTTATATGTAATTAGATTTAGCATTTGTTCTATGTTCCAGAATATGAAGTATTTGTTAGAAATTTCTGGCCATCATGGGTGTGGCTATGTATTTAGTACACATTTTTTTTAAAATCAATAATCTGTTCCGATGTATAAGGATGAAGAAATGAAACAAGTACCCCTAGTCACATCATCACCACCAAGAACACCATCCATTCCCATTCCATCACCTAAAGAATCCATCACTTCGTCAAAAGAAGCTGTATTTTAAAAAATTAACAAACCCAACCTCTAATTATCTGTAAGGGCTTTAAGAAGCCAGACTTATAACTACTACACAGTAGTTTTTCTTTCCAAACAGGAAGATGTCAGGTGAAATTTAGTCACCTGATAACCACTCATTTTTACCTCAATTATCCAAGAATGAAAACAAAAAAAAGGTCAACCAATACAACTGTGTAGCAAATGAAACATGTTAAGATTTGAAGCTAATTACAACATAAGCAGGTTATTTTTTTCTTTTCCAGATGGAAATTGTTTCCCTACATAGTTTATCTTACACAGACCCCTAGTGTCAAAATATACTAGCAAAAAACCCCTATTTAAATTCTAGAGGAACTGTATGTTAAGAAATGACTTGTTTACTATGCTCATTTGGCTGACACAAGTAAACAATAAGGGAGAGTGTCATGGGAGAGTTGAACTGTGTAGTGCCTTTGCTGATTCCTGATGAATCTAAGAACACACAAAGAGGTCAACATCTAGAAAAATGCTCCAACGCACACAGGGGCTTGCTTTGTATGCCTTTATTATCAAGGTAAATTCAGAAATTGTATATGGTCCCTAGATGGTGCAGTTAATGCACTTTGCTGTAGATGGGAAGGTTCAAAGTTTGAGTTTATCCAGGTGCTTCAAAGGGGATTTACTGATGCTAAGAAACAGTTCTACTCTGACACACGTGAAGCTGCCATAAGGAAGAACTGACAGCAACTTCCATGGCTCTGTTTTCTTAAGAAGTTACACTTTTGACTGTGATCAGTGCCTAAAGTCCTTGTGTTTTTAACCTACACATTCCAGGCCAACTCACAAAATACATCCCAGAACAGCAAGGCTAATTCAAGAGGAGCTTAAGGATCACTTAAGGATGAAGCTTTCTCCCCAGCTTCCTGCTCTCAGCGGTGGCATTCGCAAAGGGCCTCCCAGCTAAGACTCTCTGTGCCTGGATTGAGATGGTCAGCCATTTGGTCTTGGATCAGTTTGAGGACTTGTCACCATTTTAAATGATGTGAGCAGCGAAACCAAGTTCAGACTGCTTAGAGAAATATAATGGCAAAGTTCATTTCCTCCATAACATTATGTCATCCTACTTCACTTTGCCAACTATACATGTATAAAGTTACTCCACCCCCTAGTTGGTTTTGGACAGCATCGTATTTGTGCACATGACCTTTAAGCAAGGAAAGATTTTACATAGTGGAATTCAGGTTGGCACCTTAGATAACTCTGCCTCCTATGGCTTGGAACCCCAAGTACTTGAAAATCCTACAGACCTCTGTGAGCACACTGGACTAACCAATTCTTTTCGAGAGACCCATCGGTAGGAACAGTGTCTGAGGTGGATGGATACACTCATAGGAAAATCTGGATAGAAAAAGTGTTTCTCAGAGGAGAAAATGGAGTTAAACAGATTGGCAATCAAAAAGCTTTGGCAGCTGCTCGGCTGTTCTGACAGACATCCCTCCTCTGGCCTGCAGAGACTTCAGGAATCTGGGCGGCTGCCACTATTCTAGCACATATGGCTTTCATTAGCCACCATTTTGCAAGGAGACATAATTAAGGGTTTAAGACTTAACCATTTGTTTTTGCTGGGTGTGTGTTTTTCTGATCAGTCTTTCGTAAATAAGGCTATTTGTTAGTCACAGGGGTTGTTCAAGTCTGATATAATCCCCATGCTACCTAGGAACAAGTACTTAGTATTTAAGTTCCCCGTTTTCAGTATGAAGACTAAAAAACTTTCAAGCTGTGGGTGATGAAATTTGCTTTCTCACTGTAAAATTGAAAGCAGTTACGACATCAGAGTCAATTAAACCAAGTAAAACTTCCATTTGCCCTGTCTGAAATCACTAAATGAAGATCATCACAAACCTCTTCTCTATTGGAAGACACGTCCCACCGTGAACAGCTGATGAACTTGTTTCCTGAGAGTGTGCAAACACAGCATCCCAGGGGCTTGCCACTGGTGTAGCAAGGTGACTCACATAAATTTTCCCATTTTTAAGAATGATAGCACCTATTTTAATTAGCCCACTTTTCAAGCGTTAGATGTGGGAAAGGGATTAGCTAGTTAACTTGCTCCATCCTGTTTAACTCAGTGATTCATATTTTCTGTTGGGCTGTTCTAAAATTCTTTCTGGCTTTCACTGTGAGTAGAATGGGCATGCTTAGGACCAGATGCTCCTGATCACTTTTTTCCTCAGTTGGTCTTCACGTTTTAAGACTACCTCTAGGCATTTAAGGGAGTTTGGTGTGTGTGCATGTCCATAAATTGTTACTTAAAAAGTTGAAAGGTCCAGTCTACTTAGTAGCACCTTGGGTGAAAGGCCTAGGGATCTACTTTCCCAAATACAAGTATATCCTAGCAGCCCCGAGAGTGTAGTGTGTCATGTGTTATGCTACTCACTGAAAAACTGGCAGCTTAAATCTACCAGCTGCTCACAGGACAGGCAGGCTCCTCCCTTACAGACATACAGCTTTGGAAACCTGACTGAGGGCTGCTATGAGTTGGAATTGAATTAATGACAACTAGGACCTGCAGGCATGTAAGACATCTTCATACACATCTCCGTCCATTTTTATAATAGTACAGAGAAGGTAGACAGTCGCTTTCCCTTTCTGAGGTGTTTGGCTGCAGGATTTCTTCTCTAGCCCCATGCTGAAACCGAGCTGGTGGTGTTTTGGTAAATGATTAGCTATCAGCTCACTGAGGGAATTGGGGTGGGGGGGAGCTACTTTTGTAGTGTTGTAGATTTCAATTAAACGTATATTCCCACTGTGGCCATCTTTAAACTACTAACACCAAGTCACTGAGCACACAATTATGAAGAGGCTCCTGAGTGTCTGACTTACCACACTGCTGACCCCAGCCTTGCTGGTATGAGGACAATTAAACCTCTAGTTGGCTGCATGTTCACGGGATCATTTCTCGGTGCCAGTCCACACATTAAGGAATCAGGATAGTATATTAATGGTCCTGGTAAAAGGACCTTTTACCCTCAACATTTAGGTTCTGGCAGACTCACCGTGGGCTGGCTCTCATCACCTGAAGCAATGGAAGAGCAGCATGTTTTAAAGCTTCTTCCATTCCTGGTCTCTGCCTCCTACAGATAGCTGTACCCTAGCTCTGCCAGCCACTGATGAACCCATCAGTTAATATTTCAGTTGTTCTCTAGAACTTGGCCTTCCGTGATGTTTAGACTTGGTCTGTGTCTCATCCTTAGATGAGAAATCTACAATAAAGGGTTGGTGGGTGGTACTTGGCACTTCATACCTGCATTTATGCATTACTAAGTTGACACTTCAGACATTACAATATTACTGGTATTGGTGATGTCAAATAAGTGCAATTGGATACTAAAAGTCGAGACTAAAGATTCCTATTCCCTACCCATGCGCACTTAGAAATTCAGATAAGGGTTAACTTTAAAGCAGAAGGGCGCAATATATGTGTCCGAGCTCTTAGTCTGCTGGCTCCACCCAGTGGTGGCTGATCAACACAGCGACTTCATTGTCATTGATAAGACAGATTTCTTGCACCCTTTAATGTTCAATCTTACTTACCTGAGATCAATACCTTACATTAGCAGTGCCTAGGGAATGATGATCCCCAGCCTATGGCAATTAGTAAAAATGGAAAAGCAGTATTGATTACTGCTGTGGTGATTCTGGACCCTAATCTTTTAACCCTCGGCAAGCCAGACATTGAGTGCCTTGACAGCACGATGTCTTCATTAGATAAAACGATTCCTTTCCTCCAGAGACCCAATATGATCATCTAAGTAAAATGGCCATTTCATTTTCTCTCAGGTCAATCTCACTATCTTTTATTTGACAGCCACTTAGGCCTCTAGGGGAATTCTTGTGTGATCTGAATAGTAAGAGCAAGAAAATCATTGCTACAATAATCATGCCTTCTATTTCTCTTCCAAGGAATATAAAGCCCTTTATATATTCTCCATACATTCACACAACACTGCTTCAAGGTAGGGCAAAGGCAGAAGTGATCATCACCATTTTATAAGGAAAGACATTACTATCGGGTCACAAAACAAGTTGTTTTAAGAACTAAAATGCATTTCCTGCTCTGTTCACCAATTTATGCTTTCTTTAAACATGAATGCAAATTGTAATACGTTGACAGTTGCATATTTACAGAGAAACAAGGATAAGAGAGAATTTTACAACAGTGACAACTACTTCAGCTGCCCAAACCAACTCGCTCAGAAAGGAAACTTAAGGCAGCAGTGCCACTTTCCCTAGAGAAATGAAAGCTTATTGGCCTTTCTTTTGTATCCAGCATCAATCCAGTAATAGTTGCAAAAGTAAGCTGTAAGTATAGAGGCTGAGTAAGTAGTTAAGTCGAACAACAAATGGGAGCCAGAATCCACTTAGGAAGTACAATGATAACCAGCAGGTGGCAGAAGTAAATTACCAAGTAGTCACAAAACAAAAACATTCAGAGAATTTTTTCCACTTTCCTGAGGGATGGGGTGGAGTTTGTACAGGAAGAGCTATAGGAAGCCAAGATCTTTGATAGTCCCAGCAAATGCTTTCTGTTCGCTTAGACAGGAGAAAAATAGTCTGGGAGATGATCATGAACACAGGGTAGGTTAGGAAAAATGAAGGCGCCTGACATGTAAAACAAATTTTAGCTGATCAAATCCATCCCCTTTGCCCCCCAACAACCCCACTTTCATCTATCAAAGTACAGGCAAAACCACACCCAATCAGAGAGGGAGAGACATCTGGATTTGGGTTTCTATAGGCCCTATGTTGAATAATCCTTAGTTTCCCTCTTACTCATTCACACTCTACCTCGTGGCTTTCAAAGGTAAGCTCCAGCTCCCTCTCTGACACCCGCTCACCCCCAACAGTTTCCTATGAGGAAGCAATCTGTTGTTGAGGCTGCTGTAGCCCTGGCTCTCTGCCCAGCTCCTCTCATGCACTGACAGGAGGTTCCTGCCCATTGTGCAGATGTCTTATTTTCCTGCCTTTCCAAAAGGACTGGAGAGGTAGGAAGTCTGTCCTGGAAGCCTCAGTGCAGGACTCATGAGAAAGGGGCCAGAAGGAGACTGCAGGGACCATGCCGGGTGCTCTGCGCGGACACAGCCCCAGGGCCCGCGGGTTTCCCTCTTTTCCAATTGGTATCCTCTCCTTTTTCACACAGCCCATAGAAAAATGAAGCAGCAGCAATTTTTATTGAGAGACCTAAACTGAAAATAGGTTTAGAACATAATTTAAAAAAATAAAACAGCAAAAGTAGCAAAAAATATATGACCTTTTAAAAAACATTTTCCTTTTTTTTTTTCTTTTTTCATGGTTTTTAATATATAGCAATTGATGCCTCCCAGCCACCAGAAGCATCTTACCCAATGGGTAAATCTCTGGTATCAACCCTTTTAAAAAGACATGTAAATATATACTCAGATTTATACACTTTGTGTTTTCTTCATAGCTATGTACAAAGCCCCCAGTACGGGGCTGGGCCCCAGGGCCACAACACTGCTCCTAGCCTTTGCCTCACCATCCTCTGGTACCAGGTATTTGGTCAGCAAAGCAAATTAGTACTGGAATTAACAAGCCACTGGCACCATCTATCTGGAGCAGAGGTCACCTTCAGTGGAGGCCCAAAGCACTGACCTCCCTACTGCTGTAGCCCTGAGGACAAGGCACCTGCCACCAGAATGTAAGAGACTCACAGGCTAAGGTAAAACAGACAAAACCAACACAAGAAAGCTCAGTAAGCTCTCTCTAGCAAGCCTGCTCATCTGCCACTCCCCATCCCTCCAGGCAGTGCTAGGTGGCAGGGAGGGATCTTGGTCCAACGTGTGGGAGGGAATGAAGTGGCCATCAGCTCCTCTCTCACACAGGCAGCTTGAGAGGAAGAGAGGTGAGCTCAGTGGGGTGAAGGCAGGCCACATAGGAAGGCCTCACGTTAGGCAGCTGGCTCATGCCAGCAGGGAAAGGAAAAAAGGAAAGGCAGTGAGTCCAGCAGGAGTGGTGGGTGAGGGTTACAGTTGATGAAGTCTGGGGAGGAGATCAGGAAGGGTGGTAGTCAGCGTCGTTTGAGTCCGCCATTGGCAAGCTGGGCTGGGTGTCGGGGCAGACAGGGCTCCTCAGGTAACGGCTCGTGAGAGAAGACAGAATCTTCCCCTGAGGAGCAAGTGGAGCTTCGAGTGTCAGGAAAACTGGGGGAGTATTGGTCCAGGGGCATTGACAGGTCCAGATACTCCTGTGACAGGAAAGAAAAGACTAGTGGATTTGGCATTCTTTTTGCAACAATGCCGACTCAGAATTGTACCTAAGGAAAATGGAATGCTAAATGGTTAAAAAAGCAAAGGTGATAGAAATGAGGAGGACCATGAAGCTGAGGCTCAGACAGCCTTTACCTGGTTGGAAGTCAAGGCCACAATGCGATCCAGGTCCTCCACCAGCTGCTTGAAGGTAGGTCTTTGAGAAGGTACTGCATGCCAACAGTCCCGCATCATCATGTACCTGTGGGGGGATCGTGAAGCAGGGGGAGGAAAAGAGACAGAGTTAAAGATTGTTGGTGGAAGATTGATGGGAGATGTGACTCTGAGAATGGTTTTATCTTAAAAATTGTGGCTCTTCTCCACCAAACACAATGTTCTTTATCCAAGTGTCTAACCCAAGACCTCAGATACCATCTCATGCTTACAGCTCATTGGTGCAGTTACTGGGCTTGTCCATACGATGACCTTCCTTCAGCAGCTTGAAAAGCTCCTCCACAGGCACGCCAGGATATGGGGAGCCCCCCAGAGTGAAGATTTCCCACAGAAGCACCCCAAAGGACCACCTGTGGATAAGCGCAGAACCAGTGAGTCTGAGAGAACAAACTAGGCCAGTCTATAGTCACTTCCATCTCCCTCTTCCACCAGCAGGTCAGGTGGTCCTCTTGAACCTCGCCTCCTCCAACACAAGTCCAGAATGACCTTTCAGTAACTGGGAAGAAAGTGAATTGGTACAGAAAAGGGACCTCCACCTGCCTCCTGTGAGAGAGAATGCAGGACGCCTAACTTGGACATCTTCTACCCAAAATATCCCAGCTGTTTATTTCAAACTCACACATCACTCTGATGGGTGTAGATCCGGTCAAACAATGCCTCCGGAGCCATCCACTTCACAGGCAGTCGGCCCTGCAAGTGGACAGCAAGGTCAGAGACAAGCAGGGGCACTAGCAGATTGGACTGGAAGACGTGCCCATTTTCAGCTTGTCCTCCCACATCATTTCTCCAGCAGATAGCCTGTACTGGTTACAAAAGAGAAATCTTGGTGGGAGAAAACCTAGTGGGCATATCAGCACTTACATTAGTTGTCTTTTTATAGTAGTCAATGTGGTGAATGTCCCTGGCTAGGCCAAAGTCAGCAATCTTCATCACATTGTCCTCTGTCACCAGGACATTCCTGGCAGCCAAGTCTCGGTGTATGCACTGTGGAGCAGGGAGGGGAGAGCCACGAGAGAAGGGGGGTGGTATGTGAGTGAGGAGCTGTAAGGCTTCAGGGCCCAACAACTATAAAACATGCATCAGCATCCAGTGACTAGAGTCCAGGACTCATTTTTTAGCCAGTACGTAGACCAACATATTTCATGGGCCTTCTCTCTTCACACTTGACTCTAGTTCCTGAACATTCTATTTCCCTCCAACAAAAGTCCACTTCCCTTCAACCACTTCAAACTCCTCCTTCCCAGATCCTGTCACTTTAGCAAATCCTCTTCATTTGTCTCTTCTTGATCCTTCCAATTCTTGTATTGTTTTCTTTAAGGCCAACTTGTTTAATGTAATACTATGCTTATGTTTCTCTTCCCTGCTGGCAATGTACTTCTTTTCATTGCTGTTGAGAATATGTACAGTAGACCATAAACCAACAATTCCTAAACTCACAGCCACCTAATTTTTCAAGTTAGTGTTGTCAATTTTATTTCAAACAGATCTTAAAAGAGTACAATGCTCAAGGCAGATATTCTTTACAAATTAAGCTAAATTATTGCCTGGTTTTAAGAAACCTTCGGGGGATATTTTTAGTTTACGGTCTAAAGATTATTTTCGGGCAATAGTTTGAGGTTTATCAGGATTCCATGATAATCTAAAGTTTTATTTTCTGTTTCTCCTCTTGTTCAGGACTTTTCTATTGCACCTATGATCAAAATGTTTGTGGCAACTGGGCACCACCCAGGTTTTCGGATCTAATGACAAAGTAGGCAGGTTACGGAGGCAACTCTTAGCCATTGCCTCATACCTCACAGTCCTAAAATTGTATAGCGCAGGTCAGTTTGCACAAGTGGGAACATGAGCTGAGTCTTGGCTCCCAAGGTGCAGGATAACCAGTCCAAGTTGTAGCTCAAAGCCCTCACTTATTAAGCACCAGAAACTGTACTTTATACCCTCATAGATGACTTTATGCTATCTCCGTGCCAGTGCTACAGTACAGGTAGTACTGTTTTATATCTAAGGCTCCACAGAATATGTTATGGCACAGATTTAAACTTCATTGGGTTTGATCCCAAGGCCACTAAGTTCTACTGATATTTCTCCCAAAATTCATAAAGTAGCATATGTAATCAGTGCTCAGAAATATACAACTTGATCATAGGATTCAAAACCATTAGCTGGAGATAGTACTAGCTGAGCTCTGCTCCCACCCCGATTTCATCCACAAGATCTGAGCATTTAGGTTCCACACCTTTTTGGAGGCAAGATACTCCATGCCGCGGGCCACTTGGTAGGCACAGGACACCAGGTCCTTGGAGGAGAGCTGTTCCTCTGGGTTGTGACTGGGGTTGTAACAGTATTCCAGCCCTGGAGGTCTCCTGGCCTGCAGGTATTCCCGCAGGTTACCCTTGGAGGCATATTCCACAATGACATACAAAGGACCTGGGGAGCACAGGGAGAAAGAAAAAGATCATCAGGGCAGGTAGGCAGCCAGCACATTTAACTTCTCTTCAAGGAACATACAATTTATGCACACTATGAATTTGCTCCCTAATCCTACAATTTCCTTATTAGAGGACCAGGATTCATTCCATTACCCAAGTCAGTCAACACCACGTGTCTCAACATCATTTAGAATGTTCCCAAGCAAAATTCAGGGACCTAACAGATCTGATCATATACTCCTGCTCATATCCATACTCTCTGTGTGAACCTAAATGCCGATATTCTCAGTTGACCACAGTCATCGGCCTAGACTCTACGACATGCATTCCAACTCCTGCTAACCCAGCCTTTCTTCTCAACCCTTGTCCTTGACAGTCGCTAAAGGATGACTTGTTCCTGATAGCTCCAGGTGGGAGCACCCTGACACCTGTTCTGAATCTTCCCCCTGAGAGGCCTTACTATTTGAACATGAATCCCATGTTTCTTCTCAGGACCTTGCTCGAGATAGGGTGGAAAAGCTAGCCTGGCTTGGCCCATACCATCCTGTGTGCAAGCCCCCAGCAGGTTGATGATGTTCTTGTGCTTCCCAATCATCTTCATCATCTCCATCTCTGAAATCAGGTCTGACAGGTCTTTCTCAGTTGCATCCGCTTAACAAACAAACCAGAGAAGGTGATGCCATTTATTTTAGAAGGAAAACAGCAGAAAACCCAAGGAGAGGGAGAGGGTGTTTGGCCAAAGTTTCTTTTCTCTGGGACTTGCTTTTCTCCTCCCAATCAGCTCCCTTACCTCTTATGGGAGCTCACTCAAAAAGTCATTGCCACTGAGTCAGAACCAAGCCATAGCTGACACTCTAGAGGGTTTTCAGAGACTGTAAATTGCAGAGATTGCCCATCTTTCTCCTAAGGAGCAGCTGGTAGATCCGATCTGCCTGCCTTTGGGTCAGCAATGCAGCTTCTTACCCATTAGACCAACAGAGCTTCCTTATGAGAGCAGTTGTTGCAAAATGTGGCAATGACTATGACAGAATACGGTGAGAAAAATCAGCTACTTATAAGATCTATAATATTTGATCATGACCCAAGCTGACATCAAGGGAAAAAAAGTACAGCCACAGCAAGCTCAGAGTGCAGAATACCCCTCCATCCCCAAGTATCCCTAAACAGCCAGGGTAGCAGGTGTGAGCAATCAGGGGACACCAGAGAAGGTCTCTTGGCCCAAGGCCCACCATTTACTTACAAAGAAAAGGGACTGCTTTTAAAGGACAGAAACATCACTTACACTTCAACATCTTTACAGCCACTTTGGTCACACGGTTGGGTTTGTCCTTGTCCAGCCCAATGGCCTCAGCCAACACCACCTGTCCAAAGCAGCCCTCTCCCAGGGGTTTGCCAAGAACCAGTCTTTGGGAAAAGAAGAATGGCATAAATTGGGGCTGGCACAATTCCTTCCTTTAGAGGACATTCTATGTCTACTTCTTCATATTTCACCCAACTTATAAGCAGAAAGTGGAAATTACGATTATGAAAGTGGAAATTATGATTTCTGGAGTGTACTTTCACTTCCTAGAGAGTCTCAGCATACACCATTTCCACTGTCAAAGTAACTATGAAAGGATCTTCTTAAGTTGGCATTAGAACATTACCTGTCTCGAGGCAGCTCCCAGCGAGGGTCTTCAGGAAGCTCATATTCAGAGACTCCAGCCAGCATGGGAGTTCCACTGGAGGAGAGTCGAGAAGGTCGAACCAGCAAAACTCCGGAGTTCATAGACGCACTAGAGTCAGCTGATACCTATAGAAAAGAGTGGGGTCACCTTTCTAGCAAGAAGAGGGGAGAAAGTGACATCGGATTCTCATTCCTAGTCAGGGCTTTCCACCAATGGCAGAGGTGTGTTTCTGTGTATTTGCTGTAAACTCCTCAACAAAAGAACTGTAGGTAGAAAAACTCAAGGTCAGAAGACCTAAGTTCTAGGACTGAATTAATTTTGCCACCCACTAATCTTTCTGGGTTTCAGTTTACTCACCTTTAAAATAAATATGCTACATGATCTTTGAATACCTCTTCCAGCTTGGCATTTACCCCTTATCATTCTAGTACTTGAGTTTTCTCACAACTCTTTGTGAAAACTCTGCCTAATTATGGATTTCTAATTTCCAAAGCACCTCTCACAATCAGGAGTGAATGTTTACTTCTTTTGAAGGCTTCTGTATCATGTCCTTTTGTGAGGAGATGGTGAATATACTGAGGAAGAGAATGTCTGGGGAACTTACTCAGTTTGAATCAGGTTTTCCCCTGGTCCACATGCCAGGCGGACAGGGGCCTTGCCTTTGGGGGTATGGTGAGATTAGAGAGCTCAGGGGCTTAAACAACTTTAAATTTGACTCTAGATCACTTAGTTCAGGATGGTCTACTGGCTCTGGCTCAGACACCAGAAGGCAAAACCACAGAGTAGCAGGTAAGGGATAGTGGAGAAGATAGAGAGCAAGAGGGCCATAGACAAGCCCCCGTTGGAGGCTCAGGAGACAAGGTAGTGCAGAACATGCAAACCCCCCATCTACTTTCTGTTACCTGTCTGCGCAGAGGGATGCTCTTGGCCAGCTTGTGCACGGCCATTTGGCTGTGGAAGTCACTTTTCTTGGTGCCGCTCTTCATCTTGTAGATGATGACAGACCCCACCATGCAGGAGATGAGGAAGGCCCCTGTACAATAGATGATGATCTCCAGGTACAAAGGCGAGGTTATCACCGCTGGTCTCTCTTCCAGGGCTGAGTCAGTGTGAACAGAGTGTTAGCAGGTTCCGTGCAACCACACTACTAAGGCCCTAGTTCCTTCCCCTAGGAATTTTTAGGACTGAATCAAAGCATGTCCAAGAAAGGATAGGGATTCTGGCACTGGTAGGATGGGACTTCCTGTGAGCCTGACTTGAACCCAGCAGGAAGGATGGATTAGATTCAAGCCCTATCCTCATTAGGCCCGAGCTCTCCGTGCTCAGCTAGACCAGTCCGGTACCATGGACTCTTGCAATGGAGAAATGATGCTTCATGTCTGACAGCCTCTCAATCTCCTCAGGGAAAAGCTGCCCCTTCTCTAACAGCATCAGTGCTGTGTACAAGCACCTATCACCTGGGGATGGGGGTATATAGGTCTTCTGTCCTTGACTATCTACAAGTCCCACAAGGGCAGGGATGGTACCTTGTTCTGTCTGCAGCACCAACATAGACCCCAAAGAATGAGAGTAAATGATGGCTAACAGTCTATCCTGATTTTCCCATCTACCCATCATCTACCAGGTCAGATAGGTAAATATTCACACCTATGTAAGTCATAGACAAAACCCATGTAATTTCCAAATATATTTGTACTGCTCTATACGGGGTGGGGGAATGGCTTTCTTGTATTTATTGATTGATTGATTGTACTTCTTAAGAATTCTACTCACAAGTCCGAACTTCTAAAATCTAAAAATTTAATGCGAGTGGAGACAAGGCTTTAACTCCTAAACACATATGAAGGAAATGCGTGTGTTTAGGGGGGAAAAGGGGCACACAGCGAATTGTCTTATTCTCCCATCTTCCACTTAGAACCATCCCCTTTCCCTCCAGAAGCCAACTCAGTTCCATTTTTCTCTTCAGTGTGAGATGGCTGAGAGGGTTCACATCTCAGCACACAGGGCCTGGGCTTCTTCCCGGAACATTCCTTGCCCCACAGTGTGAATGCCCCTCTGTCCTCCACAGGTCTCCTCCCCCTCCTCCTTTCAAACGCACTAGCCAGCCACCCCTGGGAAACCTTCCCAGAGAGGCACAAGATACAACCCCAGATTGAGCCTAGAAGAAAACTTCCCACAGCCTGACAAGGAGACAGCAGAGCTGATAACAGGGAGAAGTGTTTCTGGTTTGTTTTTTATCTCTCTCCTCTTAATGCTAAGAAATGAAGAGAGTACACGAGAAACACAAACAGAACAAGGACAATGACAATGACAAAAACAGAACTCTTCTCTGCCTCAATGAGAGGCATTATCAGACCCTGTCAGGCAAGCAAGGCAGAAGGAGAGAGAAGGGGAGAGAGGGCAGTGTCAGCAGGAACAAGAAGAGAACAGCATCCAGGCCAGGCCCACAGGCAGGACACTCAGAGAGGCAGCACCAACCAGCTCTGACCCCGCAGTCACCATCCCACCACCTGAGCAGGCCACAGGCTCCTTCCTTCCTGGCCCAACATGTGTACCTTCTATCTCAACAGGAGAGGCCCAGTCGCCAAAGAGGAGAAACAGGAGCATCATCAAACCTTCTGCTACGGCCGCGAGATAGGCTTTATTCAGAACAGCTGACGTTCACCTGTTGTGGTTAAGAACCTCTCCTCCTAAATTAGAGGCTCGCACCATGGAAGGGTAGGTTAGGGCAAGCCCCGTGTATCTAATGTCTGTATTTAGAAAAGAAGTGTAGCCATCTCTAAGTTTCTAGAGGCTGCCAAAAAGGCTCAGACAATTCACTCAGTATCAAACGGCTGAGGAAAGGCTGCTGGACCTAAGGATGGAAGGAGCTTGCCTGGAGAAGCGCCGGCTGCAGGTTAAATCCAGATCCCACGCATGCATTGTATGGACCAAGGGGAGAGCCAGAATGCAGGCAGGAGGTGGGAGGCCTCCATGTTCCCATACAACTAGGAAAGCTGCTCAGTGGGCTGAGCGAATTCAAGGTTAGACAAAATGCTGGAGCATGACTAGGCCTGTGGCAGGCAGAGAACTGTCTGCTGGTCCATGAAATCCATTCCTCTATGCCTCATGGCTCTGTGTCTCCCCTAGTCCTGCAATGCATGCTCCCCCCGTGCCCATGGCGAGGGCAGGACATCGAGAGGAGAAGTACAGTGTATACCTTCCAGAACGGTCAACCATGCAGAGTGATGGGAGAGTCCGATAGAGTTACCCGCCAAGCACGTATACTCCCCCGCGTCCTCAAAGGAGACATTCCTTAAGTGAAGCACTTCCATCTCTTTGTCGGTGGTATTAACTCCGGCAGTCTAGAAGAGACAACGGAAGCAAAATGGACAAGCACAGGACATGAGACCTCTAAGAGACACAGAGAAAGGGAGAGAGAGAAGGGGGGGAGTCAGAGGAGGAAATGTTTCCCAGCGTCTCCTTTGCAAAAATGAACAAACAAAAACCACCAGGCAGCGAGACCTGTTAGAGGAAGAGAGTGAGACACTGAAGGAGGAACTCCGGCAGACCTGAGAAGATGATGGCTGGTTATGACCCTTCACCAGACGCTGCAGCCCCTGGCCCATCCGAGCATGCGGGCAGTGGGCAGCATGGAGAAATGGAGCCCGGCAGGTGGGGGGCTGTTTGGTTTCAGGTAAAGAGAGTTCCAGAAGGCACACATGAGGGATGGAGGGGGCTACACTGTCTCTGTCACACATACAAAACTGGCCTTTCTCTTTCTACCATTCAAACCTGCATCTAAAGTATCATTCATTCTGTAACTGAGTAATCCACAAGCATACATGCACTTGCGTGCACACACACAGAGTTGGGAACGTACACAAGGCACAGAGGGAGCCAGGAGAAGCCAACACAGAACCAAACCAAACAAGCCTCCTAGACCAGGCATTTTTCCATGGCTCTGGGCACTAAGTAAGATACAGTAGGATAACAGGGAGAGTTCGGCGCTGGCTTCCCCACCTGCCCCAGCAGCTGGCCCAAATCAAATACCCAGCACAGGGCCCCCTCCATCTCCCCATTACCTTTTGCCACTGGTCTGGTGACAGTGAGCCACGCAGACTGGTTAGCTTCACCAATATAATTGGAAACCTTACACACATACTCCCCGCTCTGGGCCTCTGTCACATTGAACAGGGTCAGCACCTCCGCATCCGAGCTATTAATCCCCGAATGCTAGAACAAACCAACGACACACCAGTCAATTGGGCAGACACTCAGATATGGCCATACTTTGCTCGCATGTAACTTTAAGACAGGCCCAGGGAGCCTTAAATGTGAATTTAAGGCAAGGGAGACATTAAATGAGACTTGGAATCCTTACCTTTTTAATAAAAGGATAAATAAAACAAGTTTACTTCAAAAGTGTAAAACATCTGACTAAACAAAAAAAATTCTTATTTTTTAAAACGCACTATGTATTGTATTCTGTTCTTTTTTGTGCACTGTATCCACTACTCCAGGATAAGGGCAGAGAATATGAATGAAGAGAGTGGCCGTGACCCAAGGCCACAGCGCCATTTGCTACAGAACAATTTCAGCACCAGCAGAGAGGAGGAGGGATGGCCAGTAAATCTTGGGACTGCCACACCAAGGGAGGATGAGGTTTAATTCTGGGATAAGGAGGTAAACAATTTTCCCAGCTCCTGGTTACTTCCTGCTGCAAGATCCACTGGAGATTTAGGCAATTACCTTCCCTGGATTAATGAAGCATTCAGGGACACTCAAGAGTCTGGGAGTGAGAGGAAAAAGGAAGAGAATGCCATTACTCCTGACACTGTGAAGAATTTATATGTGGCCTTTGCTTTTTCAACTCTACTCAACTATGTCTTCATCATGCATCCCCCCTGCCTGGAAGAGTATAATTTGAGAAGCAGGGCAGAGATGAGGAAAAGGTTGTTGGAAGGGTCTTGATCCTGGGTAACAAAAAGGCTGAAGCCCACATGTTTTCCTGGAATAACTGGCCTAAAAAGTCCACTGCCTGCTCCCCTGCCCCTCTGTTCCCATCTCATTTCCCCCCTGTGATCTATCACCAATTCTGGGGATTGTGGCTTGGCTCCTATTAAGATGGCGTGTGCCTGAAGGGTGAACATCGAGCCTGAGCACAGGATGTGAGCCCTCCTTCCCGGCATTCTGGTTTATGGAGACCAAGATTACCTTTAAGATCTGGACATAAGGCAGGTTATCCGGACCAATTTTACTCCCATTCACCTCGATGTGCTTTAGCCACTGGATATGGGGCTGTGGGTCACTGTACACCTTACACATAAACTCCACATTGCTGCCCAGGGCCACCGTCTTGTTGGCAGGCAACCCTGCCTGCAGGATGGGTCGGTGAGGGGACCGCTCTGTGGAGGAAGGGTGAGGAGAGAATCATCAGACCTTGATGTGGCCTGACCTTGGCTAGGGAACAGAGACCACTAAAGGGCTCATCTGATTAAGACTCTGGGAGAAGTCTTCTACCTTCACCAGAATGGGTGGTACATTTCCCAACACCCCTGTTAAGTCTTGGCTCCCATGAACCTGAGCTGAGAGAAGGTAAAGATCTTCCCAGAGCTAACTTCTCCTTAATAACCTCCTCCCCAAGGCAGCACATACAGGAATAAGAGGTCTCTCTTTCCTCAATGGAGGACCCTCTAATTCAGTCATGCTGCCAGGCAAAAGCCACTTACTTAACTAACAACACAGGGTCACTTAAACTTTTGCTATTCAAAGTATAGTTGAGGAGCACAGTATCACCCAAGGAACTTGTGAGAAATGTAAAAATCTCAGGCTACACCTCAGACCTGCTGAACCCTTTTTAAAACCATATACAAACTGAAGACAGAGTGCTCATTGTAAACTTCTTTACTTTCAAAATTTCTAGATAATGAGATTCAGAACCGCGGGAAGGAATAGCTACAGTACCATCACTGAGCATGGCGTTCTTCCTAGTCTTTCATGTGATGCCTGGGGTCAGCAGTGGCTTGGAACTCTGCATTAGCAAGTGTTTGCGCCAAGTTTCAGTCTGTTCCTTTGTACAGTTGGGATCACAACTACTGAGAATCACATACTACTGAAATTTATAAAGAAATTACTGCTGCACTAAATTTAACAATCTAGTTACCTTTCAGGAGAAACTAGCAAGCGTACTTTCAATTTTACAGTATACAACTAGTTCTGGAAGGTATTACCTACCGTCTAGTCCTCCTAACTCGATCACACAAGGTTAAAATAAAACTCAATGGCTATCAAGTTTATTTAGATTTACGGAGATTTCCTATGTGTTAGAGTAGACTAGTGCTCCATAAAGTTTTCAGTGGCTGATTTTTCAGACGTAGCTAGTTGAGCACTTCTTCCAGGATACTTTTGATGGATTCAAACCCCCAACTTTTCCTTTATCAGCTAAGCATGTAAACCACTTGTACCACCCAGGGATATAAAAGTGAGGCTCAAAAAGGGAAAAGTGGCTGGCTTAAGATAACAAAGTTAATGGGTGCCATTATGTTTTCTTAAAGTAAACCTGGAAACCACGGCAGTTTGTTGCTTAAACTTTTAATTCTTGCTATCTTCGCAGTCTTACCCACAACATCAAGCTGGTAGGTGTGGTTAATGCTGCCATATTCATTCTCCACAATGCAGGTGTAGTTGCCTTTATCAGAAGGCACTACAGAATCCATTATGATGCTCCAGGTGGCATAACGGACCTGAGGGGGAAATGCCAAAGGCTCCAGTGAGGGTCTGGATGAAGATGGAAATAGAACTCACTTGTGTTGTCAGCGAACTGAGGCATTTACCCCTCCAAATTAGAGTACAGCAGCATATGGCCCCTAGCTTCACAAAAGTGTGGGGGTGGGGGGGATGGACACTAGTCACAGCAAGTTCTATCCTCAACCCATTTACAGGCAGAAAGAACACACCAGGCAAACTGACAGACAGGTGGGAGGAACTCTCCAAGTCTTCACCACAGCATTCAAGTCCACCATGATCTGGGCATAATGTGCCTTTTACAAACGCTTCCAAGTATACCGGGAAATTTCTCAACTCTATTTCTGTATGCTGCCAAGATGTTGGTCCTGTCCCTGCCCTTGAAAGCTCACTCCAAAATCACCTTCTCCAGTTAAATCTGAATTGTTCTCATTGTCCCCTCTTCACCTCTAAAATCCCTTCTATATCCCTACATAAGAATTTATTGCGGCCTGCTTTTCATGATAGTTGTACACGTATCCCTCCTATTTGATGAAAAATTCTTTGTGGCCAGTAGTGATGTCCACAGCACAGTGCCCAAAGACAGCAAGTGCATGGTGCAGCAATGAAAAGAGCTAGGTATGATGAGAAACAAACAGACTTAAAGGCTAGAAATTTTTAAAAACAGGATTGAATGATGATATTCTTCTTACAAATATAAATGTCCAAAAAACATGAACAGATAATTTATACTCAGGAAATGAAAATGTCTTGTTAACACATGAAAATTTTAACTTCATTAATAAGCAAAACAATGCACAAGAGAACAATGAGATACTTTCATCTATCAATTTGCTAGCATAGGTATGTGAATGATAATTTTTACCCTCTGCTCTGATAGAATGAATTAATTATCCTTCCAGAAGTTTAATTGGGTATTAAGTATGCATGCATCAAAGGCTAAAGAAATAGAGTCCTTATACCCTTAAATCTAGTAATCTTTCTTCACCTCTCACAATCTGTTTTAAGAAAAACATATCTCAAAATGCTGACAAGAATAAAAGTACAAAGATAGTCACATTATTTATAAAAGTAAAAATCCAGAAAATAGTATCATAAAATTGTAAATTATGTAAATTATGGGGCATCTTTATAATGGATATTGTGCAGTCATGAAACATTATCTTTCAAATACATGGCAAAAACCTCATGCTATAATGTTAACAAAATACAAGAACATACCAACGTGATTTATTATGTAAAAACCACAAGTACAAGAAAAAAGATTTAAAAAGGTTTTCTATTTAATTTTAAAAACAATCTATTACTTAAAACTTCCATAATGCACCACTTTTATACTCAGAGAACATTATTTTAAATAAACTTATACAAAAAGGATAATCTAAACTCAGCTTCTCTTGCTCCTTTTCTTCTAAGTTTTATATATATACACACATACCTTGTAGCCTCCAATTCTGTGGTCAGGTTTGAATTCTTTGCCATTTTTCAACCAGCGCAGCGTAGGGCTAGGGGTTCCACTGGAAGGGCATTTGAATTTCACTGTCTTGGCGGCCGGCACTGCATGTAATTTCTTTTCCATCTTTTCTGGGGAAGTCCAATATGGAGCCACGGCTGTCCAGGGGAAGGCCAAGAGAGACAGGCAAAGGAGGCTGGTCAGGCTCTGAGCCAGCGCCCACGCCAGGACCCGGAAGCGCTCTGCCCACCTGCTCTACTTCTGTGCCCAGTGCATTATGACCACTATCACTCTTTGCTCTGTTGTCAAAACCAATGATTAAGCTTTCCCTTCCCTCTCAATCCCAACTCCCAGGCCCCAAGGGCAGTAAGGTAGGAAACAGTGTCTCACGCATACGGTTTGGTTTGGTGTTATCTGTCTCTTTCTCCTCTGAAGAGGAGTCATCATCGTCATCGTCGTCCTCTGAGGAAGGGAGAGCATCTACAGAAAGAAGATGGGTGTCAATGTCTCTCCAAGGGAAAATGAACTCTCTAAATTTGTATCCCTACCAACAACCACCCCATATAGGCCAGTTCAATTATAAACAAACATAGAGCATGCTCTTCTTTCTTATTTTCTCTTGGTGACTGTCTCCAGGTGGGCTAGAAATACTACATATGCTTCTATTTGCCCTTGTCTCTCTTCCCTAATTCATTTAGTGCCCCCCTCTGCCCCTTTCACTGCTCAGTTTCACCTAGGTCATCTTGTTAATTTAGTTTTCCTCTTCGGAGCCTCTCTCTCAATTTATGGTAATGCCTGGGTGCTTGACAGTCTCGGAACCAGTGGCCAGGCACAATATGTGTTTTTCTGTCAACTCTCAACAAGTGGGGGACTGAAGCAAAATTTTTCTAGTATGTGCTTGTCAAAGTGTAGGAGCTGCCCTTCTTTCCCAAAGCAGATAGGAAGCCTACACTGTCTGTAGCTGCCAGCACCTCTTCCTAACAAGTGCTCAGTCCTTTCAATAGATGCAAAGAAAGGGAAACATAAAAAATAGGCTTGACATAATTTTAAAATTTAAGTATACTCTGCAGACCGAAAAAAAAAAAAATGAGCAGAAATAAAACTGACAATGGGTAATTAAAAAAAAAAAAAAGGCTTGATATATCCTGTGGTCACTACCAGGATGTTCATGTCAGATCTTATTTCAGTCCTTGCTAGTGTTTTGGGGGTTCAGGAGGGAAATAAAGAAGGTCCCTCAGTTAGGGACAAGTTGTAAATAATCCCCGAAGAGGGAAGTGCCAAGGTCAAATGTCTGATATGCACAAACGGACAGGTCTACTTTATATAATTCTACATTTTTGACAGTTTACCTCTTTCAACTTGAAGCGGCAGGTTGCTGAAGTCATAATGCTTTGAAGCTTCCATGGCTGCCCTCATACAGCTTTGGAAGCTAGCAGGCAGGGGTTTTTCATAAGCTTGTGGCCATGGCACTGTGTCTGGATCCCCATCACAGTTAGAGACCTCACCGCATGTCTGAGGCTCTAATCCCTAAGCTCAGTACCAATCCAAATGGCAGGAGAATGACAGGATGAGAACGGGCTGAGTCCTACTTAGCAACCTGGTGATCTGGGCAGATGTGGAAGAGACATCACCAGGGTCTTAATGCCCTCAAGATCCTTGGCAATCACCTCTGAAACAGCTTTTGACCATCCCAGATCTCTGCACTGGGGCTTGCAGCACTGGGTCATGCCTCTGGGAGCTAAGCCACGCGGCGGGCAGGGAGCAATGTTAGTGGGCAGCAGTTTCTGAAGCAGAACGGGGGCAGGTCATGGAAGGGGAGGAGGTACACCTCACCCTGAAACTAGCAGAGAGGGGTTGAGGGGTAAGAAGGAGAGGGTAAGGACAGAGCTTTGCTACCAACCTGAAACATTGACGGAGAAGTAGGTGGTGTCGCTGCCCGAGGGGCTGCTGGTCACGCAAGCGTAGAGGCCAGAGTCAGCGGGCACGGAATCCCGCACCTCCACCTCCTCCCCCGTGATGCGGGTACGGTTGCTTTCCACCAGCTGAACCCCGTCTCGCAGCCAGTTGATGCTCTGGACATCGTCCCGCAGCCGACAGCGAAGCTGCAGCAGGTCACCGGGGTGGGCCAGGAAGGACTCCACTTCCACAGGGGCTCCCCAGGGCTGAGCTGCAGCCATCCATAGGGGCCAGGAAGGGGAACCAAAAGAAGGGAGAGGGAGGTAGGGAGAGGGAAAGGAGAGAGAAAAGGGAATTACACTAGCCACACTGAGCTGTGATGCTGGCCCAGCACTGTTTACTAGAGCTGGAGGTGGGGACTGTAATAAGGGCCAGTTGAGAAATGGCTGGCTGCTTGGGATCGCCTGAG
This sequence comes from Elephantulus edwardii, assembly GCF_000299155.1. Taxonomy (NCBI): domain Eukaryota; kingdom Metazoa; phylum Chordata; class Mammalia; order Macroscelidea; family Macroscelididae; genus Elephantulus; species Elephantulus edwardii. Next base: position 2,710,912 of record NW_006400029.1, on the reverse strand, counting down.
TCTTCTTCTCCACCCAACCCCTCCACAGGTCAAAGGAAGAAAGAGGCAAAAGTTAGGAAGCAGCTGCAGCAGCATTAAGCGATTCATATTTCACTTTCCTCCATTCTGTGTGGGCAAGGCCTGTCCTCCTAAGAACCTCTCTAGGTCTAGCGTTGCTTCCTTTCCACACTGAGTGCTTTGCTAAGAATGATCACCTCTCACAGACCACCCCATTCCCCTTTGACTAGGCCTGTCTCACAGCTAGCCCTCGTAACAGTTGGAAAACCCTGCCCTCATTTCTAAAATTCAACAAGCTCCCATCTAAGTTGAGACGGCAACCTATGTTCAAGAGATTTAGTGACAGGGGGAGTCTGGTCCCCAGCAAATCAGATGCATACGTGGGAGAGACAACACAAGGAGAGGTCAGCTCAGGGGAACCTCCAGCTAACAGGTGTCAGGCCAGAGGATTCAGGGCCTTTGACTATATTAGGAACATAGGCCTGCAGCTGCCACAAAACCCACACTTGGTCTGGCAGCATAAGCTGTTGCACACAAAGCTCTATTCTACTCACCCAACCACCCAGGCTCACCCTCTCACCACCCCTCATCAGTCAGTCCTTCCTAGGCCTCTTTCTCCACCACCCTGTCAGACCTCACATGGACCCTTCCTTCACCTTGACCTCTCTTCCCTCAGCACCCCCACAGCAGGGCTGGGCTGGCCCCAGGTGGTTCACAAAATCTGTCCATGAGCCTCTCTCCACTAGGAGTGGTGGCTCTTTTCACACATCCACCCTCCTCATGACTAGCAACTCCTCACCCAGGCTAACAAGGCACACCTATGAATCCACCACCCTGAGCTATTATTACATGTTTCTTGAACACGGTTTCTTTTTACTAACAAGGGCCACATGCTGTTTCTTTATCCTTTTGGGGTGTTCACATGTGTTCCTGGCATCTTCTTTCTACCTCTCAGACAAAGAACAAACATGGTGTCACACAGACTGCCTTGCCTCTACTGCCTTGACAAGGCTTTATTTCTCAACACCATCTCACTAGAAGCAGCACATAGGGAGCTCCTTAACAGCTCCCAAAAGCACGGGCTCTGAGACACATGCTCCCACCCACCCCCCCTGGCTCTGAGTCACAGCTGCTCTGACCGCCTGCAAGGCCCAGGTGTGTTTTTGCATGATGACCTCCACTCGTGCGCCAGACTTCAGATTATCTGCTAACTCCTCTTGGAAACCTTTTCTATCTCCCCGTCGAGGTTAGGTGGCTTCCCACTGCACTTATCATAATAAAAGATAGTCCCTCTCACTGTATTCAATTCAGATGGTTGGGATATGTCCTTACTGACCTTCATATCCCCAGCACCTAACCCAAAGTGTGGCACATAAGAGTTGCTTAATACATGCTTATTAATAAATATCATATGTAAAAAACATACTATCTCATCACTGTATTTCCTTCTAAGCTCTTCTTTTCCTTTGCCAACGTCAGTGTCTTTCTGAAGTGCTAAATAGTTTTCTCTTAGTAACAGGACAAAAAGGTGTCCTGAGCCTCAATTACATTAGAGACTAACAGTAGTTTTTGTTTTGTTTTCATCATAGGAGCCAGGGGGATTGGGCATGGCTGAGTAGCCTCGGCCCACTTTGACCTAAGGGTTCTATTGTAAATACTGAATCATCCAAAGGGGTTTGGAAGCCACTCCACTGCTGTTGTCAGGTGCCCCTGTTGACTTTGACTCAGAGACCCTTATGTACCACAGAACACTGCCAATCTAACATGTTTATTTTCTGTGAATCAGTGAAGGGGAACACCACAAAGGTGAGCAGACCACACAATTGATTAAAAAAAGATTTTGTGGGTCTTAAAAAAGCTATTCTTTCCATTTTTAATCATTTGCGGTCTTGTCAAAAGAAGGGAGAAGAAAAGTGGTTCAGATTCAACCTTTAAGGAAAACAGACACTCCTATTGATCAAATCTAATTTTCCTCAAATGACCTCATTAATTAAATATTTTGCAGCTCGTGAGTGGCACCAGCCGTTGGTCAAGCAGTAAATTCAAGTTCTCAGTCTCTGGCATTGCTGAACCAATTTCCTCAAGTTCAGGAAACAAAAAGTATCTCCCAAAGACAGAACAGTGACAAGGAGAACACACAGCCTTTAGAGAAGACAGCACAGGGAACCCAGCCTGCTGAGAACTCTCTACTGGTTGACTTTGATTACCTGTCCCAAGCAGGATTTGTGAACAGAATTCTTGTACGAGTAGAAGTGTCGAGTAGGTACATATTTTGTTCTGCATATCTTCACCAAAACCAAAATAAACATTAATACAAAACAAAACCTGCACCTACATGATCTAGAAAAAAACAAAGCCTCAAGACTCTTCTTTTTCCTCAATGCAATCATTTAGATCTCAATTCCCTTCTAAAATATGGCTCCATCTGCCTCACCTCCCCATTCCCAGAATTACCTCAAGATAACCTGCTCATCTATCTTCCTGCCAATGGAATGGAGTTCAAACTCGGCTTGGGGGTTTTTTGGTTGTTTTTTTTTTCCTCTCTTTTTTCTTTTTAAACTATGTGTGGGTTAAGGTCTACATCCTTATTAATCTCACCACCCAGCTTTCTTCTAACCAAGAACTTTTCATCCAATCTATCAATTCACCTCGTTGTGTCCGGCCTCCCCATAACAAACTGACTTTTGCAGAAGACATCACCCACCTCAGACTACTCAAAGTAGCAAGACAAATCAAAGGCTTCCATAACACCTCTTTGTGCCACTGTTACCTCTACCCAAATTTTCTGTAAAGCACTTACTACTATTGGAACTTCACAATTTGTAGACAATTACACACCAGTCTGTATTGATTCCTCTTTAAACATCTTTATTGAGATGATTCATGTATCATAAAATTCATTCATTTAAATGTACAGTTCAATGGTTTTTACTATATTCAGGGTTGTGCCCCATCAGTTTACTAACGTGAGAGCATTTCACTACCCTAAAATGAAACTCTGTACCCTTTAGGCATTAATCTCCAATCTGCCAATTTTCCCAATCTAGATATTCTCAAATTTACTTTCTATTTCTATGCATTGGACTATTCTATACAATTACTATAAATGGAATCATACACTACGTGGTCCCTTGTGATTGGGTTCTAACAGATAGCAAGGTACTAGCAAAGTTTATCCATGTGTCAGTTCTTCATTTCTTTATATTGGTAAGTGATATTCACTGTATGGATACACCACATTTTGTTCATATATTCATTGATGTATACTGCTGCTTAATTGTCAAGTGTCCATGTCTTGTTTTTCCTTAAAAAGAGCAAACAACTTGAGTACAGTTCCATACTATATTTCTGCTATAATAGCTAATAATGTCAGAATCAGGAAATATCCAAGAAGTCCTGAATGGAATATAACAACTGGCCAAAACTAGCTTTTAGAGGAATTATCTTCATCTGTCAGTTTGTTGTACAATGGTAGCTTTCATTTTGCTGTTGTGCCAAAATCTATGTCACAGAATTCAACTATCAGTAGGGTCACCTATAATGGGCAGGTTTCTGTGAAATTTCCAGACTAAGATCGCTCATTCACTCACTGCCATCAAATCCATTCCAACTCAGAGCAACCCACCACTGTGTCTGCCAATCTTTCTACACCAGGAGCCTCTGGTGGATTTGAACTGCTGGAGACATATGGCCTTTGGCTCAGCAGCACAACTTGTTACAGGCTAAGAAAGAGCAGGAAGAATCTAATTCCCAATAAGAAGGACTAGTGAATACCTTGTGAATAGCAGCAGAACAGGCCTTTAGGTTGTGTGGTATTAAAAACACAACTAGAGAGCTGCCTCCTGGAAGTAATGTTGTGGGACGAGTAAAGCTTTTTGGGGCACAACTTACAATGAGAAGACACAGCTGTAAATATCCATTAATAATCAAATATGTATGAAGTATAAATCTAGGAAAACTAAGTCATCAAAAATAAAATGAAACCTCTGGGGAAAAAAAAATATATATATTAGAGACATTAGTGAGATAAGTGGACTGGGATTAGCCATTCTGAACTAAGACAATCTTATGCTCTACTAGAGAGCTCTGGGGGCTTAGTAAGGGATTATGCTGTCAATCCAAAGGTAAATGGTTGGAATACACCAGCTGTCCTGCAGAAAAAAGATGAGAAATCTCCTTCCATGCAATTTACTGCCTCTGAAAACGCACTGGAGGGTCAGCTCTGAGTTTGTTCCAAGTCGATGACACTCAGCGACAACGAAATGGTCTACTAAGTTGGGAATGATCACTGAAGAGGAATAGTGGCAAAAAGAACATTTCAAGATCTGTGCTGTACAATGTTATCAGTGACAGCATAATATCCATACACTTACAAGGAAGACAAGTTAATAATCACTATTGTTCAAGTTTATGCAGCAACCATTAATATAAAAATTGAATTTGAGATTTTTTCCAACTTCTGCAGTCTGAAGACAATAAAACATGCAAACTAGATGAATCAATAATTAATGGCAACTGGAATTGCAAAAACAGGAAATAAAAAGAGTCATTAGTAATTGGACAAGATGCTCTTGGTGATGGAAACGATGCTGGTGATCTCGGAGTAGAGTTGTGTAAGACCAACAAAATCATTAGAAGTATCTTTTTAAACAACATAAATGGATTATACATGTGTATTTCTTCAGATAGAATACAAAGGAGTTAAATCGGCTATATCTGTGGAAAATATGGAAAGTGCAACATGATTAGCACAAGGCTGTCTACAGAACAGTTTCTCAATTGCTCATACGCAAGTTCAAACTATTGTAGAAGAAAATGAAAACATGTCCAAAGAGCCAAAGCACAACTTTGAGGATATCTCACCTGAATTTGGAGGCTTCTCAAGAACACAGCTGACTCGCTGAATACCAATGACCAGATGTGTTGCAGGAGATGTCAAGGACATCATACACAAAAAAAGTGAAAGGCCATTTAAAGTCAGGAAAGAAAAAGGCCAAAATAGATGTCAGAAAAGACTGTGAAGCTTGATCTAGCATTTAAATTAGCTAAAGTAGAAAAAATAAATAAAAGAGCAGAGCAGAAAATTTCAAAGAGCAGCTTGAAAAAATAAAATATAACAAAATGTGCAGAGATAAAACTAAAAAGAACATGTGCATCATTTTGCAAGCTGAAAGAACAGAAGAAAAAATTCAAGCCTGAGTTATAATACTGACAAATTCTACAGGTAAAATAATGAACAAAGCAGGAAAAACATCAAAAGAAGATGGAAAGGCTTTAAACATTATGAAAAAAGATATCATATGACACAGCAATCCCACTAAGTACACCTCCTATACAAATAAGAGCTGGGGCATGAATAAAGATGTATATCTGTTCATCACAGCATGATTCAAATAACAAAAAAGATGAAACAACTTAAGTGTCTATCAGTGGATGACTGGAAAGAAACTAAGATAATGTGGATAAACGGAACACAATGTGAAAGAATAATGATGAATCTGAGAAACATCTCACAATATGCATGAAAATAAGTCAATCACAAAAGGATAACTATTGCATGACATCAAAATGCACAGAAACATTCTCTGATGTTACAAAGAATGAAAGAGAGGAGGAGAGAAAAATCATTAACCAGGAAGTGGACAAATATTAACTCAGTAAAGGGACAGGAAATATACAGTAAGAGGGAGGTCAGCACATGACCAAGGCAAAGGAAAACATCAGGAGGTACTCAAGAGTAAAAGGTAACAATGATAAATACTATCATGGACACAATCTTCAATAATAGTAATGACAAACAATAATTTATGAATAACTACATAGGGAAATATGTAAGTTGAGTAGGCATGGGAAGGCATATCTAGAATGTTTTTGTTAAGGGCTGTCGATTCAGCTATGGTAAATGGCACCCTATGAACAAGGGCTCTGAACCCTGTCCTATCCTGAGCCAATCTCACTGTCTCTGACACACCAGACCCCATTGCCACAGTCACTATGTCAATCCATCTCATCCAGGGTCTTCCTCTTCTGCATTCACCCTCTACTTGTGATGTCCTTCTACAACATACACCAAATATGTAAGATGGAACTTCAAAATCCTTGCCTCCAGGGAGCAAACTGGTTTCACCCTCTCCAGACTGTTTGTTCTCTTGGCAGTCTATGGTATGTTCAGTACTTTTCTACATCACCACAACTCAAGGGCATCGATTCTTCTGTCATCTTTATTTACTGCCCACCCCCAGATGCATAGCAAGCAACTGAGAAGACCATGGCCTGGGATCAAGCACACTTCAGTCTCTAGATTGACAATGCTGTTCTTTAGCACTCTGGTGAGATCCTTGACAGTAGATTTTCTCCTATGCAACTCATCTTTTGATTTCCCAACTATAGGTGCCAAGAGTGTTGACTATGCACCTAAGCAAGATGAAATCATTAACAATCTCAATCCTTTCTCCATCAGTCATGACATGACACTACTGCCAAGTGGTCCAATGGTGAGGATCTTCGTTTTATTGGTGTTGAGATGCAATATATATTGAATACTTCAGTTTTAATCTTCTGCAACAAACACTTCAAGTCCACAATTTTGGAAAGCAAAGGTATGCCATCTGCCTAACGCAGTCTTCTTCCAATCCTGATGCCCTATTCTTCATAAAGTCCAGTCTCCTAAATGATCTGTTCTGTATGCAGATTGAAAAATTATGGAGACAGGGTACATCCCTGCCACACTTCTTTCTTAAGTTTGAACCATGTAGCATTCCCTTGTTCTGTATGAACAGCAGCTTCTTGTCTAGGTATAGCCTTCACATGAGCACAATCATGTGTTCTGGGATTCCCATTCTTCTTACTATTAGCCACAATTTGTTGTGATCCAAACAGCCAAATGCCTTTGCATAAATGATAAAACACAAATAGACATTCTTCTGGTGCTCACTCTTGCTTGAGATTAGGCAGAGAATATTCCTCCATATGTATCTGTATGTGCTATAAACATATGGCATACAGGAACAATGTTATACATACTACTTTACCATAACCAAGGGACCGAATTACTGAGCTTGGGGAATTACTATAATATCAGAGGGCATCGAGGTCACAATTGGCAAAATACAGCTCATAAAGACAACTATAGGGAGTAGTGGCTAGGATCTTAAAAGGGTCTAAGGAGTCACATAAGATCTCTTTGAGGTCCAGAGCAAAGAACAAAGAACATAATTTAGTCTAAAGGACCAAAGGAACCACAATATCTATCAGCCTGAGACCAGAAGAACTAGTTAGTGCCTAACTTATAATACCACTCTGATCAGGGCCACAATGGAAGGTCCTGCCCAGAGTGGGAGAGAAAAATACAGCAAAATTTAAAGTAATAAAAAGGCCAACTATTTGGTCTGGTAGCAACTAGGCTAACTCCTGAGACTTTAGCTCTCAGACATTCACACCTAGAAATGACCTTTCAGCCAGACAAATGAAGAGAGAACTAGAAAATGAACAGTAATACTAGTAAGAAATGTGTTCCTCAGAACAATCAACCATGTGAGACCAAAAGGGCACATCTGTCCAAAAACAAAGTTTAGTGGGCATGAAGGAAAAGGAAATATGAATGAATGGAAATGAAGAACACAGAGAGAAAACAGCAATAATGCCTTTATACCAAAGAGATTGCAAAACAAAGTGCATGTAAATTGTTGAACAGGAAACAAACTTCCTCTGCGCAAATATTTACCTAAGACAAGATAAATTGGAGTAGGTGTGGGGGACGGAGTTAGTAGTTAAGTTTCAATACAAAGTAAAATTAATTACAAAATAAATTTTTTTCTTTTGAACAAAATAAATTTTTAAAGTTAGAAGGAATACAGAGAGTCACTGTACAAAAAGTATCAATTGACATCTCACCACTTTAGGAAGTGTGTGAGTTAGAACATGATGGTAACACTGAGAAGAATGGGAATCCCAGAACACTTCTACTTAGACCAAGAAGCTGTTGTAAAACAAAGCAAGGGAACACTACATGGTTTAATATTAGAAGTGTACATCAGGATTGTATCCTTTGTCTGTATCTATTCAATCTGTATGCTGAGCAAATTATTCAAGAAGTTGGACTCCATGAAGAAAGATGAAGCATCAGGACTGGAAGAAGACATATCAAAAGGCTGTGCTATGCAAAGGACAGAACCTTGCTTGCTGAAAATGAGGAAGACTGAAGCACTTACTTCAGAAGATCAAAGTTTGCTTTCAGTATGGTTTGGGTCTCAACATCAAGAAGACAAAAATTCTCACCACTGGACTGGCCCTGTGGCCGCAGCCCCCTCCACACCTGGCTCAGCCCCCTGGAGTGGCTATGGAACACGTTAGGCAAGGTCTCATGAAATAAGTCAGAATGAGTTATACAGAAAAGCCTGATGCAATGACAAAAGATGAGTGGGTGGGAAAACTCAGTAACTTACATATTCAGCGAGCAGACATGAACCTCCTCATCATGAACCACCTTGTCACAGAGGGCTTTAAGGAGGCAGCGGAAAAATTCCGAATGGAGTTTGGGATTGAACCTAGTGTGGATCTTGAAACCTTTGACAAGCAAATCCAGATCCGAGAGACGATCCTCAAATGCCAGATCCAGGAGGTGAGCGCACTCATCAACAGCCTCCACCCAGAACTCATGGGCACGACCCGCTACCTATACTTCCACCTGCAGCAGCAGCAGCATCTAACTGAGCTGATCCGGCAGCAGGAGATGGAGGCGGCAATGAAATTGGCCCAGACACAGCTGGCTGAGCAGGGTGATGAGGGCAGGGAGGGCCTGACAGAGATGGCATGCACACTGGCCCTTCTGCCCTTCTACAGCCCCTAAGAGTCACCCTTCAGAGACCTGCTCAACATGATGCAGCAGCAGAAGGTGTGGAGTGAAGTTAACCAAGCTGTCTTGCATCATGAAAGCCATGAGTCAACCTCCAAGCTGACAAAGTTACTGAAACTACTGCTATGGACTCAGAATGAAGTGGACCAGAAGAATGTGAAGTATCTCAAGATGATGGACCTCAGCAAGGATATGACTAAGGAGCTCAAGTAGGGGGCCCTCTCGGCAGCCCACGCATGGCCACCACCCGGACCTTAGCCACCACTGGCCAGGAGATTCTGACTTCAGAGAGAGTGTCTCCCCTCTCACTTCGTTTGGAATCAGCACCTTTCTTGGCAGAGGATAACAGCCCTTTCCACACTGGGAACTGACTGTCGACTGTGCTTGTGGCATGTGGCCTGGGTGCCCCGGGTGCATCTCCTCCTCTAAGCTCTAAGGTCTGGCTGCCAGAGAGGACTTGGCACTGTGGGCTGTCCCAGGACACCAGCCTCCTGCAGCTCCCTCTTCAGGCTCTTGGAGAGCGCAGCTTTGCTGCCTTCTCCCTGTTAGGTAGAGGCAGTGTGTTCGCTTCTTTCTAAGGCTTGTCAGGATTACGTTTAAAGGGTTTTCCTTGCCCCTTTAGTTTTTGTTTGTTTTTTCCTAGGACAATATATACATTTGTAAGTTCCGATTCAAAGACTTCTTACCTGTGAGGGTCTTTAGTTAAGTTTATGTCCCTTTTGGTTTGGGATTGTGTGGCTTCTGGGGAGGGGTGTGTATGTGTGTATATGCGTGAAGGCTGGGCTGTGTGATTTTATTTTTTATGTATATTTTGGTGCTGTGTGTGAGAGCCCTGCCCGCCTTTTCTAACAGCATTGCTGAAAATAAAGGCTGCTCTGATTTCAAGAATGAAAAAAAAATTCTCACCACTAGACTGAACAGCAACATCATGACAGATGGAGAAAAGTTTAAACCTGTACACAATTCCATTTTACATGGATCCACAACCGATATCCTTGGTATCTACCAACAGTTAAGAGATCAGGAGATGTGTTGCATCGGGAAATTCTACAGTCAGGGACCTTTCCAAATTACTGAAGAACAATGATGCCAGTTTGAAGAGTAAGATGTGCCTAATTAAGGCCAGGGTCTTTTCAATCACTTGTTACGCATCTGAGAGTTCAACAATAAATAAGCATGACAGAAGAAGAACTGATGCCTTTGAGTTGTGGGATTGGAGAATATCCCATGCACTGTAAAAGAACCAAACTGGTAATTCTTGGAGAAAGTGGAGCCATAGTGTTCCTTGGAGGCAAGAACAGTAAAGCTTCATCTCACATAATTTGGGCATGTTGCCTAAAAGGGCGTATGCCTTAGAAAGGGACATCATACTAGGAAAGGTTAGCAAAAGAGAGGAAGACCCTCAACGAGATGGAATGATGCAGTGACTGCAGCAACAGGGTCAAGTGCGTCAGACAGACTAGGGCAGGGCTCAGATTTGTAGTTCACTGGGTTGTTATTTGACTCAATGGTACTAACAATAACAGAGAGAATGGTACAGTTACAAACCAAAATGTGTAAGAATGGGTGAATGAAATATTATTTAATGTGTAAACTTTCACTCAAATCATATTATAAGGGGAAGAAAAAATAAAAGAAAAAAAGAACTTATATTGTTGAAAGAAGCAGCGATGGATGCTATGACTAGAATGAAGCATCAGCAAAAAACAAAGCTCCCAGAATCGATGCATTACCAATTGAGATGTTTTAATATATAGATACAATGCTGGAGATTTTCACTAGTCTATGCCAAGACATTTGGAAGACAGCTGCCTGGCCAACTGATGAGAAAGCATCTGTATTTGTGCCCAAAGAAGACATCTGTTTCTAAAGAAAGATGATCCAACAGAATGCGTGCGGAAATTATCAAGCAGTATCATTATTACCATATGCCAAGTAAAATCTTGCTGACTATAATTCAAAATGGTTGCAACAGTCCAGGTACAGGAAACTGCCGAAATTCAAGCTAGAGTCAGAAGAGAATGTGGATTGAGGAACAGAATTGCGAATGTCAGCTGGATTTATGCTGAAGGCAGAGAGTATCAGAAAGACACTGAACTGTGTTTTATTTACTATGTATGCAAAGGCAGTAGATTATATGGATCATAATAAACTTGAGGCAACATTGCAAAGAATGGGAATTCCAGAACACTTAATTAAACTCATGTAGAGCATATATATAAACCAAGAGGCAATACAAACACAATTGAGGAATACTATATTGTTTTAAAATTAGAAAAGATATGTTTTTGGGTTATATCCTTTCACTATACTTGTTCAACCGACAGGGAGCTCTGGCAGCCTAGTGGACAGAGAGCTGTGCTGCCAAGCCAAAGGTGTAAATCCACCAGTTGCTGCTCTTTGTCTGAAAACCCACCAGAGGGTCAGCAATGAGTCAGTTCAGACTTGACAGCAATGGGTTTTTTATTTTTATTCCATCTGTATGCTGAGCAAAAAAGTCAAGAAAACGAGCTATAGTTCTCCTTCATATATGAAGAATGCAGTATCAGGACTGGAGGATCTCATTCCTAATCATACATTGCTAATAGGCAGACACAATCTTATTTAAGTAGGGGAATGTGAAATACTTGCTGATGAAAATCATAGACTACAGCTTTAGCAGAGATTATACCTTAATATAAACAAAAAAAATCCTCCCTGGACCATTATGGAAATCAACAGAACAGCAATTAAAGTTGTTAAGGGTTTAATTTTACTTGGATTCACAAGCAATGTTCATGGAAACAGCAGTAAGGAAATCAAAGGATGCCTTTCACTGGACAAGTCTGCTATAAAAGACCCTTTCTTTTAAAAAAAAAAAACCAAACCAAACCTGTGATTTTCTTGAAAGTCTACAGAAACGTTACATTTTCACTCACTCATTGTTGGATATTTTCCTTCCTGACACTAGCAGTCAGGAAATCAAAAGAAAAATTGAATTGGGAAAGTCTGCTGTCAGGGACCTCTCCAGAGTACTGAAAAGCAACAACGTCAGTCTAGAGACTAAGGTGCACCTTCTCCAGGCCATGGTCTTCATAATTACTTGCTATGCATCAGAGAGCCGGATAATGTCTATGGATGACAGAAGAATCATAGATGCCTTCGAGTTGTGGTGCTGGAGAAGAGTCTTAAACATATCATGGACTGCAAAGAAAACAAGTAAGTCTGTGTTCTCCTTGGAAGTTCTTGAAGATTTTGAAGTTCTGTCTCACATACATTGGGCACATGGCCAGGAGAGACCAGTCCTTGTAGAAGGACATCATGCTTGGAAGGGTGGAGGGAGAACACAGGAGAGGAAGACCACAGATGAGATGGATTGATTTGGGTCGATGTGTCGGAATTAGTGCAACTGGCTCAGGACTGGGCAGTGTTCAGAGGTGTTGTACTTAGGGCTGCTTGTGACTCGATGGCACATAACAACAACTACCACCCCCAGTTCACAGTTTTTAGTTTAGTTTTTTTTTTTTAAAACCGAACACCCCCCCCCAACAAAAAACCATTCATTGTTGCATAATTTCCTCACTCCCTCCTTGGCCCCCAGTCCACTTTGCTGTGCACCTCTTATTCTGGACTGTTGTCATACAAATAATGCCAGTCATATATTCCTTTTAAACACTTCTTTCATTCACCTGTTCCAATGCAGTGTTCATTATTTATCCTCTCTTTTCTTAGTTTCCCTCAACCCCCATGTAGTCCTGTTTTATAACAGTAGTGTTGAACAGTATTTGTTGTTTTGTGACTAAGATATTTCACTCAGCATAATGTCCTCCAGACTCATCCATGTTGTGTAATATTTCAGGAGTTCCATGTTTTTCAGTGTTGCACAGTATTCCATTGTGTGACTATACCACAGCTTCTCTATCCATTCATTTGTTGATGGTCACTGGGTTGCTTCCATTTCTTTGCTATTGTGAGTAATGCAGCAATAAGCATGGGTGCACATATATCTTTGAGTGGTAGCTCTGGTTTCTTTAGGGTATATGACCAGTAGTGGAATTGCTGGGTCAAATGGTATTCTATTTCCAACTTTTGGAGAAAGTGCCATACTGCCTTCCATAGTGGTTGCACCAAAAGGCCTTTTTAAAGTGTTAAAAAGTGAAGATGTCCCTTTGCGGGCTACAGTGTACCTGACCCAAAGGTTAATATTTTCAATCATCTTGCATGCTTGTGAAAGCCAGAGAATAAATAAAGAAGACTCTAGAAAAACTGATGAATTTGAATTTTGGAACTGGCAAAGACAGTTAAGCTTGGAAAGGTGGATGGTCAGCAAAAGACAGGAAGACCCTCAATGAGACAGAATGACAGGGTGGCTACAGCAACTGGCTCAAGTGTATCAGAGGCAATGAAGACGGCAGATGATAGGACAGCGTTCAGACCTGTTGTGCATAGGGTTATGAGTCGTACTTGACTCAACAGCACCTAACAACAACTGCCAAAGAATATTAACTATCACAGACTGCTAAAAGAATGAACAAATCCTTCTGGGAGGAAGTATAGTCAGGATGCTGTACCTCACTTAGAAGTGAGGATGGTGAGAATTTTGTCTCACAAAATTTGGATATTGTATTAGGAGGGGCATTTTATTAGGAGATTTATTAGCACCTTTATACGTAGCATCTGGAGAAGGGCAGCAAAACTAAGGAAAAACTCTCACTGCTCTCAATTTAGAACTGACAACTCCTAGCTATTCTCAAGTGAGTTTCTGGAGGCTGTAAATCCCATGGGAGGAGAATGTCCATCTTCTGTGAGATGGCTGGTGATTCCAACCGCCAGAGAGGCACCAGCTCCGGGTTAGCAGCACAACTTTGTACAGACCATACTGCCAGAGCTCTCTAGCAAAAGTAGTGGGCTAGTAAAAAGGAAGAAGATCCTCAGTGAGAAGAACTGACAAAATGACTACAATAATTAGCTCAAATGTAGCAAAAACTTCAAGGAGGACTGCACAGGACTAAGCAGTTTCATTCTACTGTACACAGCATTGCTATGAATCAGCATCAGCTCAGCGGCACCAGACACAACAACAATCAACCTAGGGCTCTTGGGTTAGACTAGATTTTTATTATTATTATTGCTAATAGTGCCCTTGGCCATTGTCAGATTTTCCATAGATAAGGCAGGGATAATATCACTTTCTCCAGAAAGGAAGTTATGTGTAAGTAACCGACTTCTTCCTTGATTACTGGTTGTTTCACAGATCTCCACAGCAGTCCTAATGCTGATGAGTCCTGTGCGAGGCAGGCTGCTTTGTGGTCCTTCATGCTTAACGGAAGTCATGGGAAATCAAGTCATCTTCCCCATCCTCTCTTGGTCTTTCCAGTGTCCACACATGTCTTGACTAGAAAGGCTCTAGGTCAGCATCCTCTAAACTGACCACCTTTCTCTTCCCACTCCTTTCCCCACCTCTACCCTTTCTTCTGCATCCTGGTCAAGACCAATGAACCAAAGATATACTTGAGGTCAATAATAATGACAAGAACTAAGGGGGCGGGGGGGGGGGAGTCAGTGTACTGCTCTGCCTCTTGAAACCACCATTCGAATTCTTCACAAAATAAGGATGCTGTGAAGGAAGTGGCAAACCAAAGTATCTGCTTGAAACATTTTGTTTCCTGAGAGAGGAGGTGGGGAATGGAGACTCTAGGACATTTGGTACTTGGATTCCATGGTGACCTATCCTAAGATGAAAAATGTTTGGTTTTGAATCAGATGACATCCTTCCATGTTACAAACTCTGAATACAATGTGTTAAACATGTACCCCAGAAAGCACACTGTGTTTTGATGCCCTTAGTATAAACTCACCATTAGCAAAGCCTGGAGTAGGAAAGTTAGGGCATGATATGAATATCCTCGAAGGGCTGTGAAAACAGATTTCCCTTAACTCAAACTGAAAACCTCTAGGAAATCCTTGGCTGCATGAGTCTGAGGCAGCCCTGGCACTGTAGTCCTGGAGCAGGTTTAGAGCAATACAATCAATGAGGAGACTACAGAAAAGTCATTCAGGCTTAGTCCACGACCTCTCTCAGTGATAGTGAAAGTGTTAACATTCACCAATCCCATCCTCCTTCTACAGAACTTCTCTTCACCCTCAGAGGCAATTAAAAGGAGAGCTAGGACCACACTTTAGTAATCTTCAAGGAAGCAGTCAGAAAGGACTGAGGAGAGGTCTGGGAGGCTGGTGTCATTTTCCATTTTGCTCTCAAGTCTAGGAACATAATGAGCACTAATGAATCTGTAATGTGCCCTTCCCACTTTCCCATATCTTTGTAACTCCCAACAAGCCAAAAGGTGTGACATTTTTGCTTACTGTGCGACTAACCTGGTATCTCTCACCATCATCTAAGCTAATAGTTCTGCTCAGATCAAGTTCTCAAGTTCTAAATCTTTGTATCTTCTGCCAGCCATGGGGCACTGGGTACGGTAGGGGAATAGGGCCCTGAGAAGGCTAAATCTACACACACCTTGGTATCCTTATGAGAAGAAAGACCTCAGTTCCTGAAAATCAAAACGCAAAACAGTTTCCAAAGACATTTTTAAGTGCCTGTATGAAACCTCAACATGCTGTAAGAAGAAATAGGTCAAACGAATGAGCAGGAGACATTCCCTGAACTAGATGGTTTAATAAGATTTATGCAGCACTGATGGTTACTTAGTCTTTGCTACTGATGTGGAGGAAAAGAAATACAGGTGTGATGTATGCTGACCTCAAATCACAGGTGTAAATATGCATGTGTGACTTGCACATTTAAGCTTAAATTTTAAACAACTTAGTGTTTGCTTCAGCAGCACATATACTAACATTGGAATGATACAGGGAAGATTAGCATGGCCCCTGTGCAAGTATGACAAGCAAATTCCTGAAGTGTTCCATATTTTTTAAATGATGCACACTGCACTGAAACAGATGACAAAGAGAACTGTTTAAATGGGATATATAATTGGGTATTATTGTCAACAGGAGTCCAGAACAAGGCTGCATAGTGGAGTGGACTTGGGGGAGGATTGCATAACAATGAAAGAATTACTTTTCAAGGAGAAGAGTGAATTGGGGGGAGGGGTGGGCAGGGAGAAAAGTACAACAATGAATGACTGGAAACCTGAGTCTCTGCAAACTTTCATTAAAATTAATTAAAAAAAATATAAACAACTTAAATTGACCAAGAATTTCTGTGGCATAAACAACTTCTAATCCTATCAGCCAGTCTTGTAGAAGGCTACTTTGTTTTGATATGTAGTGACAGAGACCCTAGTAAGAAACTGAATGGGTGACCCTGATTACTAACCTACAGTGTGCGTTTCCCTGATATGAGGACATGAGAAAGACACCAAGCTCAGACAAAACTCTTATCCTGCAATAGTA
Organism: Elephantulus edwardii; assembly: GCF_000299155.1. Lineage (NCBI taxonomy): Eukaryota > Metazoa > Chordata > Mammalia > Macroscelidea > Macroscelididae > Elephantulus > Elephantulus edwardii. The sequence goes on along the minus strand of NW_006400029.1, from coordinate 2,694,666 downwards.
GAGGGACTAAATCGTGTAAAACCCAGGGCTTTTGCTCTTCTGACTAGGGACAGACAAAAGGCTATTTTGTCTAGTTTAGACTCTGAGCCTCTCCAAATACATGCTGCCCACCATCCCTTTCCTCAGACCCTATACAAGAGACAGGTAGGTACAGAGGATGAGTTTCTAGTCAAGCCTTCCTACTGAGACCATTCCTTTAAGCTACACACCTGAAGGTGAAGATCTTGACTTTCTGGACTAACTTTATACCCACCCCACAACCCCCGATTCTCCAAGTCTTCATGTGTATTCTCCAGGCCTTACTTGTGTGCTATGCCCTAACTACCAGGCAATAAACTTAAAATGAAATTGTCTCAGAATAAAATTCCAGGTGACCTCAGGATTTAGACTGGGAGTGAAAATTGGGTGAAGAGTAGTAGAAAAGAATGAGGTGCTCATGAACACGCTGTGTTTTAGGAATGGAAGATCCAGCCAGGTTATAAGCCTGCTTGAAATAAAGGTCTCAGGGCACGGCGGAAAAGAAGGAGTTAAGTTTGTAATGTGGGAAACAGAATGGAGCCAATAAAGCCCCCGAGACTATGAATGCAGGCCTCTCATGCCACATGCACAAACACACCTGAAAAATGTGTTCTGAAATACCATTTCACCAGCCCTCCCACAAGAGCCAATTTGGTCTGGAAGTTATCCACCCTCAAACCCCACAACTTAACATGAACCCAGTGAAGTATAACAACATATTTGTACAGCACTTTACATTTACCATGTGTCTGCATATATACTGTCTTGGGATTTTTAAGCATCTTTGTAAACAATATAAATAATGGCCAGTATTTATAGCATACTTGCTATATCCCATAGAAGTGGGTAAACCTTTTAATAGAGGCTATCTCGTTTATTCCTCAAAGTAATCCTAAGGTTGATAGTATTATTTCTACCTTATGGATAAGGAAAGATTACTATGTCCCAAAACCCAAAATCAAACACAGTGCCCACTGAGTCAATTCCAACTCACTGTGACCTTTTGAGTTCAAGGGCAGATTGCCTCGTGTTTCTCCTCCAGGGCAGCTGGTGGATTCAAACCACACTTGTTGTCTTACTGGCCCAAGACTTAGTCCATTATGTTACCAGGGCCCTAAGAGCCCTACCTTGTACTGTTAGGTAGGTCCTGTTATGCTCATTTTATAAAGAGAAACCTGAGGCACTCTGAGGCATAATAATGCACACCTGGTAAGTAAATGGCAGGGTTTTGCTTTAAATCTGGGAAAATTTGTATTTCTAGAATTACCCTCACCTAGCCCCCATCCCTAACGTGATGAAATGCAGCCTCTATGTACTCCTTTGAGGCAAGGATGATGAAACCTCATGTCACCTACTTGTGGGCATGTTTATCAGGAGGGGCCGGCCAGTCCTGGGAGTCATGCTAGGAAAGGTGGAGGGTTAGAGAAAGAGAGGAAGATCCTCAACAAGATGGACAGACACAGTGACTGGAACAATGGGCATGTCAGAGCTGGTGAGCGTGGATGGCACAGGATAGCACAGAGTTCAGATTTACTGGTCACAGGGTCACTATGAGTCGTAGTCAACTCCATGGCACCTAACACCGCCACCTTCTCTATGTCTTTGCAATTCTTCACTTCCCAAAAGTGGCCTGAATCATTTTGCTCAGCCCATTGATTCTGATGGCACCCACATCTCCTACCTCCTTGGACAGGAGCCCAACGCTTGTTGTTTAACCCTATTCTCCTCCTCTCATACCTTCAATGCCCTCGATCCCACAGCTCATAAGGCAGCCACTGTCTCATGATATATGGTGGCGCCCTGGCAGTGGAGTGTACACTGGCTTGCTCACAGAAAGGCTGAATCCATCAATGGCCCCAAGAAAAAAAGACGAGCCAGTCTCTTCTCCTCAGATTTACCCAGTGAGCTTGGGTTTCCCCCCTTATACCATGGCAGTTTTAACTTACAGTTCAACCATGCTCACTGACAGGTCTGACTGTCCATACCTGGCAGGTGAAGAAATGGGGTGAGTGGTGTGCTGTGGCAATAGGTGAATCAAAATGAAAAATAATACCCTATTTTGTATAGTGGAAGTCTTGGGTTTCTAAAATTTTTATTTTATATTGGTTTGCTTACAAAGTTAATATACATTGTGCTTCATACTATTCTTTATTCACATTGTATTTCATATGATTATTTTAATTCATTATGCTTTATTAAATTAATCACCACTGAACTATGTCCACCATTACCCTGTCTTTTCAGGTCCCCACTGGATCTTTCTCCTTTCCTTTACCCGCTCCTTCCACCCACTAAACTGTGCAACTCTGTGATTTTGCCCCTATCCATCCACTGAGCTCCCCTCTGGAGCTCAATCCTTGAATCACTCACCTGACACGTCTCTTCTCAAACTCCTCACTCTATAGTTTACAGTTGATGACCCCACCCCCCGCCCCTCGGATCCCCATACACGTTTTACTATTTAGCCTTCTGTTTTTACAATAATGGTCTTACGCAGTATTGGTCTTTATGAGACTGAGTTCGTTTACTCAGCATAATGCTCTCTAGTCTCTCCCACATCAGACAGTATATTTTTTATATCATTGCTCCTAAGTGCTGCATAGTATTTCATTGTGTGAATGTACTGCAATTTCTCAATCTGTTCAGTTGTAGTTGGACATTCGGGCTGTTTCTGTATCCTTGGGATGGTGATTAATGCTGCTATGAATATTGGTATAATAATCTCCGTGGGTGTTTCTGTTCTAATTCCCTTGGGGTCTATTCCTAGAAGTGGAATAGCTGGGTCATGCAGAGTTTCCATGTTAAGTTTTGTTTTTTTTTCTAGGAAATGCCAAACTGCCTTCCAGAGTGGCTGGCTGTACCGTTTTACAGTCCCACCAACAGTGTATGGCAGTTCCCACTGCTCCACATCCTCTCCAACATTTATTGCTTGCTACTCTGCTGTATTTTGCCATTGTTACACAGGAGAGCCCTTTCTATTCACAAAGCATGTAAGGTCATGGAATCCATTTCGTTTATTTAAAGGTGAAATAATGGAAGAAGAGAAGTTTCACAAAACAGGAATCAGCAGTGGCTCCAGACACTGAGTCTAGATCCTGGATCCTTCCACAGGGTCTTCCCACATAGCATGCATTCATAAAGCACTGTCACAGCCATGGTTAGACAGTGAGGAGACCCATCCAGGTACCCACAGCTCTGCCTCAGCCAGAGACAGACAGCACAGCCCCTCCCTCTCTGACTCAGGAGCTCAATCCCCGAATCACCTGACACCTCTCTTCACAAACTCTTCACCCTAGATTACAGTTTACAGCTGATGACCCCTGATGACCCCTTTTTGACTCCACTGAGAAGATTAAGAACATTATGCAAAGGTGCTGGCCAAAGTTCCTGTCTAAGCTGCCTCTACTGAAAAGTCCTAGCTCTCAAACCCTGACTGACCTCTCCAACGGGTACTCTGAATTCCATCCCCTTACACTCTCCGAGACAGCCTCAGAGTATTGCTTCCTTTTTCTCCAGAACCTGGAGCTTCTCAAAAGCCCCTCCTAGCCTTTCTAATCTTCTGTTCCCAATTCTTCAGCCAAGCAAATAACTACTGCTTCTTATATTTTTCCAAGAAGTAATCATTTCTATCACTTCCCTAGACCTCAAAACTCATTCCTCCTCTCAGATTCCTCTAACTGCATCCTTTACCCTATCATAAGTGTGTTTTTCTCTGGATTTAACACATTTTCATGGCTTTATCTTGTCCTTGTTGTCAGGTTGATCCAAAAGCATTTGTCTTATTGACTCTTTAAGGCCAGGGATGTTGTCATCTATATTTCTGTACTCCAAAAGGTTTATTACTTGAATTACTGCCCCCAGAAAAATCTGGACATTAATCATAAGCAAGATGCCCCAGGGTAGAAATTTGTCACTTCTATTAAAACCTTTTGATATCAGATTTCTGGGTTAAGAAAACTAGGGGAGAAATGGGTATCCTCTTAAGTAAGATGGGGGAACTGGTGGTCTAGGAATGTTTACAGTCTTGGCACAAACTCCCCAGAGATAAATGAGGGGGCAATTGTGGGTGGGGGAGGAACTTGGGGTGCCTTTGAAAGCAACTTAAAAGGAACATAGAACGGCACAGCAGGGCTCCTAGAGCCCTCTGCAGAGGTTTTTATTACGTTATTTTGGCTTTGAAATGGAACTGAAAACTTACTTTAGTCTGGCAAGGCCAGGCCAGGGGGGACATTGCTTCAGAATCTAGAGTATGAACTATCCTTCCTACAAGGACTGAAGTTATGGAGAGGGGTCCTTAAAGACATGTGAGCCTCCCTGAATCCAGTCTCCAAGGAACAAGGCAAGCTGAAAAATGATGAGCAAAGATGTACATGTGATAGGAGAGACAGGAACACAAAATCAATTAGCAGAGTCTGACACCCTCATCCAGCAGCATTCACCCTTGCCCCCAGCCCTAGGGACTGAAGGTAGGGTTTGTGGTGTGGTTGTGGTTTTGTGTTTCTGTGTGTGTTTTAATAGAAAAAGGGGGGGAAGTGGGAAGGGGCATTTTGCATGCAAATAGGCTACTGCCAGAAGAGCCCATTAAAATGTAAAAACTCCACATTCAGCCTGACAAAACGGTGCAAACTGCTGTGTTTGCCAGAGGGGCAGCAATAAAGCTCACAACAAAGGGGGCCAGGGAACAATGGCAGGCTGAATGGCCTCTGTCAGCAGGTCCTCTCGCACGTTGCCATGGGGACCCCACCGGGGCTTACTAAAGGTATTTCCTGAGGAGAAAGGCAGTGCACACATGCCCAGGCAGCCTGGCTAATCCTGACAGGAAGCCATCCCCATTCAGCAGCACAGGGGCTTGGGGCTGAGTTTTGTTTTGTTTTTATTAAAAAAAGATTTCAGTCTTTTGTGTGTCCCACCTCGTCACTGTAATTTAGTGCAGAGCTGCCTGTGCTGGCCAAAGTACTCACTCCACAACCCCCTACAACTGCTGGCTTCCTGGTACCTGGACAGGAGGACAGAGCTTAGCTGCCTTTGGCTACAAGGAGAAAGACGCAGACCCCGCTTAGGAGACCTAGACTGACTTCTGCTCTCTGATCAACTTTGTGTAACTCTTATAAAGGGTAGTGGTAGGGGTGAGTGGTGCTGTAAAGGGTAAAACAAGGTAAAAATCGACCCGAGGGTTCAAGCCTCTGCTCAGGTTCTGCCGGATAATTCCTCCATGCCTAGAGTCCTTGGGGATTTTGCCTCTTTCCCTCTTAAAACTAAAGCGGCCAGCTCCCACCTCCAACTCCCACAACTGGGAAAGAGCAAAGGATGAGAAGGCTGGGAAGAACGTCTGTACTGTAATTAAGTGATTAACACAGGAATGTGCCCTACAGTTACTTTAAATTCTCCTTCTTCCTCAAAAAAGCCCTTACCCCAATTGCTTATTGGTCTATCCTGGGCAAAACTCAAAACAGACTCTTCAACATCCATATCCCAACTCTTCTTGGCCTCTGGTTCTCTCCATCAGGAAGAACTGCTCTAGAAGAGGAAAATTCACTTCAGACAAGCAGGATGATTAGAGTCCATGCATCTAAAAGGAGCAAAGGTACCCAGAGGTTACCGGGAAGAGCAGTGCAAACTCAGTTCCTAGAAGGCTGTGTCACCATCTCACACTAGGATCCAGGAAGAATCCAGCCTTGGCAGATTCAGGGAGGAAAGCCAACAACACAGCTGGTGGTGGAGACAGAAACCTTCTGTGTGACAACTACCCCCCAAGACACAGCTTAGGATAAACTAACATTTCCTGAGCAATCCGAATATGTAAGGAGCCATCCCAGTGTGGAATGGAAAATGAATGAGGTTCAAGTTGGTAAAGATTTTAACCCAGGTTATAAGTTCCTAGAGTTCATGTTCTTGCATCATGACCTCCTATTAAAAGACAATATGAAAAACCTGCAAGTTTGACCAAGTATTGGACAGTAAAAGTGATTCTAGTTCTAAGACGTTAAGTCTATGCCCAGAAATTGCCCTGGATGCCAGGGCAGCTTCTCAGGCCACATTACCAAAACCCACCATCACTCTTTTGATTAGCATGTCAACCATTTGCACCACCCAGGGACTTCATGACCACAGCTATTGTTAGGTGCCAGAAAGACCTATTTTATTATTATTTTTTAAAAATTTCTTTTCATGTGTGTACCGTCAAATTGGATCTGACTGGTACAGGAGGAGATTATCCCTCCTTCTCCAGCAGAGCATCTGGTGCATTCAAACCACATACCTCTGGAATTGCAGCTTCTTGCCACTAGGCCACCAGAGCTCCCAAGACCTATTTTATAAAAAAGGGGTTGGAATCAGAAAGGAGAGTTCTTTAGCTAGGACGTTCCCAGAAGGAACCCCAAACCTAGTAAGGACGACTTATGTGGGCTAAAGCTGGGGATGAAGAACCTTGGGTGGGGGGCTTCCTGCCTTTATTAACATCCTAAACTTCAAAGCAAAAATACAAGTGGTCATCAAGAGTTACCACACATATTATAAGAACGCCTTCCACTAAGCTGGAAGGGAAAAGTTGGGCAATCTATCTGGAGTGTGTGTGTGCAGGGGTCCTGCTGCTAGAAGACCCTCCCACCACTGGCCCAGAGCCCAGGCCTCCCAGCCATGTGTCTGCAGCTGTGACCTGTCATGCACTTCCTGGTCTGGGTTCTGTAATGGAAAGATCATTAAGAGTGGGGGAGGGAGATGGATCCACAGTGAAGAGGTAACCCTGCAGCTCCCACTCTCTGCTGTGCTCTGACCTTAAAGTGCGGTCAGGTTCCTTAAAGAAAAGAATGTATTGCCCTTCCCCCACCGCAGGCCCTCCGCTGGCCTCTGAAGGCCTTCCCACCCCCACACTCAGCGCTTGTTTGAGGAAGGAAACGCCAGCAACTGAGCAGGGAAAAGCTGCAACCCCTTAAACTTGCTGATAAATTAGTAGGAGCCTCAGCTGTTTCAAAATTTGCTTTTTGGCCTTCAAAACCACGAGTGCTTAAAAGCACAATCCACCAAGGCTTTCAGAGCTCTTGCCATGTTCCCTTCCTGTTCCACTTCCATTGCTGAAATGAGGGGGAGCCCCATGTGAAGAAAATGCACCCACTCACTGTTGAGAAGGGTCTCCATAAAGTTACATTTGTTTAAATGTCAACAAGTGTCCCTTTTCTTATGAGACTAAAAGTGATAAAAACATTCTTTTAAAAGAAAAATAATAGTAGTAGATAATGTTTGGCTGTATAAATGATATTACCTAGCAAAAATATGTTGCTCTATCTTATGCAGGTTCCAAAAATTTTGTTTTGGAAATTTTATTGACCTGTGAAAATTGACATTTCGGTACCACTCACTGGTATATTTCCTAGATTTACAAGATAACAGGAGCCTCAGAAGATTGTTTTATCTAAATCTCATCTATCCAGCTACCACTTAAGTAATTTTTCTTTCACACAGACTATGAAAACTGTGTACTTATTCCTCTTTTATCAATTTTAGAAAATGTTCTACCAGAGCTGGTATAGCTCCCAGGCAGTAAGCAGGTGAAGGAAGCCAGACTTGGTGAAAGCTAATGACCAATATCTAGCTACACTTCACTTAGAACACCTGGGGAGTTTCAAGGGTAAGAAGAGGCAATTCTCCCAAAGGCTTAACTTCCATGAAGGAGATGCAGGGTGGATTCCTGACAAAGTACCTTGTGAGCAGACACCTCCTCTAACAGCAGAGGCTTGAGTGTTACTCTGATGCTGAACAGGTTTCAACAGAGCTTCCAGACGAAGGAGAAAGGCCTAGTGATGTACTTATGAAAATCAGATCATGAAAACCCTGTGGGCCACCACTACACCACGTCAAGGGGATGGCGCAGGTCCAGCCAGGCAGGGTTTGATTTTGTTGTGCGGGGTGTTGCCTTGAATACAAGGAGAGGCAGTTCCACAAAGCGAACAGCTACTTTTAGCAATATCAACATTCCAAATGTTCTAAGGGGAAGCACAGTCTAGTTTGAGGTCCTTGTACAGAACATTTAAACTCTACTTGAACCACAAGCAGTTGTAGTTGACTACTACTGTTGGGTACTGCAAGCTGACAGCTCATGAACAACAACAGATCTGAACCTTGCCCTATCCTACACCATCCTCATGGTCTTAGCCATGTTCAAGCCCACTGTCGCAGTCAATAATCTATCTTGTTGAAGGCGGTCCTCTCTTTTGTTGACTCTCTACTTTCCTAGCATGATGTCTTTTTCCAAGGATTGGCCCCTACATGACATCTAAAGTTTGCAAGATGAAGTTTAACCATCCTTAGCTTTAAAGCACCCTTGGTTGTACTTCCTCCAAGACATATTTGGGTTTGGTTTTTCTGTTTGTTGGTTTGTTTTTGTTTTTTCCTGAATACTATTGCAGAGTATCTTGCAATCACCAACTACTGAATCAACTGGGAATGGAACGGGTCTCTGACAGGCTTGCTTTCCCTCCAGTGTCCAAAGCCTATTTGGGGTTTTTTGGCAGTCCATGGGATAATCAATATTTTTCTCCAACGCCACAACTCAAAGGCATCAATTCTTGTTTGATCTTCCTTATTCACTCTATTTTAGATGCATAAGCAGCTACTGGAGAGAGAATGTGACCTCGACACACTCCCTTATCAATTTTAAAACATGCAGTGCCCCCTGCTCCATTCACACAACAGCCTCTTGGTCTGCATGAACACAATTAAGTGCTCTGAGATTGCCATTCTTAATGTCAGCCACAACTTGTTAGGATCAAGACAGTCAAATGCCTTTGCATAGTCATTCAAGCACAAAAGACATTCTTCTGGTACTCCTTACTTTCAGCCAGGATCTATCAGAGATCAGCAATGATGTCCCTGGTTCCACAGCCTCTTCTAAATCCTTTCTGAACTTCTGGCAATTCCCTATCTATACACTGTTCCAGCCAATTTTGAATTAGTATTTTGCTTGCATGTGATAGTAATGATATTTTTCAATAGTTTCCACATTCAGTTGGATCACCTTTCTTGGTAATAGGAACAAATATGGACTTCTTTCAATCCATTGGTCAGACAGCTGTCCTCCAAGTCTCCTGGTGTTGCTGACCAAGGGTAAAGTCTTTTTATAATTATTAATAATGAGACAGGCTACCAGGAATGAGACAGAACAGAGAGTGTAAAGACAGGGCACCTAACAACAACAACAACAATGAAGCAACTGAAAATAGTACAGCTTGCTCCAGTGCAACTTTAAACTGTCTTTAAATTGACATCTTTGCTTTTAAGCACTTTAGAGATATCCTTGACAGCAGATGCAACATATCTTTTGATTTCTTAACTGTTGCTACCATGAATGTTGATTGTGGAATCAAGGAAAACGAAGTCTTCAATCAACTTTTATCTTTTCATTAGAGCACTGAGAAGCCAAAGCTAAAGAAGAAATCAAGAAATCAAAGAGCTGAACAGAAAATTTCAAAAGGCAATTAGGGACGACAAAGCAAGATACTATAATAAAATGTGCAGAGAGCTGGAGTCAGAAATATCAAAAGGGCTGAACTCACTCAGCGTTTCTTAAGCTGAAGGAGTTGAAGAGCAAATTCAAGCCACGGGTGGCAATACTTAAAGATAGTTTGGGTAGAATGTTAAATGATCCAGGAAGTATCAAAAGAAGATGGAAGGAGTATACAGAGTCACTGAATCAGAAGGAATTGGCTGACACAGAGGAATTTCATGAAATAACATATGAGCAAGAGCCTATGGTGATGAAAGAGGAAGTTCAAGTTGCTCTGAAGGAACTGGCAAAAAACAAGCCTCCAGGAATTAACAGCATATCAATTGATTTATTTCAACAGACGCTGCCCTGGATGTGCTAAGTTATGCCAGAAAATCTGGAGGACAGCCAGATGGCCAACTGACTAGAAGTGACTGATATTTGTTCCCATACCAGAGAAAGGTGTAACAGAGTGTGGAAATTATTGAACAATATCATTGATATCACATGCAAGCAAGATTCTGCTGAAAATTATCCAAAAATCTTTGGAACAATATGTCAACAGAGAACTGCCAGATAGATGTACAGGCTGGATTTAGAAGAGGTCGTGGTACTAGGGATATTACAGCTAATGTTAGATGGATCTTGGCAGAAAGCAGAGAATACCAGAAGAATGTGCTTCATTGACTCTGCAAAGGCTTTTGACTGTGTGGATCACAAAAAGCTATGGCTGACTCTGAGAAGAATGGGAATCCCAGAACACTTGATTGTGCTAATGGGAAACCTATACTTGGACCAAGAGGCAGTTGTCAGAACAGAGCAGGGAGACAATGGATGGTTCAAAATCAAGAAAGGTCTCGTCAGGGGTGTATTTTGTCTCCATAACCTTTCTATCTGTATGGAGAACAGATCACCCAGACGCTGGACTGTATGAGGAGGAATGTGGCATCGGGATTGGTGGAAGAATCATCAACAACCTGCGTTATGCAGATGACACAACCCTGCTTGCTGAAACTGAAGAGGACCTGAAGCGCTTGCTGCAGAAGGTCAAGGACTGCAGTCTTCAATATGAATTGAAGCTCAACATCAAGAAACAAAGATTCTCACCACTGGACCAATTGGCAGCATCAGTATGGATGGTGAAGAGACTGAGACAGTTAACAGTTTTAGTTTACTTGGTTCCACAGTCAACACTCTTGGTAACAGCAGCCAGGAAATCAGGAGACGAATTGCACTGGGGAAGTCAGCTCTGAGGGACCTCTCAAGAGTACTGAAGAGCAATGATGTCAGGCTGGAGACTAAGGTGTGCCTGATCCAGGCTATAGTCTCTGCAATTACGTGCTATGCATCAGAGAGTTGGACAGTGAGTAGGGATGATCGAAAGAGAATTGGTGCCTTTGAGTTGTGGTGCTGGAGAAGAGTGTTGAATGTACCATGGACTGCTAGAAGAACAAACAGGTTCGTCCTGGAGAGGGTGAAGCCAGAATGCTCCTTGGAGTCAAGGATTCTGAAGCTTCATCTGACATACTTTGGATATGTTGCAGGGAGGGACTGGTCCTTGGAGAGCCATCATGTTTGGGAGAGTGGAGGGACGGCACAGGAGAGGAAAACCCTAGAAGAGATGGATCAATTATGTGAATGGAGTGGTGGGAATGAGACGGCGAGGTTGGCGCAGGATAGAGTGGTGTTTAGGGCTCTTGTACATGGGTTCGCTATGAGTCACAAACAACTGGATGGCACATAACAACAACAACAGCAATCATGATGCTGCTGTTTGGTTGAGATATAATTCATATTGAAGGCTACAGTCTTTAATCTTTTGCAGCAAGTGCTTCCAATCGTCTTCATTTCCCGCAAGCAAGGTTGTATCATCTGCATTATGCAGGTTGTTGATAAGTCTTCCTTCAATCCTGATGCCACATTCTTCTTCATATAGTCTAGCTTTTCTAATTATTTGCTCTGCATACAATTGAACAGGTATGGAGAAAGGATACAACTCTGATCCCTTGTTCTATTTGGACAACTGCTTCTTGGTTTATGTACAGGTTTTTCCTGAGCACAAGTAAGTGTTTTGGGATTCCCATTCTTCTCAACTTGTTATCCATAATTTATTTTGATCCACTGGGAACAGCTAAAAGAGCATCTGAGTAGGTCAAGTTTCATTTGCCTTCTAACAATGTGAGATCCTGGACAAATCAGCTCCCTTCTTTAGTCTCAGGATCCTCAAATGTGAAACAGAAAGTCTACGTGACTTGACAACTTCTAGGACCCTTCTACGGAGCTCTGGTGGCTCAGAGGTAAGGAACTATGCTGCCATCACAAAGGTATGTGATCTGAAACCACTAGCTGCTTATTGAGAGAAAAATGGGCAATCTCTTCCTGTGCAATTTGCTGTCACTGGAAAACCCACTGGAGGATCAGCTATGGGTCAGTTCTGACTCAAAAGTAAACAACAAGGACCGTTCTAGCTCTAACCATGCACATACTATGTATCTACAGGGCTCTACTAAATTGAAGGGCACCATTCACTGATACCACCTCCAGGACAGAGCTCCCTCTGGTGTACAGGGAAGAGCCCTCATTTTATCTTCCTTAGAAGAAGAAATTTTGTTTTGGTTATACAGACAATAAAATCCATAAATGTCAAAGGGAAAATTTCATTCAGTAATTAGTAGTAACCTGGCTGGACTAAGATGCAAAAGCTACCACTAAGATGCAAAAGCTACCATCAGATAAAAAATTACATCTAACAAAAGCTACAAACAACACCCAAAGTGACACAGGATACTATTCTGGGAGGGCTTTGTGCAATTTGAAAGACAAAACCAACCAAAAATAAAACCCAGAATAACATGTGTGTGCTACCTGTATAAAAATATGGTAATTTCTAAACCTAGAGAACATAAACCTTACTTCTAAAAGTAAACTCTGAAGTTTCACAATAAAGGACAAAGATGTCTGAATTAAAAAGTCTTCCTAAAAGGGTAGAGTTTTTGTTGTATACTACCAAGTGGGAACCCATAGCTGACCCTCCAGTGGGTTTTCAGAGACTGTAATTGCATGGGAAGAGATTGCCCATCCTTCTCCTGCGACGCAGCTGCAGGATTCAAACTGCATGCTTTCGGGATTGCAGCAAAGATTCTTAACACCAAGACTGAAGAAAGGCTCATCAACAACCTGCATCATGCAGATGATACAACCTTATTTGCTAAAAAGGAGGAATATCTGAAGTGTTTTCTGCAGAGGATCAATGACTATAGTCTGCAATAAGGATTGTAGCTTAACATCAAGAATATGAAGATTCCCACCTTTGGGCCCACTGGCAGCACCATGATAGATGGAGAAGACATTGAGATTGTTAACAATTTCAGTTTGCTTGGTTCCACAATCAACACTCTTTGGCACGAGCAGCCAGGAAATTAAAAGAGGGGTTGCAAAAAAAAAAAAAAAGAGGGGTTGCATTAGAAATATTTGCTGTCAAGGACCTCTCCAGAGTGCTGAGGAGGAAGGATATTAGTCTAGAGACTAAGGTATGCCCAATCTAGGCCATGGTCTTCACAATTATTTGTTACACACAAGAGAGATGGACAATGACCAAGGATGACAGAAGACTAATTGATGCCTTTGAGTTGTGCTGCTGGAGAAGAATACTGAACATACCATGGACTGCCAAGAACTAACAGGTCTGTTCTGCAGGGGGTGAAACCAAGCTGTTCCTTAGAGGCAAAGACTTTGAGGCTCCAGTGTCACGTATTTTGGGCATGTAGCCAGGAGGGACCAGACTCTGGAGAAGAATATCATGCTTGAAGGTTGAGGGAAAGGAAGATGCAGATAAGATTACCACACAATGAGAGGTAATGAGGTTAGGCTGTCAGAGATAGTGATATTGGCTCAGGGTAGAGCAGGGTTCAGAGCTATTGTGTATAGGGATCACTACAGTTGTAGTGGACCTGATGGTACATAGTAACAACAACAAACGAAAGGCTAGAGAGCAAATTAGCATTCCAAAGGTGGTGATGATTGACTTGAAGTTCAAAGCCTGGGGCAACAGCAGGAGTTCCAGGAAATATCTCCTTTCCTCCTAGAAAAGCTTTAGCTAATCTTCTGACCTAATGGCAATGAGTATTGTCAAGTTTTTTTGCTTTGGTGAGAGTTACCAAATATCAGAGGTTTTCAAAGGGTGGTCCTTAGACAAGCAGAATCACCTGGAAAACTGTTAAATGACAAATCTCAGATCCTACCTTACAATCATAAGCTCTCAGAGTGAAGGTCGGCAGCTGACGTTTTTAATAAGTCCTCCAAATGAAGGTGGTGTTGCTAAAATCAGAATTAGCATTACTACTGAAAAGGGACTAACTCCTACTCTTTCCTTTTAAAGCTAGAGATTTAGGTGTCAACTTGTAAAAAAGAAAATGTGTTGTTTTTCACTGGCACATGCACAGATTCATTCATTTACTCTAGGAAACATGAGTTGAGCACCAGCTCTATACCAGACAACCCACTCTGGTGGGACAGTGGGTTGAGCTGCTAATTTAAAGGTCAGTGGTCTGAACCCATCAGCTGTTCCACTGACATGGGAAGTTTCCTCCCCAGTGATTTACACCCTTGGAAGCACAACGGAAGGGACTATGAGTTGGAATCAACTGGTGGCAGTGATTTTGGTTGGTTGGTTTATATATCAGATATTATTCTAGATGTAACTGGGAATGAAAAACCAAAATGAAAGAAACCTTGCTTTCATGATGTGTGAGGTACACGTGGAGGCCCATGTATGGTGGCCATTTAGTCTCCTCACTTTGGGAAACAGACTATCTTCAGTAGCTTCCAGATGCTCTAACAAAATGGATTTAGTGGCCCGATAAGATGTAACCCTTAAACAGAATGAATGTCTTAAATGAGTCATTTAAGATATTCGTGAATTCGTAGTAGTATGAATAACAGTAACCAGGCTGGACCCACTGCACAGTGAGGATGGAGGTAGAAACAGGATTTGTCTCAAGTCTGACACTCAAGAGGTGCCACTAAGAGTTTCCATGTTTTCTCTGAAACGATTAACAGAACTGACAGAGCAGGGGGAAAACATTTATCAAACAACTTTCAATCTGTGTTCTATTTTGGGGCAAACTACAGATGGTACATGACAAATTTATATAAATATATTTTTAAAAATCTTATAAGTCTTATAAATACTGTTACTATTTTATAAATTTTTAAAAAGCATTGTTACATGTAAACACTAAGCAAACAAAATTTCAGAACAATTCCCCGCTTTAAAAATGTTTTCACTTTTTGTGGTGCCAGTGTTGTTACATGGTGTCGAACCAACTCAGTAAATTGCACAGGGGCAGATTGCTCATCTTTCTACCATGGAGCAACTGGTGGATTCAAACTACCTGCCTCTGGGTTGGCAGCACAATTCCTTACCTAATAGGCCACCTGAGCTCCATAATATACTTAATATACATAATATACTGGTAGTACAAAAAAAAAAAAGTTAAGACTTTGGCCTCGCTCAGCTTTTCTGAGATGTTTACTTTGTTAGATCCCATAATTATGTTACAAGCAATTTAGGTGGCTTGCATTTTCCAGCAAAACCATTACATTCCAGAACAGAAGTGATCTGCAAAGTAATCTCAGGTGAGATGTCTCATACTTGGGGAATTCTTAGTCCTAGACATCTCCAAGCAGACTCTCAGTGACCCTCCCTTGGGTTTCCAAGACTATAAACTTTTATGGCAGACTTTTCATCTTCTTTCTTGTAGATTCAAACTACCAACCTTTTGGTTAACAGCTCAACACTATGCCACTAGGGCTTCTTTTTCCAAGTTGGGGTTCTATGGTTCCAGTTGAAAAGGCAGCTTTGAGTTTTTGTTCTAACAATTATTTCAGGCAGCTCTGAGACTTGTGGCTCATGCACACAGCAAATAGAGCAGAATGTCACACAAGAAATAGCATGTGATAAGAACACATGTTCACCTCCCTGTACCACAATCACAAAATCAAAGATACTACCCGCAAAAGCATGTGACACCAGATTCCTGGGAGACTAAAGGAGACTGGCCCATTATTTAATTCAAATGCTGGTCTGCTTGAATTTTGTGGGGAGACCCATCTGATGTATAGTTAGTGACATAAGCAGATAAAATTACTGCTATTAAACCTCCCTAAGTGTGAATACTAACTCTACCTTTCACTGACCTTAGACAAGTTATCTGATTCTTGGAAACTCCTTTGCTCATTAAAAAGAAAATAAAATCCATGGTCATAGAACTGTTGAAAGGATATTAAGATTGTTAAATTTGCTGACTGGAGATGCAATTAAGAGTATTTATTGTTATTCTTTTTACGGGTGTTGTCTGATGCCATGGAGTCAGCTACAATTCACAGTGATGCTAT
The DNA here is from genome assembly GCF_000299155.1 of Elephantulus edwardii. Taxonomy (NCBI): domain Eukaryota; kingdom Metazoa; phylum Chordata; class Mammalia; order Macroscelidea; family Macroscelididae; genus Elephantulus; species Elephantulus edwardii. The sequence continues at coordinate 2,678,774 of NW_006400029.1, read as the reverse complement.
GAGTTGTAATCTAGGGTCAGAACTCTGTCCTAGTCCGCACCATTTTCACAATCTCCACCATGCTCAAGCCCATCATTATAATCACCCCGTCAAGGCATCTTTTTGAGGGTCTTCCTCTTTTTCTCTGATCCTCCACCTTTCCTTTCAAGGCCCCTCCTGACAACACACCCAAAATACATGAGAAAAAGCTTTGCCATCTTGCCTCTGAGGAGTATCCTGGCTGGACTTCCTCTAAGACAGACTTGTTTGTTCCTTTGGCAACACACAGGATATTCAATACTCTTAACACCATAAATCAAAGGCATGGACTCTTCTTCTATCATCCTTAATCAATGTCCAGTTTTCACTTGCACAGGAAGCATGTTGGCGGTCAGTCAGGAGTCAGTTCTGGCTGACAGCACATAACAATTAAAACTTATAAAATGTAACCCCCCCAAATAGGGTGGGCGGGGAGAAAAGTGCAACAATGAATGAATGGAATTCCAAAATCTCTGTAGATGTTCATTGAA
>NW_006400029.1:2647220-2677256 GCF_000299155.1 Elephantulus edwardii | reverse complement strand
GCCAGCATTTGTTGCTTGCTGTTCTGTTAAATTTTGCTATTCTGACTGGGGTGAGAAGGTATCTCATAGTTGTCTTGATCTGTATCTCTCTTAGAGCTAGGGATTCTGAACATTTCTTCATGTGCTTGTTGGCCACCTGAATGTCTTCTTTGGTGAAGTGTCTGTTCATATCCTGTGCCCATTTTTCAATTGGATTGTTTACCTTTATCTTGTTTTGGTGTTCAAGTATTTTATAAATTCTAGATAAAAGTCCCTTATCTGACATGTCATTACCAAATACTTTTTCCCAGTTTGTGGCTTCCCTTTTTGGTTTCTGTGAATATTTATGGGAGGAGATTGCCTATCTTTCTCCCATAGAACTAACTGCTGGTAGATTATAACTGGAAACCTTTAGATTAGCAGCCTGTTAGCAGCCTGATATGTTAAGGACTAAGCCCCCAGGAGTCCTTATATAATGGAATAACATGCAGTTATTAAGCAAGATGAAAATATTTTCTCTGCATGGCAACATGTACTTAAGTTATAAATATACACAATAAAAAGCTCTCAGGATATTTTAAAAGGCAAATTTACATACACACATGCACACACATACGAAAATACCTAAAAGAGTTGATTTGGTTGTCATTATCTCTGAATAAAGATAATAATACAAGTATCTTTGAAACTTTGTGGGAATGTTTCTTACATGTACATATTTTCCATGATAAAACCCCATTATATAGCAAAATATTATTTTAAAGGGGCAATAAGGTTTTTAAAAATCCCATCTTTTTGTTAAAGAGACACGTACAAAACTAATGTAAAAATAATATTGGGCAGAGTAAATACTTGATTGGGAAAAAAAAGGAATGATTATTTTGGAGACAGAGGAAAGCTTGTAGAGGTAGGTAGCTCTTAAGCTGAGCCATAAAGAATGGGTAGCAATTACAGAAATAGTGGTGGCATTTTGGGCTAAGAAGCCAGGAAAAATGGTCACATAGGAAATGAAGAAGAAAGATGAATGAATGAATGAATGAATGAATGAACAGTGAAGGAACCACTAGCCACAGGCTAGCTTTGTATCTGGGAGGAAATGGAGGAAGACCTAAGGTCTGAATTCAACTTTGCTAATTATCTATTTGAAACTTCAGTGTTCCTCCAACCTCTTTCCCCAACCAAGATTATAACCACTAAGTTCACTCTTTGGCGAACCCCTTGACCCTCTTCCCCACTTTAGGCTCAATCTGCCAACACATCCAGGGCCTGGGAAAACACAGAGACATTCTCTGTAGCTCTGCAAGGCTTGATGACCCAACATTCACCTCGTTTTACACAACCCATCCCAGGAGGTTTGACTGAGTACAACATGGGGGAGAAAGAAAGAGCATTGAGTTTCAAGTTCCTTCAGACCTGATTCTTCTCAGTACCTGGAACTGAAAAGGCTCCTTCACCCCCATTCCAGCATTCCCAGTTTGTGGGTCACAAACTGGCAAAGGAAAGTAGAGTAAAAACCAGAGGTGGGGAGCTCTGAAAAGTGGAACTCAACACTTTGGTTCTGTAATAGCATAATGAGGAGAAAACAAGCCACTCAACTGTCTCCTTCTTTGGCTGTTACCAGCTGAAAATCAGAGTCAGGAGCTGCCCAGATTCCATCAAGCTTCTCCCAAGATGATGCAACAGCTTGAGACTGACTATGAGCTCATGGCTGACCAGGTAGGGCAGGGAATTTTTCCGCTAAATTACTTGAAGTATGGGCTGGGGGTTGAGAAGACCAGAGAGAAATGTTTGTGCTAAGTCTGTGAATGAGCATCTCTCCAAAAAGAATAGAAAGGCTGAGGCAGCTGAATGCCGGAGATCAGCAGAGCCAGAGCAGCTGGACTTTCCTTGGTCAGCAGGGAAACAGTTGTCTCATTTCCAGGCTTCGGGGAAGGAAGAGAGAGGCAAAGGTGGCGTCCATGGGGTGAGCCGCAGCCCCCAGTGGCCCTGCAGGAACAAGGCACTGTAAAAACAGGGCGCAGCTGCTGGTCAGCCTTTCTGACCCCAGACTTCACCCTCCTGGATAATGACTCCCCACACTCAATTCTCCCAAAGCCATTCATCACTGGCCCAGACACCAACCATCACTCACTGCTTCAGGCCTGACCAGGACCAAGCACTCTAGCCCAGCTCGGCTGACCCACCTCCAGACTAGGGACATGGGCTCCTTAGAAACCCAGGACATCCTGTTGTCCCTGCCCACCCTGGCATGGGCCTCGGCTTCCAGATAGTTACAGAAAACAGGTGACAGAATTGTGCTTCATTTTGTTGTGTTTTTGTTTTGTTTTTCCAAAACGTGGGCACAGTCCCTTCCCCCACCCTCAGAAAGCAACTCTGACCAGCCATTTGTTCTTCCCTGAGAAATTCCTCCTCCCTGACTTCGGGGAGCTGGCTGGCAAAGCTAGAGTGGAAAATCAGTGAAGCTAATGGTGTTGCAATGCAGAAGTGAGAGCCAAGAACGCAGCCCTGGAGTGGCTTTGCTGTAAGGATCCGGCTTGGTCAAGCAGGACACGTGAGCTCCTCCCTCATGCCGGAGATGTGGGTCCTCCCTGCCCCCATCCAGCACTTGCCAACACAGTCCTCCCAAAGGCACTCTAACACCCCTCTCTGGGGAGAAGGATCTGGGCCAGGGCAGATCCTCTGAGGAAACCTGGTAGTCAAGCCTCCTCTAGACTTCTTCCGGCCTAAATTCTCCATTCTTGTACTCAAATGGGTCATTCAACATCACTTCCTGTTACAGGTAATTCCATTCATCTTGGGCAAAGGATGAAGACATTCCTCTTACCAGCCAGTGTGAATAAGAAGCAAACAGTTCTTTAAGAGTGGAGATTATGCCAGTAGGAAGTGGAGCTCTCCAGTCCAGGTTCCAGGTCCTCAGACCCTCAGGCCATGCTAACCAGAGCAGAGAGGAGGCTCAGAGTACATGGGAGACTGCTCGTGGGCCATTCTCCTGCATAGCATTTGAGGTTACACCAATGCCAGACTGAAATACATAGCCCTTTGGCCTCAAGAAAGACAGCCCTAATAGCACAATGGTTAAGCCTCCAGCTACTAAACAAGAAAGGTCTGCTGTTTGAATCCACCAGTTGCTCAGAGGGAGGAAGACTTAGCAGCCTTGGAAATCCTGTACTGCAGGTCTGCTTTCTCTTACAGGGTCAGCTGAAGTCACAACGGAATCAAGGGCAATGGAGTTTGGAGTGAAATGACTACAAGATTGTCTAAGACTAAGGGTTGCTTGTGACAGCCGAGACCTTTAAACATTGCAGCAATGTCTCTGGGTCCCAGCAGTGGCTTCTCCCCTGTGGGTGCAGGTTTTCACAGAACACAAAGACAAAGCCCTGCTTTGTGGTGGTGCACAGAGTCCAGGGGGCTTGCAGCCAGAAATGGAAACGTGCAGCTTTTCCATTAAGTGTAACCTCTCCCCACTTCAACCAGCCACCAGACTCCTTCAAATCTGGGTGGGTGGGAGGAGCTGTAAAACCCCAGCCCATTAAACCGTTTATTAGTTGCAGGTTTCTGAGAGTGCAGGCAAGTATTTTGAAACTGCAAGTCTCACACAGTATCCTTTGTACAGTAGAGCTAGGGTGTTCAGTGTACAATACAGCTGAAAAGAGGCCAATCTCCATTCTCAACTGCAAGGAAAAAAAGTGGCCCTGAAAACAGTTTTGAATTCACATACCTGCCATTCCTTGAGTCTTCCTCTAAAAGAGAGAAAATACAGAAAAACAAGTCCCTGAGCTCAACATTTCTTTCAAGCTAGCGCTTATCTTTTTTAAAGAGGCCTTCTACTCCTTGGGCCCTGATCCTACTTACTTTTATCTACATAACCCTCCTCCCTCCAAGGCTGATATGAAACAAGCTTCCACTCAGTTAAGATCCTAAACTAAAGAGGGAGAAAGAGAGGGAGGCTGGCTTTCTTGGAACTCTTATTAAATAAACTTTCCAGCGACAGCCAGAAACTCCAAGCCCTCCCCAGTCCCTCAGGAGCATTTGCAAACTGCTAGCACTGCATTAAAACTGGGGGAGGGGCTTCCAACACTAAAGTCTTTCTAAAAGGGAAAAGTCTCCGTTTGAGCACGGTTTTGTGTTGCTTTCTTTAAACTTTCTAATAAAACCTTTCTATATAAACTATAATCTATTTTTTAAGAACAGTAGTGATATTATTTAATAATCAGTAGGACAAAGGCCATACAATACTTTTTATTTTATTTTTTTATTATACTAGTTTATTTACAAACTTCAAATACATTGTTTTTCACACCAGAGTCTTCCAATTTCCCTTGCTCCCCATCCATCAAACTGTACAACCCCATGATTAATCCATTCCCCGTCCCACACATGCTTATCCCTTGGCTTCCCCCCACTCCCTCCCTTGGATCCTCATACTTATTCTACAATAATGGTTTTATACAATATTTGTCCTTGTGGGACTGAGTTAGGTCACTCAGCATAATGCTCTCCAGTCCCTCCCAAGCTAGGTAATAATTTATAAAGTCATTGTTCCTGCATGCTGCATACTCCATTGTATGAATGTACCATAATTTCTCAATCCATTCGACTGTGGTTGGACATTTGGGCTGTTTCCATGTTCTTGTGATGGTGAATAACGGTACTATGAACAGCGGTGTACAAGTCTCTATTTGAGCCTCAGTTCTCATTTTCTCAGGGTATATTCCAAGCAGTGGAATAGCTGGGTCATACGGAATTTCAATCTTCAGCTTTTTAAGGCAATGTCAAACTGCCTTCCAGAATGGTAGAACAACAATATTTTATATTGTTTTTAAATCTTACATTTTATCAGTACTACGTGCCATTCATCATCTATTTATTTTATAGAGAAGTTCAGAGAAGTCAAGGAACTGTCTAAAGAGCCAACAGTCAATAAAAAGTAGTAGTTGTTATTGTGTTGTGCTGTGGAGTCAGAATCAACTCATAGCTCACCCTTCAGTAGGCTTATAGAAGCAGTCAACTGCACAGAGGAGATTGTTCATCCTCTTGCTGAGAAGTTGGTGGGTTTGAACCATGTGCCTATGGGCTGGCAGTGCAAGGAAGTCAAAGGAAAAGATGTCTGTGAAAAGACTTCTTGTGTGTGAAGGTTCAGATCCATTTTATTCATAAAATCCAAAACTGTTACAGTCTGAATAGCCACCATCAGGTATAAGGACACACAAACTGAGATAAATTAACAAAACAGAACACTACTTAGTAATGTGAGGCAATAGACAACTGACACATGCATCAACACAGGTGAACTGCAAAAGAGAATATTCTGGATAACTGTAATGATGTGAAATTCTAGAGTACTAGTGCAAACTCCAGATTCTTACAGTGATCTCAAGTAGGTCAGGGGCTGACAGAAAGTACATCAGTGGTTGCCTGGGTCAAAAAGGAGGGAGAATAAGGGGAGCTCAGGTGACCTAGTGGCAAAAAACTGCACTGCAATCCCAGAGGTGGTTGTTGTTGTTGTTGTTGTTGTTATATGCCGTCGAGTCGCCTGCGACTCATAGTGACCCTATGTACAACAGCCCCAAACTCCGCTCTGTCCTGTGCCAATCGCACTGTCTCTGACACGCCCATCCCAATTATCCCAGTCACTGAATCAATCCACCTCGAATTCACCAGATGCTCTGCTGAAGAAGGAGGGGCAATCTCTTCCTTTACTAGTCAGATCCGATTTGACGGTACGCACACACAAATAATAAATTTTTTTTTTTAAAAGGAGGGAGAATAACTGCAAAAGGGCATGAAAGTTTGGAGTTGGTCAAAATGTCAAAATGTATCTCAGGGTGGGACTATCAAAAGATATCAGATTGTACAGAGGGATACAGAGACATTTTGAGTTGGAGTCCTTCTCACCACAGTAAGTGAGGATCACAATAAAGGTAGTCAAACTAATTTTTTGTGTTTCCAAGTTCTGGTGGCAATAAGCTGTGCTGCAATCCTGAAGGCATGTGATTCGAACCTACCAGCTGCTCCAAAGAGAAGGAGGGCAGTCTCCTCCCATGTGATTAATCGCTCCTGAAAACCCATCAGAGGATGAGCTATGAGTTGGTTCTGACTCAACGGTACATAACAACAAGAAGGATGTATGAAAGCTGCATTTACACAACTATACTGTGAACTGTTAAGGGAGCTCTGGTGGCCTGGTGTAAAAAGTTGTGCTGTCAACCCTAAGGTTCTTGGTTTGAAGCTATCAGCTGCTTTGTGGAAGAATGATGGGCAGTCACTTCCTGTGAAATGTAAAACCTCTGAAAACTTGCTGAAGGGTCAGTTATGAGTTAGTTGTTGGTTCTACCTTAATGGTATACAACAATATGATCTATTAGGTATGCAATAGCATAATGAAGATGTTAAAATATTGCAAGAACTACCAAAACAGGATACACAGGCATTAGGTAAAAAACATGCTATGGAAAAAAACGGTGCCACAGACGGTGCCACAGACGGTGCCGCAGATTTGCTAGACACACAGTGTGGCCAAAAAGTTTCAAACTGTGAGAAAAACAAAGTATCCATAAAGTGAAATGTAACAAGTTAAGTCTGAACTTAAGTTGATACATTTTATATAAGTTACAAGCTTAAATTGCTTGGAAAAAACCAAATCAAGGTAGTCTAGATAGATACACAACCAATTCACACCTTCTTTCTTATGCATGAAGTCTGTACCTGTTCTCATCATGACTTTCAGCTCCCTGCTCCACCTTCCACCCAAGGGTCACTGTCTTTGTCTTCCTTTTTCAATCTGTTATCCAAAACCAGTAACTTAAACCACCTCCCTCTTTCTCCCTACAATGCCCTTAAATATGCTCACCAGTCAGGAACATCCCTTTCCTCTTTGCAAGTGCCCACCCCAAAACTGAGGTATCTATATTGTTCCCTCTTCTCTTCTTTACACTTGACTTGCTCTACAAAAGATTTTGGTGGAGAAAGTGATTTGGTTTTTTGAAAGGCAACTAGGGCTCATCATAAACTCATATACTCTGCTCGCAACCATCCATCCAGCTGATGATCCAAACCTCCCTAGCCTGACTCATTCCCTTTACTCTTATCTTTTTCTCTAGAGTCATTCAGTGTTGACATGTAAGTTATTTTAATCTACACAGTCTATTCCTAGAATGTCTCTAGTATTTTCCCCCCTTCCCTTTCCTCTTGGCTTCTAATCTAGTTCATAGCCTCACTTCCTCTGGCTAGATGTTAAAAATAATCTTCTAATTTATGTTTTTGGAAACAGAGGTAGTGGTAGTAGTAACAACTATTTACACTGTACTTATAAATGCTTTATTGTCTTATCTCGTTTAATACTTTATTACTGTTCCCATTTTCTAGATCGCTGCTCACTGTATTTCAGTAAACTAAACAAGAAGTGGCAGCAGGCCAGGATTCACACACAGGTGCATCTGATTCCTTCCTCTCGTCCACTCAAATCCAGTTGCCAAGTTAATTTTCTAAAAGATAGACTGTTTCAAATGGTTTCTCACCATTTACCCATTTAAGTCATGGAAGAAAGATACACAGTCTGGTTCCATCAAGATTACAACCTTGGAAACCCCAGGTGACAGCTCTAGGGGTCACTCAGGAATAGACAGCAATGGGAGGGGTGAGAGTGACAGAGATCCATTTAACTATAGTTTTCTTAGCAAGGCATTAAGGATTTTCATGCTAACCCAATGCAATTTTTCCACATCATTTTACATGATTACAGGCAGTCACTGGGTTAGAAGTATTTGATTTCTATACAACCTGTATGTCTTAAGCTAGGTTCTCAAGAGGATAAAATCACTGGAAGATACCTTTCTACCAGGGTACACTTGATTTAAGACATGATCCGAGAGTTGGACAATGAATAAGGACGGCAGAAGAAGAATCAATGCCTTTGAGCTGTGGTGCTGGAGATGGGTACTGATTATCTCATGGACTGCCAAAAGAACAAACAGATATGTCTTAGTGAAGGTGTGACCAGGGTGCTTCTTAATGGCAAGGATGACAAAGCTGCATCTTACATACTCTGGACGTGCTGTATGTGAAGCTATTCCATGGAAAGGGACTACATGCTTGGAAAGTTGTAAGGTCAGCGGAAGAGAGGAAAATCCTCAGCACGATGGATTAATACAGTGACTGAAGCAATGCGCTTAAGTGGGGATGATAAGGATGGTACAGGATAGGACAAGGTTCAGCTCTGTTGCTATGATCTGGGGTTGCTGTGAGTCATACTCAATTTGATGGCACTTAACAACAACAATCCACTAGGCCACCATCTCCCCTTAGGAAGCTTTGTTGGCCTACTGAGTGGTAAGGAGTTGTGCTTCCAATCTAAAGGCACCTAAAAAACAACAATCACTCTTATCTATCGAACAAAACATCTATCTAAAACAAGTTCACAAGAACCAAAACATGACCTGGAGTTTATCCCAACTAAATTTAAAAGCCATCTAATGAATAGATTTGATCCACTGAACACTAATCACCAAAGACCAGATGAATTGTGGGATGACATCAAGGACTTTATCCACAGGGATAAGTGAAGTCATTACAAAGAGAGGAAAGAAAGAAAGGCCCAAAATGGATGCCAGAAGTCAAAACAAAGGGAGGAATTGCTAAAGTAGAGGGAGCTGAACAGATTTCAAAGGGCAGTTTTGAGAAGTCAAAGTTTTATAACAAAACACACCATGAGCTAGACTAATAAAACCCAAAGGGAAGAACACATTTGGCATTTCTTAGGCAGAAAGAACTAAAGGGGGGGAAAAAAACCAAACCAACAGACTCACACCTTGAGTTGCAACTTAAAGATTCTATGAGCATCTACAACAATGAATGAATGGAAATCCAAAGCCTCTGTAAATTTTCACTGAAATTAATAATAAATTTAAATTTAAAAAAATGAATTAAGTTAGAGTAAGGATGGCAATGGAACCACCTTACCTCTGTAACTTGATTTGTGCCACTATTAGAACCTCTACTCAGAATATTATTGCTTTTCAATTTTTGACTCATGCACTTTTAAGTTGTTAAATTTGTATCTTCTAGGCTGCAACACTTCCATTATACATCTTCAAGGATATGAACATGTACGGCCAAGCACAATCAATAAGAGTGCATCTAAATTCCAAAATCAATCTCCATAATAGTCTATGTGTTTCCTACTGCCAAGGGGGCCCTTTAGAGTAGTGAGAGAAGACATTCACCCTGAAACCCACAGTGTCCCTTTTCAGTAGGAAGTAGCTAAGAGAATATGCCATCCCCTTTTCCTTATGAATCAGGGTGAAGTCTCTCTCAGGGAGGAGTGACAGGGAATGGCAAGGGACACACTGACAAAGGAGATTAATCAGAACTGGCTTTGACAAGCACTGTGGCAATTGGACAATTAAAACAGACATTGGGGGGGAGAAGAACGAACTGGGGAGGAGGGTGGAGAAAACAGTGCAACAATGAATGAATGAAAACCCAAAATCTCTGTAAATGTTCATTAAAACTAATAAAATTTAATAATAAAAAAAGATTCTATGAGCAAAAATACTGAATATTCAATGTGGGAAGCATGAAAAGAAGATAGAATACTTAGAGTCACTATACAGTCACACTAAGGTTTGATTGATCTAGGTCACCGTCTTTGCAAATATGTGCAAATCAGAGAGCTGGACAATGACTAAGGATGATAGAAGAATCATCAATGCCTTGGAGCTGTGATGCTGGAGGAGTCTTTAACATACCATAGACCACCAAGACAAACAGGTCTGTCTTGGAGAAGGTGAAACCAAGTTTCTCCTTGAAGGTGTTTTGAAGGTCTGTCTCACATACTTTGGGTACATGGCCAGGAGGGACCAGTCACTGGAGAAGGACATCATGATTGGAAGGGTAGTGGGACAGTGCAGGAGAGGAAGATCTCAGATGAGATAGATTGGTACAATAACTGGAGTAACGGGTAGGCATGTCAGAATCAGAGAGACTGGCTCAGGACAGGGCAGGCATCAGAGCTGCTATACATAGGATCTCTATGAGTCACAGGTGACTCAATGGCACATAACAGCAACAACAACATAGTAAAAAAAGAGGGAGAAGGATGGGCAATCTCTTCTTGTGAGACTAAATGCCTCTGAAAACCTCCCAGAGGGTCAGCTATCGGTTGATTCTGACTTGATGGTACACAACAACAACAATATTAAAAAGAACTAGTTGACACTGAACCATATCATGAAGTACCATATAATCAAGAATAAATACTAATGAAGGAAGAAGGATAAGCAGTGCTGGAGGCATTGGCAAAATAGCAAAATAGAAGATGTCAGGAATTTATAGAACACTAATTGAAGTGTTTCAACAAACAGATGCAGCCCTGGATGTGCTCATAGCCTATGCCATAAAATTTGGAAAACAGCAATCTGGTGAACTGACTGGAAGAGGAACATATTCCTATTAAAAAAAAAAGTGATCCAACAGAATGTAGATAATATAACATCATTAATACCACATATAAGTAAAATATTAGTAAAAATTATTTTTAAATGGCTGGAATAGTACATTGACAGGGAACTACCTGAAATTCAAGCTGGATTCAGAAGAGGCCAGGGATATAAGGGATATCACTGCTGATCTCAGATGATCTTGCTAAAAACAGAAACAACTAGGAAAATGTTTGTGTTTACTGGCTATACGAAGACATCTGATTGTGTGGTTCATAACAAATTATGGCTAATACTGAGAAGAATGCTGTTGTTGTTAAGTGCCATCGAGTCACTCTCAACTCATAGCGACGCTATGTACAAGAGCTCTAAACGCCGATCTATCCTGTGTCAACCTTGCCGTCTCAAATGCACTCATTCCCACCACTCCAATCACTGAATCAATCCATCTCATCGAAGGTCTTCCTCTCCTGAGCTGCCCCTCCACTCTGCCAAACATGATGTATGTCCCTCTCCAAGGGTAGAAGAATAGGAATCCCAAAACACTTGATTGTCCTCATGTGAAACCTATACACAGACCAAGCAGCTGTCAAAACAGAATAAAGGAACACTACATAGTTTCAAATAAAGAAAGATGTGTGTAAGCGTTGTATCCTTTTATTTAATCACTCTATGCTGAGAAAATCTTTTGAGGAGCTAGACTATATAAGAATATAGCATCAGAATTAGTGAAATACTCATCAACAATCTGCGTTATGCAGATGACACAATCTTGCAGGCACAAAGCGAAGACAGACTCGAAGTACTTGCTCAAGTTAATAGACATTATTGGTCATCCAGTAGCCCATGAATCAGCATATAATAAAATCAGTATACAATCACATATCTAGCTAGATTTCTAGCAAAGTGAATAGCCAGGTGCACAGCTCAGAGTTCTGCCTGCTGGAAAACATTTCCCTTCACACCTGTTCTTCAGGAAGCCCCAGAAAGAGGCTGTGGTGGTGTCTCTGTCCACATTTTTTAAAATTGTTATTAATTTTAATGAGGTTTTACAGAGACTTAGGGTTTTGAATGGTGCTTACATATTGTACAGAATCATCTCTGAACCAGCCACGAGTTTTCTGTTTCAGTCAAACAACCACAAGGAACCCCTATCCCTGGCCTATGAAGCCGTAACTACAAACTGGGAGACAGAAGGTAATGTGACACGTGTGGAAACTATGGACAATTGAGCCACATCCTCCCGTGACTGCCTTGTCCCTTCCCTCATGTTCTGCTTGAGCACTTCCATCCTGCTTCATAATGGTGTGCTGCAGTGCACGTCCTGCTTTAAGACTCTGTGGGTCGCACACACCCAGTTCATGCTGAATAGCTCAGGCTGCACAAGAGCTTGCTAGTCTGTAGTTAAACGCTCACTCTACACTAAAGTCCAGTAATAGCTGTTTCTCAGGATCACTAGCTGTATTGGGTAGCAGACCCAATACAGCATCTCCATCTGCCACTGCCACTTCAGGCACTGGAGGATTAGCCAGATTCTATGTTCAAGTGGCAGAGTAGCTTGTGCTGCAGCCTTGACCTGCTGCAGAACCTTTTGTCATTAGCAACCTTCAAAGTTAAGTGATAGGCCAGAGTAGCATTCCTCAAAAAGGTTAGAAATAAACAGCAAACCCACCGCTGTTAAGTGGATTCTGACTCAAGGATCACCTGCAATGTGTTTCCAATGCTGTGAACATTTAATGGGGATAGAATGCTGTGTACCTTCTCACGAGGTAGCTGGCATATTTGAATGACTGACCTTTCCGTTAGCAGCCCAACATGTCAATGAATACGCCACACCAAACCCAAATCCACTGCCATGAAGTTGATTCAGATCCACGGAAACCCTGCATTGGGTTTTCAGGGCCGTAAATCTCTATGGGCGGAGACTGCCCATCTTTCTCCCACCTAGTAGCAAATGGATTCAAATCACTGACCTACAGGTTGGCTATGCAACATACACCACCAGAATGCCTTTGGAAGATATGCTGCCTCCAAAATTTAAAGAGGCGACAAGAATATAGAGCCCTTGATACATCTCCTGTATTAAGTTTCATCAGCATACGTCATCAATGTAATGAACCAGTGTGATGTCTGAAAGGGAAAAAGCAGTCAAGGTGCGGTGATGTGGACAGGTGAGAAAGCTTTGAGGTAGGGCAGTAAAAGTGTATTCCTAACTTTTCCAACTGAAGGCAAACTTCTGATGATTCTTTGAAATTGGAATGAAGAAAAAAGGCAATGACTAGGACAACCCTGCTTGCTGAAACTGAGAACCTGAAGCACTTGCTGCAGAAGGTCAAGAACTGCAGCATACAGTATGGATTGAAGCTCAACATCAAGGCAACAAAGGTTCTCACCACTGGGCCAACTGGCAGAAACAGAATGGATGGTGAAGAGATTGAGATTGTTAACAGTTTTGTTGGCTTGGCTCCACAGTCAACACTCTTGGTAACAGCAGCCACGAAATCAAGAGATAAATTGCATTGGGAATGTCAGCTGTCAGGGACCTCTCCAGAGTACTGAAGAGCAACAACATCAGACTGGAGACTAAGGTGTGCCTGATCTGAGCCATAGTCTTAACAATTGCTTGCTATGGGTCAGGGAGCAGGACAATGATTAGGGATGATAGAAAGAGAATTGATGCCTTTGAGCTGTGGTGCTGGAGAAGAGTGTTGAATATACCATGGACTGCTAGGAGAACAAACAGGTTCGTCCTGAAGAGGGTGAAACCAAGCTGCTCCTTAGAGGCAAGGATTTGGAAGCTTTGTCTGACATACTTTGGCCATACTTAGGAGGGTGGAGGGACAACGCAGGAGAGGAAGACCCTCAAAGAGATGGATTGATTCCGTGATGGGGGTAATGAGGGTAGGTGTGTCAGAGACAATAAGGTTGGCACAGGATAGAACAGGGTTTAGGGCTGTTGTACACAGGGTCGCTATGAGTCACAAGCGACTCAACGGCACATAATAACAACAACAAAATGTTCAACTATCCTTTTTTACATACCAAGTAGGTGACTTGAATGGGATGTGGTGGGAAGCACTACCCTTACATCCTTCAAGTCCTCAAGAGAGGTATTTTTTTTTTCTCAAGGGGACCCAATCTCCCCTTCAAGTCAAGGAGCTGTGGTTCTGTAAATTGGCTCAAGTCTGAGAACTGATTGAGGGCTGAAATTCTCTACTTCAGTGATTTAAGTTACAGTGCCATATATTTCACCTAGAATTCTTAAGCTGTACTGTACATCCCAAATACCCATCCCCCTGAAGTAATAAACCCACTGAAACGGAGTCAATTCTGACTCTAGGAATTCTCCATCAAGTTTCTGAGGCTATAAATCTTTATAGGAGGATTCTGCCCATTTTTCTCCCAGGGATATTCAAATCACCAACCTTTTGTTTAGCAGTGCACCTTTCACCAACCTCTTGTTTAGCATGACACCCTCTGCTATCAAAGTTGCTTATGTATAGATCATGTATTTCCCATCTATTTTGTTGGATGTTATGACTAAATAGTGCCATAAATCCACACTAGACTGGTCCCTACCACCATGGGTTTTCCAATCAGTCCCAATGTAGGTAGGTGTCTTCACTCAGTGAGAGCAGTTATAACATTCAAAGCTTTCATAAAATAGCAATTGCAGTAGTTTCAAGGATGCTGGGACCCCTTTGATAAATCTGATCTTCACCTAAAGTTATGCTCTGTAAGCACTTTAAGGATGTGTTTGTGAGTTGAACCTGATGGGGCTACTCTAAAACAACAATTTCCCTAAATGTGTTGATACATTCTTTGATGGTACACCAAGGCAAGTTGGCTGTTTCAAGTTGATTTAGTATTGGCCACTGCTTAGCTCATGCTTCAGTGAAATAAACAGCAAAGCTAACAGATCTTTTTCTAAACTCTCAAACTTAAATACTGAATGAATTGATTAAGTTCTGTATACCATTACCTTACAACCTTAATAATAACCATTCTCACACATATTTCCCGTTTCTGTTTTCACATGTTAAAAAAGTAAACACTTTTTTTTTTTAGTTTAGAGCACTTCTTCTGGGTCATACTAATACTCCCCTTCTTGAAGCTCATTAGGACTTAAGTCTAGCAAAAATGGGTGGTGAGGGTAAGTCCTGGGATGTGCAGCAATAACTTATAAGACATCTGCCTCAGGCAATGATACCCCAGGTAATATCACAGACAAAGGCTCTTTAGTAATAGCTGAGTCAATTTCAACAGAGGAGGGTAGTGGGACAGGGTTTTAATGGGTTACTTAGCAGACAAAATCATCTCTTCAAATGGGAATAAGAGGCTGGTTCTGTTGGCAGGAAAGACTTCAGAAGAGTTAGGCATTCAGTGTTCCTCATACGTCCTCATCCAAAGTTTCAGGATTCCATTTAGTCCCTAATCAACGCTTTCGCTTTTAACTTCAGACAGCATTTCAGGTTACAAACTCAACCCCCATTGTAATTCTGCCACTCTATGATTAGACTCTGAGTTTGGCTTTGGCAATATCTGCTCTATTACTAAAAAGAATAATGCTTTCTTTCAGGGCAGAAATGGCAACTTTCAGGTCCTATATGCATCACCTGAGTTATAATACCTCTAAAGCTCTGAGCTCATCCCTTTTTCCTCTGGTGGCACATTCTGCAGGGAGTTGTGCAGCTGACTTACAAATGATGCCACTCTTGTAGTACGAATTTACCAGTCGCTCCTCAGGATAAAGATGAGCAATCTTCTCCCATATGATTCGCAGCCTCAGAAAGCCTGCTGGAGGCTGCAGGGGATACTGTGAATGTCCCCCCACAATGGCTAATTCTGAGCTAAACTAAGTTAGAGCTGAATTGAGCTGAGATGAACTATCTCTGTTTTCCATTAACTACTTTAACATGTATTTTTGCTTTCTTGCGGCTTTGAGGTTGGCAGCTTGGGAGGCTTACGGTTTAAGGCCGCTCCATGTTCCTTCCTCACATGGTCATATGGCTTGGTTATCACCTAACTAGTGCAAGCCTGAGAACATACACTCCAGCCCTGTATGACCACTCTTTTTACTGGGCGCCACTGCGGACCCAAAGGGCTCTGGGTCCCGTGCTGTCCACATCTCATGTATGTTAAATTCTCCCAGAGCAATAAATCAATGTCTTTCAGCTTGACTTCTGGTCAGTTTTCTGTTATTTCTGCAAACACTTATCCTCCTTGTTCCTCCTAGAAAAACTTTTCCTCATGGGTTTTAACCCCAACAAGGGTCAGCTACCTCTTCTCACTGGATGCAGAGTCATCAGTACCTTTAAAACCAGTAAGACTTAAGAACCAATTCTGAAAACTCACCCTTAGGATTCTGTTCTTCTAGACTTATTCTTGGTACCAACTACGTTATACTGTTCTCTAGAAGAGGAAAACTAGTGAGGGATTTATATATATAATATTCTCCTCTCGTCCAAAGAGGATACGTTCCAAGGCCCACAAGTGCCTGAAACCACGGATAATACTGAAGGCTGTATAATCATATTCTACCCTGTACATACATTACTTATAATAAACTTAAGAGATGAACAACAATAACTAACAGGTATGTAGCATGTATAGCATAGATACACTGGCAAAGAGATGGTTTACGTAGAAGGCGGGACAGAGCAGGATAGCATATGATTTTATCATGGTATTCATTTAACATTTCTGGCCTGAGGTTGCCTGGCTGTTGTGGATGTTGGTATGTCTATATGTCTATAGTTCAGGTGTCAGGCTGCTGGCTCATGGGGCTGTGAAAGCTGAAAGTCCCAAACTCTGCAGATGAGACAGCAGGCTACTGGGTCAACATCCCAAGAAGCAAAAGGTCGAAGATGAGAAGTCAAATGCAACATCAAGAGCTGAGGAGCCGCCTTGTCACAACATCCATATATATACAGGATGCAGGTCACACTTCCAAGGAAATGCCCTTTACAACTGATCAGCTGCTAAAACAAAGGATGATTACTACCACCTTCACATGATCTAGCTAAGCTGACACATACCTTGACCATCACTCCAAAGTTACCAACCTCTGTAAAGCTGACGAGAATAAAAATTTGAGATGTGTACAATAGCTCATAAACAGGTACTACTTTGCGATACAGCTCAAAGTACTGTCATTAATACTATAATGCTATGTTAGTTTTTTTTTAGTGTATTTAGAGGTTGGTCTTTAAAATTTTTTAATGCATAGAAAGACATACTATGTACTACATATGAAGATAACTATTTGACATTAAATACATGTGACAACTAACTTTTGAGTTATATATAATCCAACTTAAAGACAGAATTATGAACAAATTGTGACTCACATAGAAATTTAACTTCAAGACAGATTTAGGAACAGAAATCATTCTTAATCTGGGGACTGCTTGTACTCACGAGGCAAACTTTTCCACACACTTTCTACACCATGCCTTGGTACCCTTGCTTGGTTTATTCCGCCTGAAATATCCTTTATTTCCTTTCCAAAGTGCTTCTCAGCCTTCAAGACCTACATTCCTGCTCCTCACTATGTTTTGTTATAACTCTTAAAATGTGGTTTAAACACAGGCTACTTTTACTTATGTTTGTGCTTGTCTTTCTCCTACCTGATTATAAGCTCCCTGTGGGTAGAAATGGTCTCTCCAAGTTTTAAGCACACAGTATGTTCTAATTCAGGTCTTAACCTTATTCAATTAATGAATGGAACATTAATCTGCTTACTCCACATTCTGTGTCTTCCTTCTAGAAAGTCTCACACATCTTTTTCTTCCTATCATTATAAAATGGGACACATCTTCTCACTTATCATTCATCTTTTTTTTTTATTTTTTACACCATATTCTTTCCATTTAATCTTTTCCCCATTCATTCATTGTTGCACATTTTCCTCCCTGCCCACCCCTCCCCCAGTTTGTTTTTCTCTTTGAAAAGAAAAAGAAAATCTTTTCATTGTTATACACCCCCCAAGTCCACAGTCCACTTTACTATGCATTTCTTTTTCCTGTAATCGTATCAGGAAAAAAAATACTTTATCCTATATTTCTTCTAAACAGTTCTCTCCCTCATCTGTTTCAATGCAGTGTGCATTATTTATCCACTCTTTTCTTAGGTTCCCTCCAACCCCATTATCAGTGTTGTTTTACAACAGTGGTACTACATCATTTATCATTAAATAAGGTTCTGACATACTAGCTCTCTAGAACCCTCAAAAAGTCATATGTAATATCCATGAGATAATTTCATAACCCCAGCAAATTCCATGAGGACAAATCCTTCCTATTACTAATCATCTCTCTGAATGTTCAACTTTAGCTCCCAAACCTAAAAATGCTGCCTGTTTTCAGTTTCCTAGGGCTATTACCAACAGAACACTTTCAAAGCCAACCACTCAGCAAGCCTCTAAATGCAGCCCATGACACATGGTCAAGACGAGTAAAATGGCAGGAATCTAGCTGACTGATATTCAATTTACATGTGAGTCTTTGGAACCCTTTTCCAGAAGGCAGAGGTACGCATCAGGCCTCATATCCTACAATGTCCCCTGTATTCTGGGCCAAGTTCTAAACTGGAATTCATGTCACTCACTCTTCATTCCACTTCCCAGCTTCATTTTATCACCTAGGTTAGGGCATCAGTTCTAGGGTCCAACCCGAAGTTGTCTTCTCAGGAAAGCTTAAAACCTACTGAGCCTGCCAGCTCTGGCAAATGCCTGCTACAAGACTTCATGAATTAACTCAATCTTGGATGAATGTGCTTATAGCTGTAACTAGACCCTAGCTATCTTAGGTATCATAGGAGTCTCTCCAAGAGGAAAGAAGCTCTTCTCTTCCTGGAGGGGAGCTCTGTAATGTCTGACCACCTCTGTCCCGCTTGCCCTGTTCTGGAGACCCCACCTGGGCTGGCCCTCAGCCCAAGTCTTACCTTGTTCAGGCAAAGTTGGGGCCGGCCTGGCAGTGCAGAGTGTGGCTGTGACCAGCACAGCCCAGAAGAGGAGGCACTTCCAGCTCCACATCCCAGTTCTGCAGTTAGAGGTTGGTGACAAGGCTCCACATCTCCATGGGGGCTCCACCTTTGGTTTGCTCCTCCTTTCCAAGCCAACTCTAGGAAAATGAAATAAAAATATTAGGAAGGGTCATTATGGAAGCCCAGAGTGAAGGCTGGAATAGTGGCACGAACTTGGGGGGAGGGCTGCATAATAATAAAAGAGTTTTTCTTTTCAAGGAGAGGAGTGATTTAGGGGGAGGGGTGGGCAGGGAGAAAAGTGCAACAATGAATGACTGGAAATCCCAAGTCTCTGTAAACGTTCATTAAAATTAATAAATAAATTTTTTTAATCCTACCTCACAAGATATGTTGTATTAACTCTTCTGTAAAAAAATAAATAAATTTTTTTAAAAAAAAAAAACAGCCCATGGGGAGGGGGGTGGCGATAAATTAGGAAGGTCTTTGAGGGCAAAGAGGAAAGAGGTAAATAAACTAGATCACATTTCTACCTTGACCAGAAGGTGGCCAAGCCATAATGTACTCCTTAAGGCAGAACGAAATGAACTGGGATCCTGCTCAAATATTCAACCAAAGGTTATAGGTTTAAATAAAACCAACAAACCAACCAGCTTCTGTCAAGCCAATCCCAACTCATGGAGACCCCATATATATCAAAGCAAAACTTCTGTCACAGCAGTCTGAATGTACAATTTTTTGGAGACAGTCTGCCAGGCCTTTTGGTAGACTTGAACCACCAACCTTTCAGTTAGCAGCTGAGTGCAGGAACTCACGCCAAACCCAAACCAAAAGAACTTTCTGAGTCAACTTCCAACTCACAGCCACTCTCTATGAGGTTTCTTAGGCTGCAAATCTTAACAAGAGGAAACGGACTCATCATCTCTCTCCCACAGAGCAGCTAGTGGATTGCTGACCTTCTACACAGTAGCCCAACATGGATCAACCTAGGTCACTAGTTGTTGTGTACCACCAAGTCAGAATCAACCCATTGCTGACCTTCTAGCAGGTTTTCAGAGCTGTAGAGTCAATTTTGACTTGATTTTTGACTCATAGTGATTCCCTACTTGGTTTCTGAAGCTGTAAATCTTTATGGGAGAAAATGGCCTCATCTTTCTCCCATGGAGCTGTGCGCGGATTCAAACTACTGATGTTTCAGTTAGTAATTCAACACACAGCCCACTAAGCTACCAGGGTGTGTTAATTAAACCATGAGGTGCTTTAATGCACTTCCTTAAGGCTAACTCTGAGAAGAATGGGAATCCCAGAACACTTGATTGTGCTAATGAGAAAGCTATACTTGGACCAAAAGGCAATCGTCAGAACAAAGCAAGGAAACATCGCATGGTTCAAAATTGGGAAGGGCGTACGCCATGGATGTGTCCTGTCTCCATACCTTTTAAACCTGTATGCAGAACAGATTATCTGGGAGGCTAGGCTCTATGAGGAGGAATGTAGGGTCAAGATTGGTGGACAATCTATCAACAATCTGGGTTATGCAGATGACACAACCCTGCTTGCTAAAACTGAGGAGGACCTGAAGCACCTGCTACAGAGGATCAAGGACTGCAGCCTCCAATATGGATTGAGGCTCAATGTCAAGAAGACAAAGATTCTCACCACTGGGCCAACTGGCAGCATCAGGATGGATGGTGAAGAGATTGAGATTGTTCACAGCTTTAGTTTGCTTGGCTCCACAGTCAACACTCTCAGCACCAGTAGCCAGGAAATTAAAAGATGTATTGCGACAGGAAAGTCTGCTGTTAGGGACCTCTCCAAAGTACTGAAGAGTAATGGTGTCACTCTGGAGACTAAGGTGCATCTGATACAGGCCCATGGTCTCTGCAATCACTTGATATGCATCAGAGAGTTGGACAACTACTAAGGAGGATAGAAGAAGAATTGATGCCTTTGAGCTGTGGTGCTGGAGAAGAGTATTGAGGGTACCATGGACTGCTAGGAAAACAAACAGATTCATCCTGGAAAGGGTTAATCTGGGTGGCTCCTTGGAGGCAAGGATTCTGAGGCTCTGTCAAACATACATTGGACATGTAAGGAGGGACCGGTCCTTGGAGAAGGACATCATGCTTAGTAGGGTGGAGGGACAGAGCAGGAGGGGAAAACCCTCTATGAAGTGGACTGATTCAGTGACTGGGGTAATTGGGATGGGTGTATCAGAGATGGTGCAACTGGCACAGGACAGAGCAGAGTTTAGGGCTGTTGTACACAGGGTCGCTATGAGTTGCAAGTGACTCAACAGCACATGACAATAATAACAACAACAACAACATGTGCAGGCCCTGCTTAGAAAATCTTTGTGATATTCTCAAGCTGAAAGTGTTACGTGGAAGGAGAACAAGGCATTAAGGAAAGTGAAGGCCCACTGTATACCCAAGTAGTTCTGCCACTTTGTGGGCACCGATTTCACAAAGCATGTTGGGAAGGAATGCGGGAGCCATATTTGCCGATGCTCCCTCAGCAGAAGACTTTATTCAGTCTAGGGGAAACCAATTCCTTTGATGAAAAGAGATAAAGAAATTCAGAAAGAGCTAAGGATCAGGAAATGGGATGCCTTGCTTCTAGTCTAAGTTTAGACTAAAATAGCTGTGACTCAAATATGATGCTGAATTTTTCTGGACCTATGCCATGAAGACGTTGAAACAAATGATCTCTGGGGTTCTTTTTAGTTCTAAAATGGTATGAATCACAAGGATCTCTAGTTCTATCAGCCTCTCTAAGAGATGAACCACAACATCAAAACCACTTCAAAGTGCCACAATGTGACCATAAGGTGGATTTAGACCTCTTCCCTGATGCTCAAGGAGGCAGATGATGTTAGACAGAAAGAAGTAAGTCCAGAAGTGGGGGCATAAGGAGCGCTGCTGAAGAGTCAAGGGCTCTTCCAAGGGCTGACTCAAAGACGGCTCATGTCAGCCCTGGTTAAAGGTCTGGAGTGATAAAATGTAGAACCTCTTGGGGTCTTAAAGGACAGATCACTGCTGCTAAACATCTGCAAAGTGACCCCTCTTTCTGGGTCTTAAAGGACAGATCACTGCTGCTAAACATCTGCAAAGTGACCCCTCTTTCTGGGCACTGTTTGGACTACATGGGAGTGACCATCTCTGTCTTCCAGGTGGCTTTTGTCGTATATGCTCCGCAGAACCATCCGATTTATTCAGAGAATCCACGTCCCCGGAACATGCCCTAATGCGGTGCATCAGCCTTGTCTCCCCCTGAGTGAGGCTGGGCCCCTTGTGAGTGAGTCAGTCCCGGCTGGCAGCAAGCCCCTGGGAATTCTTGGCTCCGTTCACGCGTAGTTGCTAGCAGGAGTGCACAGGCACAACTGCTAGGTCTCTCCCAAGACATACATTTCAAAAAATTATTTCAAATCAAAGAAGAACTTCTCTTTCATGTTTCTAAATTCAAGAAAAAGACTAGGCAAGATAGAACACAACTCACCTTTACCCCATACCTAGTACGAGCCAAGCATGAACCCAACATTATTCAGAACTTTAAAATTTCTTTTAGTCTCCACCTTACACTCATGTGGCATAGGAATAATTGTTTCCCTTTCAGCAAGACAAAAACTAAGAGTCAAAGAGGTTAAATATTCAGTTCAAGGGCATGAAACTCCTAAGTGCTAGGGCTCCCATAGCTAGACTTCTCATTACTCAGGTGTTAAGAGGATATATTTGGGGCAGGACATAAGGAGGGGCCAGGTCCTAGGGAAGAATATCATCCTTGAAAAAGGAAAGAATCATCAAAAGAGAGGAAGACCCTCAACAAGGTGGACTGACACAGTGATTGCAAAAAGGAGCACAACAGAGATTGTGAGGTTCAAGGCAGACTGGACAGGTATCAACGCGAGAGCACCCAACAGGAGGGCAGGAAGGAGGAAAAGAAAAGATTTGGCAAATCTGGCTCTACCGTATTTTTTTCCAGAGGGCATCTCCATACCAGGAAGAAACTAGATAGACAAGAGACAAATGAAGAACTCTTGGAATGAGAATCTCAGTTCTTAGTTCCTTTGATTGAAACAAAGGACCATAGAAGCAGAACTCACATATGCCGCCTAGGATCTAGGACGGGGCAAATGCCACGCCTGGATTAGAAGTGATACTTGATAGAAAAATCAAAACTTACTGCCTTTGAGTTAATTCTGACTCATAGCAACCCTTCATTAGGTTTCTGAGGCTGTAACTCATAATGGGACAGACTGCCCATCCGTTCTTCTCTCAAGTGTCAACAGATATGATAGACGATCTTTGGGGTAACAGTGCATTTCAACTACAGACTTAGCTGCCAAAGCTCCTCAGGCTTCTTGTAGGTCAACCCTAAACCACGTCCCTTCCACCCCACTACATCCTTAAAGTACCTTGAGCAGGCCCATGATCTGGAAAAGAGTTAAATAAACTGGTTATCAGAGTAAAGAATTCCAGAAACTGAGTACCAGAATGTAGTAGGAGATTTTCATATCCAACAGGAGAAGGTGATGTAATCTGTAGATCATTGAACTGAATTTCAAATGTACCAGAGAAGCAGCTTCCACGGCTGACCATTCTGCCCCCTGAAAATGACCACCAACTCCAACCTCATTTAGCTCCATGAGCAACGCATTTCAAACTCATCTGGCATCTTTCCCTCAGCTCATTTTAAATAACAGGAGGTGGGGAAGAGGGAAGGTGAAAACATCTTTCCCAGTGTTATAACCTAATCCTTCAAAGCCTTAAGTTTCACATCCGGAAAACAAAGGATGTTAAGAAAACTCAATCTCCTGGGTTTCCTCCTGCAGGTCCCAACTCCTGGAATAAAAAGGGACACACCTCATTCCACAAACCTGAAGAAAACAGCCACACAAACAGCCATTCCACATACTGTCTGGAACCTTGGAGAGGCTGCCACCTTCTCCTTTACCTTACCTTCTCATTTTACTAATTAATAAATTTTTTAAATCTCTTAGGAACAGTTTCCTTCTTTCACTGTTTGACAGATGTGACCTGTAGCTTCACAGCTGTACACAGCAGCTTCCTCAGAGACCCTGCAACAGGTTCCACCCTCAGTCTCTCTCCAGTATCAGTCACTCGGTCTAGGTACTGAGGTCCTCTCTGGGAAATGGATGGGGTTAACAAGGCATCAGAAGTATTTGCCTATCCAATACTGCAGGTGGTCATGAAAGAATTCCTATGGGCAAGTGTCTGTTCTCTCCAATGTTAAAATGGGGACAGTATCGTGGGACAGAGTAGAGGTGAGGTCATATGAACTCACATCTCTCCTTGATTCTATGACAGTAAGAACTTCTTACCCAAAAAATGATATAAGGAAAATCAGCTAATAAGTTTTGAGCAAGATTTTCTTTCTGTTCACAGAATAAATGAATTATTGACCTTTCCTTTATGAGCCTGTATCCTAGAAAAATCTTTGAACATTTCTGAGCCTCAGTTTCCCATTTGTTGACAGGGGAAAAAATATTTGCCCAGCCTACATGACAGGTAGTTACGAAGATTACATGGACAGTGTGGGGAAAGTACTCTCAAGCAGTAATCAAGTGTTAGGAATTATAAACATCACTTTGGGCCACTCCCTCAGCATTCTCATAAGATTTCGGTAATTGCGGCAGGCGGCCATGTACTTACTACCTTCCAAAGATATTTCTCACTATCCGCCCTCATATCTTCTTCACTAGATGTAGCTTTCCCACTGGTGACCACGAGCCACATGTGAGGGAGCTCTGGAGGTGTGGCTTGTAGGGAGCTGTGTTGTGACCCCGAAGGCCACACCTCACTGGCAGTTCAAATCTACCAGTGGATCAAAGAAAGAAAGGCAGGTAATCTCTGCTCACCTCTCCCCCCTTGCAATGTAAAGTTTTTGGGAATCTAATTGGTTCTGACTCTATGGCAATGAAGGTCTTTTTTAAAAAAACAAACAAACAACAACTATGGGCCACATATGGCTGCTGAAGAGCACTTGTTTTGTGAGGTGCCGAAAAGTGAAGTATGACCCATGGTGACTCTGTGAACACATGTGAACTCTGTCCTATGCTGTGCCATCCTCAGCTTCTCTGACGTAGTCACACCCACTGCTGCCCTGTGTCAAGACATCTTGTACTTCAAGCGTGACTGGTTCAAACTGAGATGTGCTGTTATTGTTAGGTGCCATCGAGTTACCTCTGAGTCATAGTGACTTAAAAGATCTGCACGCTGCCCTAACCTGTGCCATCCTCCTGAACTCTGATACACTTGAGCCCATTGTTTTTTGTTACAGGCATTGTATCAATCCATCTTGTTGGGGGGGGGGGGTGTCTTCCTCTCTTTCTCTGGATCTTATACCTTTCCCAGAATGATGTTCTTTTCCAAGGACTAGCCCCTCTTGCCAACATGCTCAACATATGTGAGACTAAGTTTCACTATCCTTGACTCCAAGTAGCATCCTGGTTCTATTTCCTTTAAGACAGACTTGTTTGTTCTATTGGCGTCCATGGAATATATTCTGTACTCATCTCTAGGACCATAATTCAAAGATGTTGATTCTTTTTCTTTGTCAGTTTTATTCCTTGTATAACATTAAAATGCATGTTTGAAAATGAAAAAGATTATGGGTTGGATCAGGTGCACCTTGGTCTTTAAATGGACATCCTTCCTCTTTAGCACTTTGGAGTGGTCTTTGATAGTAGATTTTCCCAATGCAACATGTTTTTCTATTTCTTAATTCCTGTTATCCTGGGTGCTGATTGTGGATATGAGATGTGCTATCAATGTAATGTGTACAATGAATTTTGAAAACTGACCTAGGTTGGGGTGGGTGGGTAAACAGGGTTCCTTGGTGCCAAAGCTTGGTGGGCTTCCTCAGTGCTGGCACCCAGAGCAGGTCTAAGGGACTAGGGCCGGAGCAGTTTGGCTGGCTTCCTCAGTGCCCAAGTTTTGGATATAGTGGTTTAAACTGAGGAGCCCTGGTGGTGCTTTAAACACCCAATTACTAGCCAAAAAAAATTAGCAATCTGTATCTACCATGCACATTCACAGAAGAAAAATGTGGTGATCTGCTTCTTTAAAGAATTACAGTCTTAGAAAACAATGCTAAGGGGCAGTTCCATGCTGTCCTCCATGGTAGCAAAGAATTGCAATTAAATCATTGGCAGTGGGTTTTGTTTTAATTAAATCAAATATGTTTCAAAATTTAAAAAGTATTAAAAGAGGAATTTTTGGTTGTTTTTTTTTAAACTGAATTTAAAATATGGCTACTAGAAACTTTTAAATAGCATGTGACTCACATTATATTTCTATTGGATAGCACAGCTCCATGTGTCTGCACAAGTGTTTCTTTTTCACTCTTCCTGCCCCTTCAATGGGCAAAGTCTTTCCTATCCTCTGAGCGCCGCCTGAAAAAAGCCACCTCTTCTGGTAACTGTTCTTGTTCCTTATGGCTAGAGGATCTCACGCCTCTGGAATTCCATAACACATTACCAGGCCTCTCATGTGGCACTTATTATTTCATCTTGTTTTAATGTGACTCTCTAATGTCTCTCCCTACAGGATGGCAAACTTTTTGAGATCAGGGTCTGTGCTTGACTAAATTTTGTTAATATATGCAGTATCTAATACGCACACAGGAACCAAACCAAGCCAGCTCCTGGGGAGCTGGTCTGACTCATGACAACCTCATGTTATTTCAGAGTAGAGCTGTGTTCCGCTGCGATTCCAATAGCTGTGATTTTGAGGAAGCAGAATACCAGGCCTTTCTCCTGGGGAGATTCAAATCACTGAACATTTTTGGTGAGGAGCTAAATGCATAACCATTTGCATCATGACTACAAGACACCTGTTTACTGGATGGATGAACAGACAAAAGAAAGGAGAAAACTCTAAAAAGGGGTTGATACAGATTCTCTTCCATAATAGACTGAACACGCCAGAGAAAAAGAATAACCAGCAACCCTTGATTAAAGCAGCTCTGGTGGCCTAGTGGTAAGAAGCTGTGCTACAATCCCAGAGGCATGCAGTTTGAATCCACCAGCTGCTCCGCAAAGGGATGGGCAATCTCCTCCTGTGTGATTACTGCCTCAGAAAACCCGCTGCAGGGTCAGCTATAGATTGGTTCTAGATAATGGTACAAAACAATCACCACCACCACCACCACCACCACTCCCTTGTTAGTTTGTAGACCAAAGAACACTAACAGGGAGATTATCTAGACATCTTTGTTCCTTAGAATTGAAGAGGTAACACCAAAATATCAAGTCCCTCCAGATAGGAAAATGCTATCTTTCTTAATAGAGATGCTCACTGTTGAGAATGTTATGACAAGTATTTAAGAAACATTTGAAAAAGTCATATAGCTCAGCACACAAAATTACAGTTGGCTCCAGAGTTGGAGCTGAGTTTTTGTATTTTGAGTCTCTGTAAAAATGTGTCTACATATCTCAGAGTGAGAGGTCTGTAACAAATTAGTAATAGTAAGTGAAACAATAGCTGCTGTACGATCTGGGAAACACTGCTTGTGGAACTTAACTGATCTCTCTCAGAATTGAGCATAGGGATGAGTGTTATTTACTGGAGAGGAAAACCAAACATGGCTTTTCTAACTGCGTGAGGGAGATGGAGGAATAATGAGGAAAAGAGAATTCTGTTTAAGGTAGATACCTTGGGGGTGGGGGGAAACAAACATCTCGGCCAAAGTCTGTCATTTAATCCTCTTTGGAAACACCAGAATCTTCTCTAAAGCTCTACAACTGGACTCCCATCAGTCTCTGCTGCGTTTGGACCTTTTACAAAGCTCTTGGGAAGACAAATTTCCCAGGAGGAAATTAAACTCATCTCAAGTGATCTGAGGCCTTTTCAGAACTAGACTTTTGAATCAATTCTACTCTATCTCTTTCCCTCCAGCAGCCAACAGGCTCAAACTTTCCAAGGAAGCTCTTCACCTCACTCCCTACCCAACGACCATTTTAATGGGCGTAAGAAGAAGACCTTAGCAAATTGGTTGCTAAAACCACAAGATCCCAATAATAAATCTTCCCCTTAAGAGTTCTGTTTCAGGACAATATGCAAAACACCCAACCCAAAAGGACACTACGCTAGGCAAAACTCCATGGTTTTCCTTGCTTTCCATAGCTGGAGTCTGCCTAATGTTCAATTCAATTTTCCTGATCCCTTGAGCATAGCAGGAATACAGCTAACCCAGACTTAGGGATGCCTGGATAAATTCTAATCCTTTCCCTTAAACTGTGTGGAACAATAACATTTTCAATGCCCCTTTTCCATTTCTTCCTGTACCTTTGCTTTACTTGCTATTCAAAGGGTGCTTGACAAAACTTTCTAACATCCTCCATGGCCAGAAGCCAAGGAAAATAAGCACCGTTAAGACTTGTCTACTTTGGAACCAAAGAAAGTGAGAGGGTATCCACTTTGGCCCCAAAGTCCCAGTGTGACAATGCCCCCAGAATGAGCCTTTCTGCTTGCATCGGAAAAGGCAAACCGTGAACACACGCGTGTCCAAGTGACGCCCCATCTGGATGGTCCTCATTAAAAAGCTGACATTCAGCTATGACTGAGAGTAAGTGAAACAGATATTTCGAAGAGCTCGTCACTCCATGATCACCCGAGCTGGAGTTCCAAACACCCAGCACTCTTGAGGGTCAGCAGCAGCCCTGGAGCCTCTCCCGACCAACGAGGGGGAAATATGTAAACAAGTCATTAGAGAGGCCATCAAGACAGCAGGTCAGCAGTGACAGAGCTTGCTCCCTCTGGTCAATGAAAGGAAGAGAGATGACCCAGGCTTGGGGGTAATTAGCCAGACCAAGGCACATCTCTTGGGACTCTGCTACTTAGCTCTTAAACAAACCTCAGAGAGGAAACTGGGACACTGGCCCAGAGAGGAAAATGGCTACTTTCTGCTAAACTGTCTCAAGACCAAGGCTCTACAATTTCGATGGTATTCCAAAAAAAGCACTGGCCCGGAGGTGCAAAGGGCAGAGCACATCTGCGGAGGAAACAGTCACCTTAATTACCATGTCTAGAGAAAGTGCGATTTCATTACAGCCTCCAAAACTACCGCCCAAAGAAGGAAACCAGAGAAGTGTTTTCAATTTGAAAGAGACTGCAAGGGTGAGAGAGAACAATTTTCCCCACCCTCCTTCAACTTTGGACCATAAGGGTCTTTCTTTCCTCAAAGGACATTACAAAAAACAACTCAATAACCAACCTCTGCTTACGACCTGTAACCGTTATTTATTCAAATGCTCCACTTTCCTTTCCTGGGTCTGGGGCTGAAGGGGGCAGCCAATCAAGTGACCCCTTAAAAACACACAGGGAGCATCTCTGGCAGCTGCATCCCACCACCTTGCCTGGCCTCCACAAGGCAATGTGGAAAATCGGACTTGACTTCTATAGCTGGGGGTGCCCAGACCAGATTCTCGAGAAGACCATGGGCTCTGACACTTTCACAGCTCCAGCTATAACTGAAGGGAGAAGACAGTAATGTTGTGGTTTCAGAAGCTTCTGTCAGGGCCAGTTTTGGGTCAGACCTATAGTCAAGGAGGCCTTCTCTGGCAGAGGAACGGTTCACAAGTGTGCCACCCTCCCCCTAAACTTTGGCCACATCTCCCACAAAGTTTCTTTTCCTACAATCTAAAAAGCACTCCAATCACTACCAACAGCAGCAGCAGCAGCAGCAGCAGCAGCAGCAACTTTCTTTTCTCCTCAAAGCCCAACACCCCATCCTCAAGTCTCGAGAAATTCTCAAGGGGGAGGCAGTAAGGACGAGTTGAAGAATCCTAGTTTTAATTTGGTGGAGGGGAGGAAGAGGGATGTTAATAAAGTGGCTGTGGTATACCGAGTGGGGTGAAACGGAACCAGATGCGGCTGCCACATCTGGAAAATAGAAGAAGGGGGGGAAAGGGTTGCGGGAGAAAGACACCGCAGAAATGTTTTTCTAAATGAGCTAACTGCTCTGGGCCCAGTAAACAGGCCACCCCCCCCCCCCCCCCCCCCCCCCCCAAAAAAAAAAGGTCTCGCTGCCTTTACATAATATGCTTACAAGAGGTCAATAAATTTATCTACAAATAAGGGTTCTAGCCTCTCTCTTCTTCCCACCCAAAAAGTAGCAAGAAAGGACAGAGGAACTGGAGGGCCTGGCCCAGAGCAGTAACACGCATCGAATCGAAGTGATCCTCGTCAGACAAAACTCTCATCAGTTCCTCCCACCCCAAGAACCAGACAGTAACTAAACTTCACCGTTCCCCTCTCCCGGCCCTCCCCACCCGCTCCCGGACTCCACACCATCCGGGGCTCGCTCTCCCTAAAACTAACAAGACGACACTCTCCTTAATTCCTTCTTCACCCTCCACTAATGCAGACTCGGCCATTTGGTGACGACACCTCCTTAAAACCTATTCGAAGAGAAGCGATCCTGCCCAGCCCCCCTTCCTTCTATCTTCATGGTCTTCCTCACCCACTCCAAACCCGGACCCCTGATTTTCCCGGGGGTGGAGAAGGGCTTCGGAATATCATGGATGCTTAGTCTTCGGTCCAAAGCTACCTGCTGGATAAGGGTGCGTCACCACGAGGGGACCGAAAGGAGATGGAGTGGAATGCTACACACACAC
>NW_006400029.1:2633626-2646686 GCF_000299155.1 Elephantulus edwardii | reverse complement strand
GGAGGCGGGGAGGGGGGAGGGCTCCCGTCCGCCGCCCGGGGTCTCCAGACCCTGCGCCCCCCTCCGCCGAGTCGGGCGCCGCTGGCTCACGCTTCTTGCGGAGCCGGCTCCATCGCCCTGCGGGGGCCGCGGCGTGCCCAACTGCAGCGGTGTCCGGGGCGAGCTGCGGGGCGCTCCTCGGACCGCAGAAAAGTCCTCGGTCTCGGCTGCCTTTCCAGCTGCGGCGCGAGCTCACAGCTGGGGTAGGCGAGGTCGCCGCAATGCGCTAGGACGACTCTCGCTCCAGTCCGGACGCGGCCGCCCAGCTCCGGGCACGGCCGGGCTCGTCCGCGCGCTGCGGCTGGACCAGGGCTCAGGCTCCCGCGCGCCGCCGCCGGCTGCCGACTCCGCCGCAACAGTGCCCGCAGGAGCGCTCCGAGCGCTGTGCGCCGGCGAGGCGCGAGGGCTCGCTCACTCCCACACCGCGCTGGTCCCACCTCCTCCTCCTCCCCCTGCAGCTGCCTGCTGGGCCTTGTAGTTCCCGAGCCCCGGCCCCCGAGCAGGGGGCAGCGGGAGTGAGCAGCTCCGCGCTCTTGCGTTGATTTTCTGCAATGTGGTCTCCTTTGCTGCGCGCGTCCTTCCAAGTACACATGGAAAGTAGGGCACCCGAATTTGCGGCCTTGGGCAGACTAGCAGTTTGAAGGAGAGGATGGTGTTGATGTGGGTTGGTGTTGGAGGCCTGAGGTTATCCCTGGTAACGTGGGCTTTGAAGTCTAAATGATTGTTACTTGGAATAACACACTAAATCTAAATCTCACTTAAATTTCACTCTAAATCCTGATTTCCCCCATCTAAGTTCCATACTATTCTTATCATGTGCCATGGAGTCGCCTAAGACTCAAAGAACAACACAACTATCCTCAGAGACTCTGGAATGCTCTGCTATGGTTATGTCACTGTGGTTGCAGTCACTGTGTTAACCCAGCGTGTTGGAGGGGTCTTCCTTTCTTTCTCTGACCTTCCAGCCTTTCCCAGCAGGATGTCTTTTTCCAAGGACTGGCGTCTCCATCTCCTGATAATATGCCTGTTGTTGTTGTTAGGTGCTGTTGAATCGTAGTAGCGACTCATAGCAATCCTATGAACGAAAGGCCTGAGCATTGTTCGTACATAGAGTTTCCGGAGGCAAGCCATTTCGGGAGTGGATGCCGCTCCTGCTTCCAGGTTGATAATATGCCTAAAGTATGTGAAATGAAGTTTCACCATTCTTGCCTTGAATGAGTACCTTGATGGCACTTTCTCCAAGACAAAATTGTTCTTTTGGCAGTCCATGGAATATTCAATACTCTTTTTTCAGCACGATAACTCGAAGGCATCAATTCTTCTTTCATCTTTATTCATTGCCCAGCTTTCAGATAGATAAGAGGCAACTGAGTTCCATACTGTTCTTAGATGCCATCGAGTCAAGTACGAGCGACCCCATGTTCTGTGCCATCCTCACAATCTCCCGCACCCTCAAACCCATTGCTGCAGTTACCGTGTCAATCCACCTGGATGAGAGTCTTCCTCTCCTTTGCTGCCCTTCCTCCTTCCCAAGCATGACGTCCCTCTCTAAGGAATACCCTCTCCTAGCAACCCGCCCAAGATATGAAGATGAAGCTTCATCATCTTTGCCTGCAAAGAGCAATTTGGCTGTTTTGTGTAATAAAAGAAATGTAGGTTTAGAGCAAACAGCTCTGACGCAGTAGTTAAACACTAATTTGCTAACTGAAAGGCAGGCAGTAAGAACCACTAACATCCTGGAGGGAGAAAGAGAGAACTGCCCCACAGGGTTCCCCATAATTTGACTGCCAGTCTTTCACCATTTGAGGCTGACGGATCAGAACTGCCACATCTTTTGGTTAGCACCGAGTGCTAACCATTGTGTCACTCAAGCGTCTGTTTATAATCCAGTGATTCCTTAAAACCTAATGTATGTGAGTTGTCCAAGGAACTCTAATTTAAAAATATAAATTCTTGGACCGACACAGAATTGAGGAATTCTGTTCTAAGGGGTCAGGAATCTGTACTGTTTTCTAAGGATGGTGGTGGTGGTGGTGGTGGAGTGTGCCATCAAGTTGGAACCCACCTATAGTGGACCCTCCAGGAGGTTGTCAAAGGCAGCCAATTGCACAGGAGGAGAGTGCCCATCCTTCTCCCACCAAGCAGGTGGTGGATTCAAACTGGGTGTCTTTGAGATTGCAGCACAGCATTTTACCACTAATGCCTCTAATAAAGGCCAGGTTGGGGCCACTGGAAAGGTGGAAAGTATGCCACGTTGAGTAAGACAACCTTAATTCTGATCCTCCACTCAGAAACTATTTGAGCCTGGCATCTAAACCAACCAACCAACCAACCAACCAACCGAAATATGAGGCAGGACTCACTCTCACAAGTCTTTCTTAACAGTCAAGTGAAATAACGTTTGTCAGTGTGCCAAAAGTGCTACTTTTGGAAACAGAAATAACTGAGTAAGTTAGCTGCATGGCAAGGCTATTCTGTCACCTCCACTTTATACCAAGAGGTCATGAAAGTTCTGATGCTGAATGAGATTGAAAGCTCAGACGACAGAAAGGGATCTAGATCCCTTCTCTTCGACCAGCAGTTGAAAGAGTTACTAACAGTGTCATTTACCTAGTATGCACTCTAATTCTAAATGCTTATTGAATGACTATTTGTTCAATAAATAAATGCACAAAACACTAAGTGGCAAGGATGCACATATTATAGAATATACAGGCTTCAAGTTTGGTCTAGAAGTTATTTCCCTTCCTCACCTATTTGACCCTCTAACTTCTGGACAGGCTACACTTAATTCCCCCCCCCCATACCTTTTCAATTTATTAATTTACATTTTAATGAAAGCTTATAAAGTCCTTGGATTTCCATTCATTCATTGTTGCACATTTTCCTCCCTGTCCTCCCTCCC
The DNA here is from genome assembly GCF_000299155.1 of Elephantulus edwardii. Classification (NCBI taxonomy): domain Eukaryota; kingdom Metazoa; phylum Chordata; class Mammalia; order Macroscelidea; family Macroscelididae; genus Elephantulus; species Elephantulus edwardii. The sequence continues at coordinate 2,643,742 of NW_006400029.1, read as the reverse complement.
CCAGTTCACTTTTTTATTTTAAAAAAAGTTCTTTCATTGTTATACAGTCCCCACTCCCGATTCCCCGGACCACTTTACTGTGCAACTCCTATTCTGGATTCTTGTCATGCCACTAATGCCTAATCTTATATTCCTTTTATATAGTTCTCTCCTTCATCTTTTCAAGGTCATGTATATTATTTATCCCCTTTTCTTAATTTTCCCCAACCCCCATTATCAGTCCTGTTCTAGAACAGTAACATTTTACAGTATTTGTCTTTTTGTGACTGAGATATTTCACTCAGAATAATGTCCTCCATGGTCACCCATTTTGTATAATATTTCCTAAGTTCAAAAGGACACACTGACAAAGGAGATTAATCAGAACTGGCTTTGACAAGCACTGTGGCAATGCGACAATTAAAACAGACTTTCTTGGGGGGGAAAAAAGAGGAATGAACTGGGGGAAGGGTAGAGAAAATTGTGCAACAATGAGTGAATGGAAACCCAAAATCTCTGTAAATGTTCATGAAAATTAATAAAATTTAATAAAAAAAGAAAAAATGTCATAAGTTCTGTTTTTCAGTGTTGTATAATATTCCATATACCACAGCTTCTCTATCCATTCATTTGTTGATAGGCGCTTGGGCTGTTTCTGACTCTTTAATATTGTGAACAAAGCCGCAATAAACATCAATGTGCATTACATTTATTTTTTAAATATATTCTACCCACCCATTAGTCCTTCTATTTTCCCCTCCTTTTTTATTGAGATTTTATTGTAAGTTTATAAAGAACTTGAATTTCCATTCTTTCATTGTTGCACATTTCCCTCCCTGTCTCCCAAACGCCCCAGTTTGCTTTTTAATTTGGAAAAAAGTTCTTTCATTGTTATACAGTACTGCTCCCCCATCCCCCACCCTGGACCATTTTACTATGCAGCTCTTATTCTGGACTCTTGACATACCAATAATACTTAATCATATATTCTTTTTATAGAGTTCTGTCCCTCATCTGTTTCAATGCAGTGTACATTATGTATCCCCTTTTTTAATTAGTTTCCCCCCAACCCCCTCTGTCAGTTCTGTTTTATAACAGTGGCATTATATAGTATTTGTCTTTTTGTGATTGATGTATTTCACTCAGCATAAGTCCTCCATCATCACCCATTTTTTATAACATTTCAAGAGTCCTTTGTTTTTCAGTGCAGCATATTATTCCATTGTGTGAATATACAACAGCTTCTCTATCCATTTGTTTTTTGATGGGCACTTGGGTTGTTTCCAACTCTTTGCTATTGTGAACAATGTAGCAATAAACATGGATGTGTATATATCTGCTTGGGTGGCAGTTCTGGTTTCTTTAGGGTATATTTCCAATAGTGGAAATGCTAGTTCAAATGGTATTCCTATTTGCAACTTTTTGAGAAAGCGCCATACTGCCTTCCATAGTGGTTACACCATTTTTTACTCCCACCAACAGTGATTAAGGGTTCTAGTTTCTCCATAACCTCACCAGCATTTGTTGTTTGCTGCTCTGTTGAATTTTACTATTGTTACTGGGGTGAGATGATATCTCATAGTTGTTTTGATTTGCATCTCTCTTAGAGCTAGGGATTTTGAATATTTCTTCATGTGTTGTTCGCCATCTGAATGTCTTCTTTGGTGAAGTGTCTCTTCATATCCTGTGCCCATTTTGCAATTGGGTTGTTTACCTTTATCTTGTTGTGGTGCTCGAGTATTCTAGAAATTCTAGATATCAGTCCCTTATCAGACATGTCATTGCCAAATATTTTTTTCCAGTCTGGTTTCCCTTTTTACCCTGTTGGAGAAGTTTTTTTTTAGATGTGCATAGGGATTTGATTCTTAGAAGATGCCATTCATCTATTTTATCCTCTCCTGGTTGTAGGTTTTTCAGAACGTTTGGAAGACTGTTCATGTTGTGGATTAGTGCTTCTGGAGTTCTTCCAAGCTTTTCTCTGATGAAGTTTATAGTCCTTGGTTTTAGTCCTAGGTCCTTGATCGACTTTGAGATGTTTTTTGTGTGTGGAGTGAAGTGTAGTCCTTCTATTTTAAAAATAATACTCATCTGTTTGTAAGACATCCAAACACATACCTTTCCCCACTCATAGAAACCACCCCTGTCAATCCCAGCCCAGTTCAAGCCCTAGCATTGCCAGTTCCCTTCTGAAATACCCTACTCATTTACTACTTCAAATAGTCTTTGTTAGTTGTCTTACTCTGTAGTCTTTCTAACTAGCAGTTGAATTGTTCTAGGGCAAGGATTGCTTCCATATCTAAAGCCTAGCTTAGGATCCTATAGTCGAGAAAATGTTAAATAGAATAATTGTTGATGAATTTGATGAGCATTGCATATTGGAGTTATCAGAGGATGGCTAACAATTGGAAGGAATTTGATTGAGAAGAAAAACAATGGAAAATACAGAATTTAACACCGAACTATTATCTTTCCACTTTATTCCTTAAGGAGAAGAACATTATTGTTCTTATCTATGATTCTTTTAAAACAAGAAAACAGCTCATGAAATTTTAAATTTGTCTATCCTTCCAATTTGGAAACACCAACAGAATGTTTCCGGAAAAGAAGAAGGGGAAACATTTTATTTAAACAGAAAGGGAATGACCTAAATGTCTTGTCTGGTTGGTGTTGAGATGAGTAGACCTGATGTTGAATAAATTCCTCTATAATTTCAGCAAGAAAGCAAAGTGAATCAAGTGTCCAGCGTGGTAGCTTTCTCTTCCCTCCAATTTTCAGGGAAACAGCTGAAGTCTTTCTGCACAGAGGTGACAAACACAGAGAAGGAATAGAGGAGATCCAGGCTACACGTAGGCCCTGAATAATCGAGAGATGGTGGTTTTTGCCATGCCAGTCTCTCATTCATGCCACTCCTACCCCCTCTGAGATGCAGACCCTTCCCTTTAGGCCCAGGAAGAAGGGGTCCCAGCCCCTTGACCGTAGGCCAGTGGCAAGAGACCATCCCAGGGCCACTAGAGCTGTTCCAGAACACCTGGGTCAGCTAGCAGCTCTGCCTGCCTCTGTCCTGCACAGAGGACTCCTGGCACCTTGCCTACCCACACAGAAATGTAATCTTCCCTCTGAGATAACAAAGAGCTGGGAGGGTCAGAGAGGATTTGTAGGCCCCTTGCCCTGCCAGCTAAATGTCTGAGGGAGAGACAAAGGCCCTCATGCTCGAGGACCTGATAACCAGTTGGGGGCCTGTTGCCTCCAGATCAGAGGTGGGAGGAGAGCTGCGCTGAATGAAATGAAGGGAAAGAGAGCTCTCCCCAAAGCCCGGTGTGTTCTCTTTGTTTGGGAACACTTGCTGAAAATCCCTCCCCTCTTCTTCCAGCTACTTGTATCCCTGGAGCTCTTCCACTGAGAGGGGAACTCTTCCCCTCTTCCAATCATCCACTGACCCATTCTTCCCCTGCTCTGAATTTTATTAGGGTGCAGCAAGCCCCCCTAGAGATGAGCACCCCACCACACTGTAAGTTAGTATAGTACTTTTGAGTGGATGTCTTCTGGACAAGCAGGTGAAAGGAGCAAGTCCACACTGGCTTCTGCTCCAGCCCAACATCAGATGTTCCTTGGACATACAGGCAACTGACAGCCTCAGCTCTGAGCTGGTTGCAGGAAGGGATTCAGGAGGAGGGGACTGTCTGGATTCTCCCTAAGACGTAGATCATTCACAGGTCCCTGGGAGCAGGTGGGCAGCAAAGCCTTTTGCCCCAGGCCCCTGGAGTTTGGGAGCAACAGTCAATTACCATCTGGCCACCATTTGGTGACCCCTGGCTGTTTCCAGCCGAGCTTCAGTATGTCAGGGAAGGGAGGGTCTTGTTGGGCTTGGTGTTTTTGTAAGTAACATTTTACTCTCTTCTACCGACTGGGAGTGGGAAATGAAGTTCGCAAAGCAGCAGTTCAAGTTATCTGATTCTCATGCTTCATTTATTCACCAGGCTGGGGGAGGCAGGAAGATGGAGAAGCACTGTGCTGAGCGCAATAGAACCAAACATAGTACCAGCTCATCTTGGGAGTGAGAGGATTAAATGAGATAATGCACGTAATGTACTTGACACCCATCGTGGTGATTGGCATATTGTAAGTGCTCAGTGAATGATAGCCAATTATATTTTAGCCCATGAAATTTACTCTGGCCTAGGAGAGCTCTTTTAGAATTTGTTTTTCAGGTTTCCCTGAATTATTATCTATTCCATCTAAGTGATTCTCTGTCACTTGCAAACTGCAACAGAAAAAAAGAGAAATTTTCCCATTTAGTGGCCCTCTTCTTTGTCACCTCTCAAAACAGTTTAGTCCCTGTCAGTAGGTTTTACTGTGCAATAAAAGCAAAAGCAACAAGAATACATATGGAAAAGCTAACAAGACTTATGAAACCTCTGTCTAGGATTTGGACTCCCACAGGAAGCTAAGCATAGTGAGGATTGCCCTTTTTCCCGGTTTTGTTTTTTGTTTTTTGTCAGTGCCCCTTAAACTGTCCCCACCTTCTGATCCCAGCCTTCTTCCACTGAAAGCCAGGAGGTCACGGCTGGGGACTGGAGAGGTGAGGGAGGCAGGGCAGAGCAGTGGACAATTTGCATTTCTGAGGATCCTCAGGAAAGGGGGAGCAATTCCCTAGGCTTCTACTATGCCTTAGAATGAAGATCACAGCTTCTAGGATAAACTTGGATGGCTGAGGGTTCAACTTTGAAGTAGATTCTACTCAAGAATATGCTAACAAGTTTGTAGATGTCCTCTCCTGGGTTGCTAAGAGCCTTGGAGACAGTGCAGGTGGAATCAGAAAGGAAGGGAATTCAAAAGTGGACATTATTCCCCAACTAGGTTGAGTGGGAAAATGAGCAATCTAAAGAACTGTTGGCAGGAATTTTAATTGGGAGCCATTTTATAATATTTATAAAAATTTTAACGTTTTTGCACTCTTTGATCCGATAATTCTTCTAGAATTCCAGATTTCCTTGTATACATATGAAAGGACTTCACATACTAGAATGATGGTGGCAACATTGTTTGTGGTTGCAAAAACAATAGAAACAAAGTTTATGTACATCACCAATGGATCTGTAGGGGACTTGGCGAATCATGGTGCAGTCATAGATGCAGAAGTGTGCAACTGTTAAAAGGAACAGCACAGATATCTACGTATTAACGTGGAACAATCTTTATGTTGTTAGGCGTTAATAACTTCACTATGACTCAAAGCGGCCCTGTGAGCAACAGATAGAAATCTTGCCCAATCCTATGCTATTTTCATGACTTATGCAATGAAATAATATGATTTCATGTGAGTGATTCTGTCACTGGGGTAATGGGGATAGGTGTGTCAGAGACAATAAGATTGGCACAGAATAGAGCAGGGTTGAGGGCTGTTGTACATAGGGTCACTATGAGTCACGGGTGACTTGATGGCACATAACAAAACCACCACAATGTAATGAAAGACAAAGTGATAGATAAATGAGTTGTAAAAGCAACATAAAGATCGTCGATGTTGTGTTTCTAGAGCCAATTATTTGGCTCTGATATCTATATAGCTTATAGATTTCCTAACATGTAACAATATCTTCTTAAAAAGTGTATTTATGTTTCATAACAATGAGGTAGATACTTTTGCTGCCTCCATTTCACACCAAAAATGAAACACCTCATTGCTGTAGAGTTAGACCTGACTCATAGTCAATCCTACAGCAGTTTTTCAGAGACTGTAGATCTCATTGGAGGTGATTGCCCATCTTTCTCCCTTGGATTTGCTGGTGGTTTGAACCCGCAGAGAGGCAACACCTTTGAGTTAGCAGCACAAGTTCCTTTGAACTATGCCACCAGAGCTCCCTCTCCTGTAATATAGCCTCATTTCATAGGTGACCAAAATGAGGCTTGTTGTTATGTGCCGACGAGTCGCCTGCAACTCATAGCGACCTTATGCACGCACAATACCTCTGAATCCTGTCATATCTTGAGCCAATATCACTGTCTCCAATACACCTGCTCCTATTACCCCCTTTCACTTATATCCATCTCATCCAGGGTCTTCCTCTCCTGAGCTGCCCCTCCACATGATGTCCTTCTCCAATGACTGGTCCCTTCCTCCTTATGTGCCCAAAGTATGTGAAATGGAGCCTCAAAATCCTTGTCTCCAGAGAATAACTTTGTTTCACCCTCTATTCTCTTGGCAGTTTGTTCAATACTCTTCTCCAGCATCACAACTCAAAGACATCAATTATTCTGTCATCCTTGGTCATTGTCCAGCTCTCTGATGCGTAGCAAGTAATTGCCAAGACCGTGGCCTGGATCATGTGCACCTTAGTCTCTAGACTGACATCCTTGCTCTTCAGCACTCTGGAGAGGTCCCTGACAGCCGACTTTCCTATAGAATTTGTCTTTTGATTTTCCTGTCTGCTGGTTCTGAGAGTGCTGATTGTGGACCTGAGCAAGCTGAAATTGTTAACGAACTCAATCTCTTGTCCATCTATCATGATGCTGCCAATTGGCCCAGTGGTGAGAATCTTTTTTTTTTTTAAGCTAAACTCCAATCCATATTGAAGTATGCAGTCCTTGACTTTCTGTAGCAGATACTTCAGGTCCTCAACAGTTTCAGCGAGAAAGTTTGCATCATCTTAAAAAGCAAGTTGTTGAAGAGTCTTTCTCCAATTCTGATGCCATAAAAGACCAACCTCCCCAAAATTGCACATTGTTAAGGAAGAAATGGAATGCATAAATATTGCCAAAGTGAACATTGGAGAACTAAGATGGATTGGCTTTGGACATTTTGAATCCATAATCATATGACCTACTACTCTGGAAATGGAAATGAAAAGGTAAGGAAAAACGGGGTTGCCCTCATAGTAAAAAAGACAATTTTTAGATCCACCCTGAAATATAATTTTGTGAGTGACAGGATAATATCCATATACATACAAGGAGTATCTGTTAATACCATCATTCAAATATATGCACCAACATCCAGAAACAGAGAGGAGGAAATAGAATATTTCTATCAACTTTTGCATCAGAAATTGATAAAACAAGCAATCAAGATGCATTCATAACAATGGATGACTGGTATGCAAAAATTGGAAACAAAAAAGAAGGATCAGTAGTTGAAAAATATGGTTTTGGTGACAGAAAAGAGGCTGGAGATAGAATGATAGAATTTCGTACCATCAATGATTTATTCATTGCAAATACTTTTTATAAGAAAGACAAATGGTGACTATACACATGAACCTCACCTGACGGCCTACACAGGAATCAAATTGATTACATCTGTGGGGAAAATCTGTGGAGAAGCTCAGTATCAGCTGTGAAAACTAGGCCAAGTGCTGATTGTGGAAAAGAACATTGACTTCTCATATGCAAGTTCAAAATGAAGCTGAAAAAGGTTAAATCATATCCAAGAGAACCAAAATTTAACCTTGAATCTATCCTACCTGAATTTAAAAACCTCAGGAAACAGGTTTGGGGGTCTTAGACACTAATGAACAAAGACCAGATGAACTACGGGAGGATATCAAGAATATCAAACATGATGAATGCAAAATGAGGATTATTGTTGTTATTGTTACGTGCCATCCAATCACTTGCAAACCATGGTGACCCTATGTACAAAAGCCCTAGACCCTTCTCTATACTGTGACAATCTCACTGTCTCCAATACACCTACTCCAATTACCCCAATCACTGAATCGATCCATCTCACTGAGGGTCTTCCTCTCTTGCGCTGTCCCTCCACCCTCTCAAACATGATGTCCCTCTCCAAGGATCAGTCCCTCCTTGCAACATGTCCAAAGTATGTCAGTTGAAGCTCAGAATCCTTGACTCCAAGGAGCAGCCTGGTTTCACCCTCTCCAGGACAATCCTGTTTGTTCTCCTAGCATTCTATGATATATTCAATACTCTTCTCCAGCTCAAAGGTATCAATTCTCTTTCTATCATTCCTGGTCACTGTCCCACTCTCTGACCCATAGCACACAATTGCGAAGACTATGGCCCAGATCAGGTGCACCTTAGTCTCCAAACTGACATCATTGCTCTTCAGTACTCTGGAGCGGTCCCTGACAGCTGACTTTCCCAATGCAATTCGGCTCTTATAGTTGCACAAGTAGTTAACAGGGCCAGGCGACACATACAAATAATCTGACTCCAGAGTCTTCATTACCATCCATTTCTCTGTGGAAAGACAGGCTGCTCTTGAATAACAGTGCCTATAGAGAAGAATCTAAAACCACTTTTTATTTAAAAATTCCATTTAAAAAGTGTTCAAACCATATCAAATGTCAAATTTTAACAATTTGAGTGTGCATTATAAAAAGAACTTGTTACTAATTTACTTGAATCAACACTAGTGCCTTTTGAAAAAGTTGTTCTAGCTCATAGACTTATTTGACTGTGGAGTATGTGTGTGTGAGCGAGAGAGTGATAGGAAAAGGAGCTGAAATTAGACCCCTGTGGATCCAAATCATACTACCACTTAAAGATGCCACTAAGATGTTGACAGTATCACCATGCTGTTCAAGTTCCAAGGTACTGCTGGGTGTCCCATTCAGGAGTTATAAGACAATGCTGGGGACAGGGTTAGTGAAAATATGGTAAAGCATTTTAAAGAAACTCAGTCAGTACAGAAACTATTTTAAGAAATCAAGGGGAGCTCTGGTGGCCTAGTGGCAAGAAGCTGCACTGCAATCCCAGAGGTACATGGTTCGAATCCACCAGATGCTCTGCCGGGAAAGGAGGGACAATCTCCTCCAGTACCAGTCAGATCTGATTTGACGGTACACAGACACACACACACACACACACACACACACACACACACACACATAATAATAAAATAAAATAACAATTTTAATAAAAAAAAAAGAAATCATATTTCTGGATAAACAGAGAAAATACTAAAGGATGTCATTTGACTTGGATCCCTAGTCCACACTCATGAAGAAGTGCTCAAGAAAGCAGGCAACATATTGCTTTGGACAGATTTGCTTTAAAGTGTTAAAAAACAATGTATTCAAACTTTGTAATAAAAAGGGACTTCATTAGCAAATGCTGTTGAAGTTGTTATGTGCAGTCCAGTCACCTGCAATTCATAGTATCCCTTTGTACAACAGCCCTAAACCCTACTCTATCCTTTGCAATCTCAGTATCTTTGACACACTTACCCCCATTACCCCAGTCATTAAATTAATCCAACTCATCAAGAGTCTTCCTCCCCTGCACTGTTCCTCCACCCTCCCAAGCACGACGTCCCTCTGAAAGGACAGATCCCTCCTTGCAACATGTCCAAAGTATGTCAGAAGAAGCCTCAGAATCTTTGCCTCCAAGGAGCAGCTTGGTCTCACCCTCGCTAAGGTTAGAACCTGTTTGTTCTCCTAGCAGTCCATGGTATATTCAATACTTGTCTCCAGCATCACAGCTTAAAGGCATCAATTCTCCTTCTATCATCCCTAGTCATTGTCCACCCAGCTTTCTGATGCATAGCTTGTAATTGCAAAGACTAGATCAGGTATACCTTAATCTCCAGATTGATATCATTGCTCTTCAGTACTTTGGAGAGGTCTCTGACAGCAGACTATCTCAATGCAATTCGTCTTTTAATTTCCTGGCTGCTGGAACCAAGAATGTTGATTGTGGAGCCAAGCAAATGAAAGCTTTTAATAATCTCAATCTCCTCATCATCTATCACGATGCTGCCAATTGGCCCAGTGGTGAGAATCTTGGGTTTCTTGATGTTGAGCTTCAATCCATATATCAGGTTGCAGTCCCTGATCTTCTGCAGCAAGAGCTTCAAGTCCTCCTCAGTTTCAGCAAGCAAGGTTGTGTCATCTGCATAACGTAGATTGTTGATGATAGTGGGTTGATGTTGTTGTCGTTGTTATGTGCCGTCGAGTTGTTTGCGACTCATAGCGACCTATGTACAACAGCCCTAAACTCTGCTCTATCCTGTGCCAATCTCATTGCCTTTGACACACCCATCCCGAGTACCCTAGTCACTGAATCAATCCACCTCATAGAGGTTCTTCCCCTCCTGCGCTGTCCCTCTACTCTACCCAGCATGATGTCCCTCTCTAAAGACCTGTCTCTCCTTACAACATGTCCAAAGTACATCAG
>NW_006400029.1:2623205-2632866 GCF_000299155.1 Elephantulus edwardii | reverse complement strand
ACGATTAAATAAATGTTCTGTGATTCCCATTCTTCTCAGAGTCAGCCACAGTTTGTTATGATCTACGCAGTCAAATGCCTTTGCATAATCAATGAAACACAGATAGATATTCTTCTGGTATTCTCTGCTTTCAGCTAAGATCCATCTAACATCAGCTACAATATGCATGATAGTGGGTAGATCATATTAAATACATCACAATGAGCTTGAGCACAGTAGTAATTGTGACCACGAAGAGCCATGTTTGGTATATGATTCGTGTTTTGTATATAGGATCCCTATGAGTTGAAACTGACTGTACTGAACAACAATAAAAGAATGAGCAAATCTGTCTTGGAGGGAAAATGTTTGCATATATAAATTCTTGGAAGGAATTTATATCTAAATAAAAACTTAGTTCAACTCATTGTCATCAAGCTGGAATTGACACATAGCTGACCCTTGAGTAGATCCAGCTATAACTGCATGGGAAGAGATTGCCCATCTTTATGCTACAGAGTAAGTAGAATACCTAGTAGATAAAAACTGCCAGCCTTTGGGTTGACAGTGCAACTCCATACCAATTAGGCCACTAGGGCTCCCTGTGTATCTACCAAAAACAATTGACCGACACAGAAGAATTTCATGAAACAACATATGATCAGGAGAAAATGGAAGAAATTCAAGCTGCTCTGAAGGTATTAGCAAAAAACAAAGCCCCAGGAATCGATGGCATACCAAGTGATATATTTAAAGAAACAGATGCTGCCCTGGGCACGCTTACCAAGCTGTGCCAGACTATATGAAAGACTGGCAGCCAATTGACTCAAAGAGATCTATATTAATTCCCATTCAAAAAAATAAGTGATCCAGTAGAGTGTGAAAAATATCACTAATATCACCCACAAGCAAGATCCTGCTGAAGATTATACAAGAACAGCTGGAAAAGTATATCAACAGAGAACTGTCAGATGTGTAATCTGGGTTTAGAAGAGGCTGTGGCACTAGGGAATTTACAGCCAATGTTAAATGGGTCTTAGCTGAAAGCAGAGAGTATCAGAGGAATGTTTGTGTTTCACTGACTATACAAAGGTTTTTGATTGTGTGGATCATAAAAAAACCTGTGGCTAACCTTGAGAAGAATGGGAATCTCAGAACACTTGATTTTGCTCATGTGAAACCTATATGTGGACCAGGAGGCAATCATCAGAACAGAGCAAGGAAACACTGCATGGTTCAACATCAGGAAAGATGTACATCAGGGATGCATCTTAACACCATACATTTTCAATCTATATGTGGAACATACAGATTGTTGGGGAGGCTGGACTTTATTTTCTTTTTTTTAGAAAAAATTTATTTTAGTGAAAATTCACAGAGATTTTGGATTTCCATTCATTCATAGTTGCACACTTTGCTCCCTGCCCACCTCTCCCTAGCAGTTCACTTTTCTCCTTGAAAAGTAAAAAAAAAACAAAACAAAAAACAAAAAACCCCTTTCATTGTTATACCACCTCTACCCCAAGTCCACTACACTATATAGGTTTCATTCTGGACTTTTGTCATGACAATAATACCTAATCGCATATTCCTCCTCAACAGTTCTCTCCCTCATCTATTTAAATGCAGTATACATTATTTATCCCCTCTTAATTTTCCACCCAACTCCAATGCCAGTCCCACTTTACAACAGTGGCACTATGAAGTATTTATCCTTTTGTGACTGAGATATTTCACTCAGCATAATGTCCTCCAGAGTCACCCATTTTGTATAATATTTCATGAGTTCCTTTTTTTTAATGCAGCATAGTATTCCAATATGTAACTATACCACAGCTTCTCTGTCCATGTTTGTTGATGGGCACTTGGGTTGTTTCCAACTCTTTGCTATTGTGAATAATATAGCAATAAACATGGGTGAGCTTGGATGCCAGTTCTGGTTTCTTTAGGGTATACTCCCAGTAGTAGACTTGCTAGTTCAAATGGTATTTCTATTTCCAACTTTTTGAGAAAGCACCATACTGCCTTCCATAGTGGTTGCACCATTTTACACTCCCACCAACAGTGAATAAGGATTCCAGTTTCTCCACAACCTTGTCAGAATTTGTTGTTTGCTGTTCCATTAAATTTTGCCATTGTTACTGGGGTGAGATGATATCTCATAGATGTTTTGATTTGCATCTCTCTTAGAGGTAGCGATTTTGAACATTTCTTCATTTGTTTGACATCTGAATGTCTTCTTTGGTGAAATGTCTGTTCAAATCCTGTGAGGCTGGACTTTATGAGAAGGAATGTGGCATCAGGATTGGATGAAGATTGATCAACAACCTGTGTTAGACAGATGATACAACCTTGCTTGCTAAAACTGAGGAAGACCTGAAGAACTTGCTGTAGAAATTAAAGAATTGCAGTCTCAAATATAGATTGAAGCTCAACATCAAGAAAACAAAGATTTTCACCACTGGGCCAATTGGCAGCATCAATGATAGATGGACAAGAGATTGAGATTGTTCTCAATTTCAGCTTGTTTGGTTCCAACAATCAAAACTTTTGGCACCAGCATCCAGGAAATCAAAAGGTGAATTGCTCTGGGAAAATCTGCTGTCAGAAACCTCTCCAGAGTTCTATAGAGCAATGATATTAGTCTTGAGATTAAGGTACACCTGATCCAGGTCATGGTCTTTGTAATTATTTGCTATACATCAGAGAGCTAGATAATGACTAAGGGTGACAAAAGAAGGGTAGATGCCTTTGAGTTGTGATGAGTATGGAATATTCCTTGAACTGTCAAGAGAATAAACAGTTTTGTACTGGTGAGAGTAAAACCAAGCTGCTCTTTGGAGGAAAAGATGTTGAAGCTCCGTCTTACATACTTTGGGCATGTTGCCAGGAGGAACCAGACCTTGGAGAACATCATGCTTGGAAGAGTGAAGGGACAGTGCAAGAAAGGAAGACCCTGGATGAGATAGATTGATAGAGTGACTGGAGTATTGTGGTTAGGTATGTTGGAGACAGTAGGCTGGCTCAGGATAGGACAGAGTTTGGAGCTATTGTGCATAGGGTCACTATGAGAGACAGGCAACTCAAAGGCACATAACAAGACAACAATATCTGAATATATTGAATATGTGTTGTTGTGTACCTTTAAGTTTAAACTGACTCATAGCTGACCCTCCAGTGGGTTTTCAGAGGCAGCAAAACACATGGGGAAAGATTTCTAATCTTTCTAGTTCAAAGCAGTTTGTTGATTTGAACCACATTACTTTAGATTGGCAGTGCAACTCATAACTATTTATTATATATAAGTTCTCTTGGCCTAGTGGTTAAGGAGTTGCTCTGTCAGCACAAAGGTAAGCCATTCAAATCGAACCAACTGCTTTGCAGGAGAAAGATATGCAATTTGATCCTGAGCGATTTATGTTGTTGTTATGTGCTGTCGAGTTGCTTGCGACTCAAAGCGACTCTATGTACAACAGCCCTAAACTCTGCTCTGTCCTGTGCCAATCGCACTGTCTCTGACACTCCCATCCCGATTACCCCAGTCACTGAATCAATCCACCTCATAGAGGGCCTTTCTCTCCTGCACCATCCCTCCACCCTCCCAAGCGTGATGTCCTTCTCCAAGGACCGATCCCTCCTTACAACATGTCCAAATTATTTTAGACGAAGACTTAGAATCCTTACCTCCAAGGAGCCGCCCGGTTTAATCCTCTCCAGAATGAATTTGTTTTCCCAGCCAGCAGTCCATGATACCCTCAACATTCTTCTGCAGCACCACAGCTGACTTATAGCCTCTGAAAACCCACTGAAGGGTACATAACATCAACAACAACAACATCTACATGTGTGTGAGCACACACACACACACACACACACACACACACACACACACTTACTAAAAGATATATAAATCTGCCCATAGCCAGGATGCTTAGAAGAGAGAAGTGTGTGATTTAGTCCCATGTACTTTGGATGTGTTATAAGAAGGGGTCATGCTTGGTAAAGGGTCAGTAGAAAAGAGAAAGACCCTCAATGAAAATGGATTGACATTGACCTCATGCTCACAAATGACTTCAGCAGCACCAATGCTGAGGATGGCATCGGATCAGACAACATTCATTCTATTGTTCACAGGGGTCACTAGGAATTGGAAAAGAGTCAAGGACACTTAACAACTATAATGCACACATAGGCTTACAGAGAATTGAAATGGCAAGAATCTTTCTAATGAAACATCTTTTCTGCTACGTATGCTTCAATTTTATTTTTAATTTTTGTTCATGTTCTTGCCTGCTTATAATTCCATCTCATTCTATCTTTTAACGTTTTCAGTTGGAGGCCAAGTGGCAATATTCTGATCAGAAAAATGGTTGTGTTTTTCTCTTCACTGTCAGTTTAATTCACCACTAACTTCTTTGGCTGTAGTGTGCCCTTATCTCTATAACGATCTCTATGGCAGCCTCTCTACCGCCTCTCACATGTGACTTCCTAGTGTAATGCGGGTCACTAGTTGCACAAATTAGAGATGTGGACTACCAAAAGAACAAACAAATATGTCTTGGAAAAAGTATAACCAGAGTGCTCCTTGGAGGCAAAGACGACTAAGCTGCATCTCACAGACTCTGGGCATGTTGCTAGAAGAGGCTATTCCTTAGAAAGGGACATCATGTCTGGAAGAGTGAAAGGTTGGTGAAAAAGAGGAAAGCTTTCAACCAGCGGGATTGATATGGTGACTTTAACAATAGTCTCAAATGAGTCAGAGATGAGGAGGACAGCACAGGAGAGGACAGGGTTCAGATCTGTTGTTCACAGGTACTCGACTCAATGGCACCTAACTGCAACTTACTATCATGGCTCAAAACCAAGGCTGTAAATGTGATAAATAGTATTAACTGTGAGACCAAAAGATTTTTTCCTAGGAAAAGGTTGGTTATGGGAGTGAAGAAAGAGAACAAGCCAGGAAAATGAATGACCAACACTTAATTTGTCTTCCTGTCTGTCGCTAAGCCTGTGGTTCCACTTGATGGGTCTGGGTGTCTGCAGTAATTTTACTGAAGTTCCTGGAAGGATGCCAGGACATTTGATGATGTTTGTCTCTACGGATGCTCCACTCCATTTATTTTCTTTTTCTTCAAGATCAAATTCTCATGTGTTTGTGACAGCGAAACCCCCCCCAAAACAATCAACTCCCACAACAAAACACACTCTAAACAAGATATTGATGGCAGTTTTGGGGGTTGTGTGTTGTTGGTTTTCCCCCTGGGGATCACACTAAAAAAATAAATGCATGTATGGCTTTACCCAGATTACAGAGTTTTGTTGCCCTGGGCCCTGGTTAAGGTGCTTCATCCTGGAGCTGGTGAGCAGCTAAGTCCCAATTCCTTATTTTCTTGTTTCTACTCCAAGTAAAATTTTCTTTAAACTACTTTTGTTGTTGTTGTGATGTGCTGAAGAGATGGCTACAACTCTTAGTGATCCTACAAACACTATGCTATCACTAATATCCCATTCAAGCAAAATCTCGCTAAAAAATAACTAGCACAGTTCATTGACAGAGAACTGCCAGAAATACAAGCTGGGCTTAAAAGAGGCTGTGGCAATAGGGATATCATTGTGAATGGCAGATGGATCTTGACTAAAGGCAGAGAGTGCTAGAAGAATGCCTATTTGTGTTTTATTGACTACGCAAAAGCATTTGATTGTGTATCATAACAAATTATGGCTAACATTGAGAATAATGGAACTCCCAGGACACTTGATTGTACTCATGAGAATCTAAATAAAACTTTCTCTAGCCTTGATCACAAATCACAAATACAGAAAAATCAGAGACCTCCTTAGTTTTTCTCCTCCACCACCAAATGTCTGTTATTCCCTTGGGGGCCAGAGAAGCATTTTTCTGTCCTGTGTAAGAATTTTGTTTTTGTCATTTTGTTCATCAATCATTTGAGGCCTCCATTTCCTCAGCAGTAAAATGGCTTTATAAGGATTTGAGGATTTGGAAAATAATTTACCTGGAGCCATGAGAGTGGTGCCAGCTGCATAATGTTGTTGTTGTCAAGTGCTGTTTAATGTCACTCATAGCAATCCTACGAATGACAGATAAGAAAACTGCCTAATCCCGTGCCATTCTGACCATCTCTGACACACTCCAGCCCATTGTTACAGTTACTGTGTAATCCACCTCCCTGATGACCTTCATCTCTTTCACCTATCCTCCAGCTTTCCAGGCATGATGTTATTTTCAAAGGACTGGTCCCTTCTAACAACATGCCCAAAGTATGTGAGATGCAGCCTCAGCTCTAAGGAAAACCCTGCTTGGATCTTCTTGAAGACATACTTGTTTGTTTTTACGGCAGTCCATGGGATATTTTGTTCTCTTCTCCAACATCATAACTCAAAGGCATCAGTTCTTCTTCTGTCATTCTTATTTATTTGCCTCACTTTCACATACATGGCAAGTGATTGAAAAGACCATGGCTTGAATTAGGTGATCCTTAGTTTTTAAACTAATATCACTGCTCCTTAATATTTTGGAGCTGTCCTTGATAGCAGATTTTCCCAGAGCAACACATCTCTTGATTTCCTGATTGCTGGTATCAAGGGTGTTGATTGTGAACCCATGTAAGATGAAATAATTTACAACTCTAATATTTTCTCCATCTATCTTGATGTTGCCTATTGACCTGGTGGTGAGGATTTTTGTCTTCTTAATATTGTGATGTACTCCATGTTGAAGTCCTTGATTTTTTGCTGGGAATGTTTCAAGTCCTCCTCACTTTCAAAAAGCAAAGTTGTGTCATCTGCATAACATAGGTTGTTAATTAGTCTTCCTGTGATCCTGATGCCACATTCCTCTTTATAAAGTCCAACTTCTTGAATGATTTGCTTAGTATACGGATTGAACAAGTATGGAGAAAGGATGCAGCCCTGATGCACACTTTTCTGTATTATAACATGCAATATTCCCTTGCTCTGTTCAGATAGAGTGTCTTTGTCTAGATTTAGATTTTGCATAAAAATAGTCAAGTGTTCTGGGCTTCCTATTCTTCTCAACATCAGCTACAATTTATTATGATACACAGTCAAATGTTTTTACATAGTTAATAGAACACAAATAGATATTCTTCTAGTGTTCTCAACTTTCAGCCAAGATCCATCTGACATCAGGAGTGATATCCTTGGTATAATTACCTACTCTATATCCATCCTGAACATCAGGGAGTTCCATGTTGATACATTGTTCTAGCCATTTTTTAAAAATAAACAAGATATTTGTGGCCTAGTGGCAAGAAGCTGTTCTGCAATCCCAAAGGCTCGCAGTTCAAATCCACCAGCTGCTCCGTAGGAGAAGCATGGGCAATCTCCTCCTATGCAATTAACTGCCTCTGAAAACCCACTGGATGGTCAGCTATGGGTTGGTTCTGACTCTATGGTACAAGACAGCAACAGGCAAGATTTTACATGCTTGTGATATTAATGATATTCCATATTCTGTTGGATAATCTTTCTAGGGAATTGGAACAAATATGGATGTCTTTCAGTTTATTGGCCAGGTAGCTGTATCCCAAATTTCCTGTTGTTGGAAATTAAAAGAAATACAGTATTTAGAAAACTATACATTTGGTGAGTAATTTGGTGGGTTGGAAATGAAGCTGGAGATTGAATGATTGAATTCTGCACAATCAATAATTTCTTCATCACAAGTAGCCTTTTAAAAAACCCAACCTCAAATGAAGAAAAAAACCCCTCCACAAATGGTTGACTATATATGTGGCCCTCACCTAATAGACTACACAGAAATCAGATTTACTACATCTGTGAAAAGAGAAGGTGGAGAAGCTCAACAACAGCAGTCAAAACCAGGCAGAGTGCTGACTAAGGAACAGACCATCAAGTAATCACATGCAAGTGCAAATTAAAGCTGAATCAAATGAAGACTAGTTTCAAAAATCAACAAATGATCTTGAGTCTATCCCACTTAAATTTAGAAATCATCTCAAGAACAGGTTTGAGGCATTGAGCACTAATAATAGAAGACAACATCAAGGATATTATCCATGAAGAAAGCCAGAAGTTGTTAAAAAGTCAAGGAAGAAATAAAAGACCAAAAGACTCTGAAAATTGCACTAGAGTGCCAAGAAGGCAAAGTGGAAGTAATGCTGAAGTAAATGACATGAACATAAAATTTCAAAGATTATCTGGAGAAGACAAAGCAAAGTATTTTTTTTAAGTTTTTAAAAATTTTGTGTGTGTGTGTTCTGTCAAATTGGATCTGACTGGTAAAGGAGGAGATTGTCCTTCCCTCTGTCTCCAGCAGAGGATCTGGTGGATTTGAACTGCTCACCTTTGGGATTGCAGTGCAGCTTCTTGACACTAGGCCACCAGAGCTCACCAAAGCAAAGTGTTATAATGAAGTTTGCAAAGAGCCGGAGTTAGAAAATCAATAGGGAAGAAGAACTTGCTTGGTACTTGTCAAGCTTAAGTAACTAAAAAACCAATTCAGTCCTCAAATTGCAATACTGAATGATGCTGTGGGCTAAATCTTGAGTGATCCAGCAAGCATCAAAAGACTATGGAGAGGAAGGATAACTAGTTAGATATGGGTTAAAATCCAACAGAGAAGGAGCAGGGGTCAGGGTACCAAAGAGTGGGGAGAGGAAGAAATCACTAAGATAACAGAGTCTGGTGAACAGAAGTAGGGGGGAGCTGTGTGAAGGGTGAAGGAATTAGGAGAGATCCAATGGGGAACGAAAAAGACAGAGTAATAGTAGACATAGATCAATGGTGATTAATCACAAAGCATATGAGTTTGAAATAGATTGTGAATATAGGAAGGTGTGGAATGCAATGTATATTAATTTTTTATGCAAACCAATATAAAATAAAAATAAACTGTTGGAAAAATAATACAGAGCAAATACACAGAGTAACTGAACCAAAAAGAATTGGCTTACACAGAACTATTTCAGAAAGTAGTATGATTAACAACCAATGGTACTGAAAGAAGAAATTCAAGCTACACTGAAGGCACTGAGAAAAAAAATAAAGCCACAGGAGTTGGTAGAATACCAAACTGACATGGTTCAACAGACAAATGCAGTCCTGCACATAATAAGCTCTCATTAAACATGGGCTATCTTTCCCTGAGCAACTGTTGTGTGTACCAGTAATAGCCCATGTTGTTGTTGTTGTATACCTTCGAGTCAGAATCAATCCATAGCTGACCCTCCAGCATTTTTTCAGAGGCAGTGAATCACATGGGAGGAGATAGACAACTGGTAAATTTGAAAGGCATGCCTTTGGGATTGCAGTGCAGCTTCTTACCACTAGACCACCAGAGCTCCCTAGGAATTGCCCATAGAAACCTGAACTTTGCTTCATCTGATTAAATCACTGAGCAATTCCAATGCTATCTCCCACAATTATTTTGATTTTTGATCCAAAGAGGCCGAGAGGTTCCCACTTCCTTGATCCTTATTCTCTCTTATCACCAACAGTGGCTTTCTTTCTTTTTAAAAAATTATTAATTTTTTAATTGCAATTATAATGAAAGCTTACAGAAAACGTGGATTTTCATTCATTCATTTTTGCACAATTTCCTCCCTCCCCTCCAAACCTACTTTGTTACACACCTCTTATTCTGGACTGTTGTTGTTGTTATGTGCCGTCGAGTCGAGTC